>NC_072409.2:19251500-19560500 GCF_028858775.2 Pan troglodytes
TGTTCCCTGGCCAAAGCTTCCTTTCTCTGGGGCTGGGGCAACAGGCTGGTTTAGGCAATGAGGGGACACAGCTGCCTTACCTTCGCAGACATAGCTTCTCCGCTGGGACAGACTGCCTGCTCCACCGAGCCTAGGCTGTGACCCTAACATCTGAGCCCATGCAGTGCCCTGGGCTCAGGTGCCAGGAGCAGGGCACAGCAACAAATGAAATGGGGGAGATGGAGTGCCTCCCAGGCAGCTTGTTCCCCATAGGTAAGGAACTGCAGCAGCTTGGCTGGGGAATGGAGCACTACTGTGTATGATCATAGTGCAATGATGTCAGTGCCTCAGGGATGGAGAAGCGCAGTGGCTACTGGCCACTAGAGAAAAACACACGCTAGCAGGGCTTTGCTTTCAAAATGTCACAGTGCAGTAGCAGGTTGAATAAAAGGGTCGGGAGTGGGATACAACGTGGGCTTCTTTTCTGGAGTAGTACAGCTGTGCAAACTCCAGGCAGTTCCCTAAACTGGGCTCAGGGCCCATGAAGACTTTTCCCTTCAGGGAGAGGGCTCACCTGGTTCTGAGCTGATCCTGACCGGGGAGAGGAGGTAGCAGAGACAAGATGCTTTGTTTCCTTCTCTATAGAGTCATCCTTCTTTTCTGTGCCTCACAGGGTTTTCACCACCCCCTTACTGTACTTCAGTGCTCTCCGTTAGTCACTTTGGTCAAAATTTAGTTGTTTGTTCATTGTTTTGGTCCTTTTTTGTGTTGGGCAACGAGTGTTAGCCACCTCTAGTCAGTCATCTTGCTGACCACAAGCCTGTGATAATTTTAGTACAAAGGCTAATGCACTCTTCAGAGATGTTGTGAGGAAATATTTTGTTATGCAAGATTGTCCTTTAAAATCTAGTCAATCAAGATTGTTGTTTAGTGGATTTATCTTAAGGTTTCAGCCGCTGTCTAGGTGCATATTTTGTTGTTGTGTGTTGTCATTGTTCTTGTTAATGTTTTTTTGGTGTTCTTGAAAGCGGGTTTAAGTGAGGGCGAATGTACCATAAAATATTATTATTCTATTATTTGGAGAGGGGTATAGATAGTGTGGGTACCGAATGAGGGAAGGGAGGGGATGCTACCAGTTGGTGGGTATTCCAGTTATGATATAATCCCCAATGTGCATTCTAGGACTGGGGAACTACCACCGGAAGTACCCACTGGACCCACTGTGAGATGGACCTGAGCTAAAACTCCATTCATCATCTGACTTCCATAAACTCTTATTCTGATTGGTAGACCACAGTGATATTTTACATCTCCTGGAATTAATGTCAGTTTAGAGCCAGTGTGCAAAAGTCTTTGGAAAGCATTATTATTTCCTTTTCTCACTCAGTGTACAGTCACCCAGGTAAGATGTTATAGGCCTGTTTGGAGAAGGCTAGGAGGAAGATTAACAGTATAAATTTTGGGAAGTGTGCAGGCTTCTTCCTCAAGGGGAAGATTCTGGTTCTGGGCTTCCAGGTACTACTCGTGTGACCGCAAGCAGATTACTTAATGTCCCTGGACTCTGTTTCTCATCTGTCACAGGGACCAGGCCTTGCCTAAGTGTTATTTAGCTTTAAGGTTCTGGAATTGTCACTATAAACTCATAGGCAGCTCTCCCCAGGAGAAGTTGCTGCTTTGATAGTCCCTGACTACTGATTTTTGTGTGCATGCATGTGTGGAGTGGGGAGCAGGGGGTATAATTTGAGCAACCAAGACTTACTCTGAGTGTGTATTAAATTGTCCTATAAATAAGAGGCACAAGCCCACAATGTGAAGTCAGGCTAGCTCAGGGCATCTGGCTGTCAATCACAAGTGCTTACAAGTGTCCTTCTAACTATGTGGCAATGAAGCTTTTAGCTGAGAATATCTTTGGAACTTTCTTTCTATTTATGGGCAGGAAAAAAAAGGTAGTGAGGTCCGAAATGGTGGCAAGCGAGGGTGTACAATCTAGGTGAGGGGCAGGGAGATGTGTGGCAGTGGCTGAGCTTCACTGCGAGTGCTGTCCAGGGTGTATTTAAGTCAACACTAGTAGGAATCTCTCCATTTGCACCCATGCTTGTTATTTTTCATCTGTAGCAAGTAGGGCAATTGACTCACTTGGCTGACGCAAGGCAAGAAAATAAGCATCTCCAGTTCCTTTCTGTTGTTTTTGTTTTTTTCTTTTTTTTCCCCCCCCTGTGGCTCAGAAGTAGCTTCCTGTTTGGAATAGAATCTGTAAGCTCAGGGGATTTAGTCAAAAATAGACATAAGTCTTATAATTTCTATGGACTGCTCTTTTTAATCCCGTGTCAGAGCCATCACCCAATTCTCCTGTCTACCTCCACCCTCCACGTCCTGCCAACAAACTCACGCATGGGTGAGTTTTAGTCCCAGTGATGTGACAAGTCACTAGTGACCATCAGGAAGTTACTTCCCTTCTCTGAGCCTCAGTTTTTTCATATCGTTACAATGAAATGATACTCTCTCAACCCAGCCTGGGACACAAATAAATTGTGAGGATCAAAATTAGAGAACAAACAGAAGAGCTTCAGAAAGTTGGAAAGTGATATGAAAATGTCATGTTTTGCTGCCTTATTAATACCATTCTGATTGTTTTAAAGGACGATCTTTTTGGTAAATATTTTACTAAAGTATTACATACGTACAGAACGTGGAAACAACATAAATGTACAGTAAGATGAATCTTTACAAAGTGAATTCACACGTATGACCAGCACCAGATCAAAAACCAAGGCATTCTCTGTACTGTACAGCCCCCCGTGTCTTCTTCTAAGCCTTATCAACCTTCTCCCCAAGGGAATTATTTTTTTCCACTGCTTCATCCAGTGTAGGTCAGTTTTGCTTTATATATGAAGTGAACTCTTTGTGTCTGGTTTCTTTCACCTTTTCATCTTTCTAAATGGAGATATTCCTCCATTTTGTTTTGTTTTGTGTAGTTGTGGCTCACTCATTCTCAAAAATATTTTATTGTTTATATAGAATTCTCTTCTACTGCTGATGGTCATTTGACTAGTTTGGCATTATTCCAAATAGTACTGCAATCTTATACATGTCTTTATGTATGCCTTTTGGTTGTGTACATATTAGGCATGGAATTGCTGGGATGTACTGTATTCATATGTTCAACTTACTGGCTATTTTAATACATACTTCCAGTTTTCTGAATTTGTTGATGCAAGTTTTGTTCCTAGCAGTAGCCTAGGAGAGTTTCAATTGTTCCACAACCTTGATGACTTAGTGCTTACCTTCTTTTTAATTTTGTATTCTAATTTTATTTTGCCATCCTGCTGAGTAATATATCATTGCCAGTTTAATTTGCATTTTTCTGATAGTGAATGAAGTGGAGATTCATTGCATATTGACTTTTTGAATATTCTTTTTGATGAAGTGCCTGTCCATATCATTTGCCTATTTTCCCTTTTGGTTATCTGAATTTTGCTCACTGATTTGTAGTTGTTTACGTATTATCTTAGTCTGTTCAGGCTGCTATAATGAAATAACAAAGACTGGGGAGCACATAAGTAGCATGAATTTATTTTTCACAGCTCTGAAGGTTGGGAAGTCCGAGATCAAGGTACTGGTAGATTTGGTGTCTGGTAAGGGCTTTTGGGTTCACCTTCTACCTGTGTCTTCACATGTTGGAAGAGGCAAGGAGTCTCTCTTGTGTCTCATTTATGAGAACACTAATTCCACTCATGAGAGCTCCACTTTCATGACCTGATTAGCTCCCAAAGGCACCATCTTCTAATATCTTTACCTTGGAAATTGAAATTTCAACATACAAATTTGGGGGAGGGGTATACAAGCTTTCAGACCTTAGCATGTCTTATACATACAATCTCTTGTTAGCTAGAGGTATTGCAAATATATTCTGTCATTGAAAGTTGTCTTTTCATTCTATGGTATCTTTTGATGAATCTGTTTTAATTTTTGTATAGTCCTGTTAATCAATTATCTTCTTTTACGGTGAGCACTTTTAAGAAATCTTTGCCTACTGTCATAAAGATGCTCCCCTATATTTTCTCCTAAAAGTTGTTTTGTTGATGTTGTTGTTTTACTTTTTTCATTTAGATCTGCAAGCCGTCTGTTTTGATTTAGGAGTACAGAGGAAGTTAAGTGTCAAGATTTATTTTGTTTAATATGGATATTCAACTGATCCAGCAGCATTTGTTGAAATCTTTCCCACTCTGAGTTTTTAAATCTATAATTACTGATTTCAGAGGGATCATTTACTATGTGAGCTCAAGAGAAACACAGTTTGTTTGCATGAGAGACAGTGTGTACCTACTATATGTTAGAAACTTAATGCACATCATCTTATCTGAGCCTCAGAACAACCTTGCAAGGATTGTATTATTATTCCATTCTGTAGTTGAGAAAACTGAAGCTTAGAAAGGACAAGCAATTAACTCAAGGTTAAATAATGAGTAGCAGAGCTATGACTCAATACTCCTTTTTTTTTCTTTTTGGATTCCAAAGCTCATGTTAGCTCTTTCTTCTTCAAGTGTCTTGGTGACAGCATTCATTAGAACTCTGGAGACTGAATAACCAATGAGTTGAAGATATTAGGCTATGATCAACTGGGCTGTTTTAGTAACCAAGAGGAATAATTTTACTGAAGGCATTTATAAAGCATAGTTATTCCTTGCCCTCAGTAACAATCATGGTTAGTAATGGTCAGTCATTACTTCTTTTCACTGGAAGTCTCTCTAGAGCTTTGCATATTCCATCCTAGCTCTTAAGACAAAGTGAAAAGTAGATGTTACCTTCCCCATTTGACAGATAAGAATACTGAAGGCCAAAGAGGTCAGGTGACTTATTTAAGGTCAAATAGCAAGGCCAAACATCCAAGGTCAAATAGGGGTAGAGCAGGGCCCAGCACTTATTTAACTTACTCTCTCACCTGTGATCACCGCTTCTCACTGCCAAGATCATAGATCTAGATGACCATTATTGTACTTCAGGGTTAAGGCCCACTAGACCCTGGGTAGTCCCCTCTTATTTCATAGCTTTTTGGTTGAAGTCTGTTATTATATAGTCTAACTACTGCCCAAGAAGAATAAACCACTCTTGTAGCCCTCCACCAGGGAGTGTCCTGCTGTTTTTAGCCTTTCTGTCACCCTTGAGAGGCTCCGGGCGCCTTCCTTCACTTGTCTTCAGCACATTCATGCCCCAAAGCAAAATGCTGAATTTGAATATGCAGCTAATGTTGCCTGTCACCTCCTTCCAGACACAGAACTGTGTAATTGCAAAAATCGTTTTGTAATCCTCCTCAATTAAGCTCCTGACAACCTAATTTTAAAGACCCTATTGGATTTTCTACACTGATGCTCCTCTCCTTCTTCCTTCTTCCATCTTCCTCTGCCCTCTCCAGTAAGACCTATTACCTTCACTCCACAATTGAAAATTAGAAAATAGCTTCAGCATGACAAGGGACCGTAACATTTTCTTTTGGTATTTCTTCCTTATTATTATGAGCTACTCAATGAGGCTGTGACACCATGTGAAGAACTGAGAGAAGGAAAAACAGGTTATTAAAGCAATGTTAGAAACTCAAAGAGGGTAATGATTAAAAGCTAAATATTTATCTGGGAAAAATAGTGAACAGAGTGAGTCTGATGGCCAGTTATAATTCATACTAGCACATCCATAGCATTTCTGAGGCTGTTTTCAGCGGAATCTCAAGTATTCTGACACCACTGACTTGACGTATTCATCTCTTATAAATACCACTTCTTCTTTAACACACACACACACACACACACACGCACAGAGAGAGTCACACACAGCACAACTAAAGAACAGCGCATCATCAGAAACCTAAAAAAACAACTGTTTGTCTTCTCAGTTTAGTCTGTGGTCTGTAGAATACACATTTTGTGGAGTCACAGAATTACTTGGGCACCCATTACAGTGTCAAAGAAATGCCAAGGAAAAAGCAAAGGGCATAAATAAGAGAATAATGCAGAGCTCCAATTTCATTTTTTTCCATTTCCTCTGTACTTTTAAATACACACTCCTGGTAGGCAAATGGGAGTTATGGATTATAGCTTTCTATTTTAACCTAGATCTGTTTTTCTTCCTCTCTCCTTGGCACTCGATTTGTATGATCTCCCCTAAAATGCCACTGGCCCCACACTGTATTCCCATCTTAGGCAAAACCTCCAATTAAAATCAGCAGGGAGTCTGCTTGAATTAGGAACCCCAGCCTGGGCTCCCCAGCCAGGGGGTTCTGAAAGGGAGATGTGTACCTTTGAAAGCACTGATGGGAAGCCCTGGGTGGCGGAGACTGTCCTCGAAATGATGAGCGACTCCATGCTGTGTCACCAGGAGACCTGTCAGGTTGCCAGAAATTCCTGGCTGAGGCAAAGACAGAACCTGCAGGGGGGTAGCTGAGGTGTTAACATGGTCCAGAGCCTCTTTCTTCTCCAGTCGGGGGTTTAGAGGGCAGGGAATATAGAGCATGGGCATTGAGGGAGTATTGGGTTTGGACCCAAGAATCCTGAACTTTGCTCTGCTACTCCCATGCTGTGTGACCAAGGTGAGTCGCAGTCTCTCTGTGGCCTTCAGTGCCCTCATCGGTGGGATAAAAGTCACAAGGGAATCCTATCTATCTCATGGGGTTGATGTGAGGATAAAGTGGTAACTGCCATGATGTAGAAAACACTTAAGAAACACTGATTTTTTTGACCTCAGCAACCAAGTCTCTGTGTTCAGGCCTAAACGTGAGAAAGAAGAGCATTCCCAAGGTTTCTTCTTGAAGTTTCTCTGCTTCTAATGGTCAAAACTGCTTTATTCAGAGTCAGTGTGGGTACCTATCAATCAGGCTCCAGGGTTTTCCAGTTTAGAAATGAAAATGCAACTTCCTTCTTTCTCTTACTTTCTCCTTCCTTCTCTCCTCTCAGCCCCCTATCAGAATGAATTGAAATCCCATCCAACAGAAAGATGCTGATTTGGATGTATTGCATCTCAGCTTTGGCTGCAGATGGAAGATGCTTTGGATCCTTAGGGACAGAGAAAAGCACTTTAAAACCTGCTCCTCCCTGCCTCACACTGACTGGCTTTCAGTGGGGTTGTGTCAGCCTTTGTGAGACCCTCCCCTCTGGAGCAGCCTATTAAGCTGCTTCTCTGTTGCCGGGGTTGAGGAAGGCTATCACCAACTAGCCTGGGAAATGGTATTTATAGATCGCAATCCCTGCTATCCCTGATCCCCAGCATCTCCCTGTGCACTTGTCGGGAGCCCCAATTATCTGTGAGTGGAGGAGAGGGACCCTGGCAGGTCCAGAGGAAGCAAGGAATGTGATAATAGGCCCTTCACAGGCTCAAACTTTCAGTATTTTTCCGTTATTTCAATTTATTTCTTGTGTCTTGCTTTCTTCTTATTACTCACCATATCATTATAATTTTACATTATGATACCTAGAAGAAAGTGCACTGATAACTTATCTGAGATCACAAAGGTACTCCACATTCAGATACCAAATTTTGTGATCTCAGACAAGTCATCTCACTTCTCAAGGACTCATTTTTCTTGGCCTGTAACATGGAGGTGGTTTCATGTGCTGTTCAGGGAGACAGTATGAAGAGCCTCCAGCACTATGCCTGGTATACAGTGAGAACTCAATAGTTGTAAGTCACTGATGCTCTCAGCTGGTTTAGGTCACTGCCTACAATTGAACCTTGTAGAGTTTATGACTATCCATGATAACTACTGAGAGAACTGGCTGGAGATAGGGGAGGTATAGGAGATTGATTTGATTGAGGCTTTTTCCTCATTATTGCAATTTGCTTGCATTCAAAGGACACACACACACACACACACAATGAAATGAGCTTTTTGTGGTTCTAATCTCAAAATGAAATATTGAAAAGCAAAAGAAAGTTTGTTGACCTGGGGGATCAGGACTCACTGGTAACATTGCTTTACCTCTCTGCCCCCACTGTCTCTGCAGTTGGCCTCTCTAGAAAGGGAGGAGAATGGACAACTAGCCCACCCTTAAATGGCCCATCCAATAGTTGAATTAGGAACCCCAGCCTGGGCTCTTTCCCAAATCTGTGAGTTAACACAGATCATGCCTTGGCTGCATCTCTTTGTTTCTATCCTACCCACTCTAATTTCATTCCATCTCATCCTCCCTGTTCAGGGTCTCCTCCATAGCCTCTGTCTGCTCATTTGCTCCACGTTTCCACACCATCTCCAACACCAAGTCCTTTTCTCCACTTATCACCCTTCCCCACTCTCCACCTTTCCCCTCTGTTTTCTTTCCTCTTTCCCTCAGCCTCGTGCTCCCTGCTCCCCGTGAACACCACCTGCTTTCTAAGTCCTCTTGCTGTGTCATTAATGCCTTCTTTGATACAGCCCACAACCTCATGATTATTCTGAGGTCAGGAGATGCAGGTGCCACGCAGCTCGCGAATGTATCTCAGAGGCCCTCTGTCCCCAATTCCTCCTGCCTGACAGGGCTGGAATCCTAATTTGCCACTAGCCTCGTTGCTTATTGCAGCATCACCAGGAACTTTCATCTTTTTATTTCCCTCACCGAGGATTCTGAGAGTTCAGCCACAATGAAGCATTGATTCAAGGAGTGGGGGCTGTGGTCCTTACAAAGGGTCCCAATGATGAGACACGAGAAAGGGGGCGCTCTACGGGGTTATAGAATGCCTTGCAGATGGGAACAGAGGAACTCTAAATGGGGTACTGTCCTGTCACTTGGAGAGGGAGTGACAGGGGCAAGTGTGGGCCATGTGAAAGGGGCATTTTGAAATGACGCTCTCGTCAGATGGAACCACGCAATCAGGGCCATGTGGAGGGCCCCTGCAGCTCACAAAAATATCAGATGACTCATACCCAATATTCAGTCAATGTTCTGGTTTGGGAGGTGGGAGCCACATAGCTCATTATTATTCCAGCTCCGTTTCCTGAAGGCTGGGCCTGCTGCTGTTCTCCAGGCTGTAATAGGATTGGTCTCACGAAGCAGAAACTGGGGAGGCCTGGAGCTGTGTGGGTGGATGGTACGGAAAACGAATACTGCAGTCCTGAGGGGAGAGGTAGAAGTTTGTTTTTCCTTTTTTAAATGAAAACTAACAAGAAAAATATGAATATTCTTTATGCATTCATTCATCAAACATTGATTCACTCAGCAAGCATTTGTAGAGCCAGCCTCTGGGCTAGGTGCTCGGAGAAGGGACCTCTCCTCTCAAGCCTAAGAGCCTAGAGGGGAAACTGACAAAGAAACGAGGGGTTTCAATACAGTGTTTTGAATACTGTCAGGGAGGTTTTATCGCCAGGTCCGGGTGGTTCTGTAGATTTAAAAAGGAGAGGGTTTCAAGGAGCCCACTAATTATTCCGCCATTTTCTCCCAGCCGATAAGCAACTCATTGAAAGCAAAGCATGCTGGGAAGCCATTTCAACAGTATCCATTTTCAAATGGATATAACAAAATGGTTTTCCTCAAACTCCAGAGCGATAGTGAAATCCCTGAGAGTGTCTCAATACCTTCAAAGGAAGAGCTTACTCTCTGGGATAAGAGTACTTTTTATTATTACCTTTTCCGTAATTGCTCTGTGCCAGGCTCTTTTAAGCACTTTAAATATATTATCTCACTGAATCCTCTCACCAGCTGCCTAAGATGGGCTTTATTATCCTCATTTTAGATATTGATACTGAGACGTAAAGAGATGAAGTGACTTGATCCCGGTTATAGAATGCAGCTTTGAACTCAGCTCCGCTGGGGCCAACAACCATACTTTTCAACATTAGGCTCTACTGCCTAATTAGGCTCTTGGTGTTTGTGGTTTGGGGATTGTGGCTCATCAGTGGAAGTGATAGAATAAATGGATTGTTAACACTTCCTACCACAGAGAGTACAATGCAAATTAGCTTCTGTTTCTAGTTTTATAAGATGAAGATCAGGAACCACTGAGAGCATCATCGTCATCATCATCATCACCATCACCATCTCCACAGCACGACAGCCTTAGGAAAGGTGCTCTTGACTCTCGCTTGACAGACAATGCAAAAAGCCACAGCTGTGAGCCAGGAGACTACTCTGATTGTTTGACTCTGAGCATGTCCTTTCACCCTTAGCTTCCATTGCCATGTCTGTAAAATATTGCTGACAGTCCCTTTGCAGGAATAACAACCGCTTTTATTGAGCTCTTAATAAGTACCAAGTTTGGGGCTAAGCCTTCACATAAAAATTCATATAATCCTCACATAGCTCTGTGTGGTAGGAATGATTAGGAAGGTGAAGAAAACTGCCCAGCATTACCTCAGCTTGCAGGTGGAGGAGCCAGGATTTTCAGCTGTCTCTGACTGACCTCAAGTCCCAAGGTATTTTTAGGGTGTTGCTGTGAGGCTCAAGCGAGAAAATTGGAGTGAATATACCCTGTGCAGGGTAAAAAGTGCTAGACACACAAGGGTTTATTAGTAGCATGGAAGACAGCCAAAGGGTGACTTGAATAGAAAAAAGGAAAGATGAGAGGCCTCTAAGCTGACTGCCTTGCATATTTGTTCCTACTCTGATGCTGCTTCTTATCTGATGGAATATCTGTCTTCATTAGAATGTTTCGGTGGCTGAAATCAGATTATAGACTTCGGTATCATTTATAGTGTTGAGGGCCTGTGGGGAGGGGGCCCAGAGGCTGCAATAGAAATCAACTAAATGGAGAGTTTGGAGCTCTGGAAAAATGCAGGGAAATAACCCCCCCCCCTTTTTTTTTTTATTATACTCTAAGTTTTGGGATACATGTGCAGAACGTGCAGGTTTGTTACATAGGTATACATGTGCTATGGTGGTTTGCTGCACCCATCAGCCCATCATCTACATAAGGTATTTCTCCTAATGCTATCTCTCCCCTAGCCCCCCAACCCCTGACAAACCCCAGTGTGTAGTGTTCCCCTCCCTGTGTCCATGTGTTCTTATTGTTCAACTCCCACTTACTAGTGTTTCGTTTTCTGTTCTCATGTTTGTTAGTTTGCTGACTGTGATGGTTTCCAGCTTAATCCATGTCTGTGCAAAGGACACGAACTCATCCTTTTTTATGGATGCATAGTATTCCGTGGTGTGTATGTGCCATATTTTCTTTTTTTTATACTTTAAGTTTTAGGGTACATGTGCACATTGTGCAGGTTAGTTACATATGTATACATGTGCCATGCTGGTGCGCTGCACCCACTAACTCGTCATCTAGCATTAGGTATAGCTCCCAATGGTATCCCTCCCCCCACCCCACCACAGTCCCCAGAGTGTGATATTCCCCTTCCTGTGTCCATGTGATCTCATTGTTCAATTCCCACCTATGAGTGAGAATATGTGGTGTTTGGTTTTTTTGTTCTTGCCATAGTTTACTGAGAATGATGATTTCCAATTTCTTCCATGTCCCTACAAAGGACATGAACTCATCATTTTTTATGGCTGCATAGTATTCCATGGTGTATATGTGCCACATTTTCTTAATCCAGTCTATCATTGTTGGACATTTGGCTTGGTTCCAAGTCTTTGCTATTGTGAATAATGCCGCAGTAAACATACGTGTGCATGTGTCTTTATAGCAGCATGATTTATAATCCTTTGGGTATATACCCAGTAATGGGATGGCTGGGCCAAATGGTATTTCTAGTTCTAGATGCCTGAGGAATTGCCACACTGACTTCCACAATGGTTGAACTAGTTTCCAGTCCCACCAACAGTGTAAAAGTGTTCCTATTTATTTCTCCACATCCTCTCCAGCACCTGTTGTTTCCTGACTTTTTAATGATTGCCATTCTAACTGGTGTGAGATGGTATCTCATTGTGGTTTTGATTTGCATTTCTCTGATGGCCAGTGATGATGAGCATTTTTTCATGTGTTTTTTGGCTGCATAAATGTCTTCTTTTGAGAAGTGTCTGTTCATGTCCTTCGCCCACTTTTTGATGGGGTTGTTTGTTTGTTTTTTTCTTGTAAATTTGTTTGAGTTCATTGCAGATTCTGGATATTAGCCCTTTGTCAGATGAGTAGGTTGCAAAAATTTTCTCCCATTTTGTAGGTTGCCTGTTCACTCTGATGGTAGTTTCTTTTGCTGTGCAGAAGCTCTTTAGTTTAATTAGATCCCATTTGTCAATTTTGGCTTGTGTTGCCATTGCTTTTGGTGTTTTAGACATGAAGACCTTGCCCATGCCTATGTCCTGAATGGTATTGCCTAGGTTTTCTTCTAGGGTTTTTGGTCTAACGTTTAAGTCTTTAATCCATCTTGAATTGATTTTTGTATAAGGTGTAAGGAAGGGATCCAGTTTCAGCTTTCTACATATGGCTAGCCAGTTTTCCCAGCACCATTTATTAAATAGGGAATCCTTTCCCCATTGCTTGTTTTTCTCAGGTTTGTCAAAGATCAGATAGTTGTAGGTGTGCGGCATTATTTCTGAGGACTCTGTTCTGTTCCATTGGTCTATATCTCTGTTTTGGTACCAGTACCATGCTGTTTTGGTTACTGTAGCCTTGTAGTATAGTGTGAAGTCAGGTAGTGTGATGCCTCCAGCTTTGTTCTTTGGGCTTAGGATTGACTTGGTGATGTGGGCTCTTTTTTGGTTCCATATGAACTTTAAAGTAGTTTTATCCAACTCTGTGAAGAAAGGCATTGGTAGCTTGATGGGGATGGCATTGAATCTGTAAATTACCTTGGGCAGTATGGCCATTTTCACGATATTGATTCTACCTACCCATGAACATGGAATGTTCTTCCATTTGTTTGTATCCTCTTTTATTTCCTTGAGCAGTGGTTTGTAGTTCTCCTTGAAGAGGTCCTTCTTGTCCCTTGTAAGTTGGATTCCTAGGTATTTTATTCTCTTTGAAGCAACTGTGAATGGGAGTTCACTCATGATTTGGCTCTGTTTTTCTGTTATTGGTGTATAAGAATGCTTGTGATTTTTGTACATTGATTTTGTATCCTGAGACTTTGCTGAAGTTACTTATCAGCTTAAGGAGATTTTGGGCTGAGACAATGGGGTTTTCTAGATATACAGTCATGTCATCTGCAAACAGGGACAATTTGACTTCCTCTTTTCCTAATTGAATACCCTTTATTTCCTTCTCCTGCCTCATTGCCCTGGCCAGAACTTCCAACAGTATGTTGAATAGGAGTGGTGAGAGAGGGCATCCCTGTCTTGTGCCAGTTTTCAAAGGGAATGCTTCCAGTTTTTGCCCATTCAGTATGATATTGGCTGTGGGTTTGTCATAGATAGCTCTTATTATTTTGAAATACATCCCATCAATACCTAATTTATTGAGAGTTTTTAGCCTGAAGGGTTGTTGAATTTTGTCAAAGGCTTTTTCTGCATCTATTGAGATAATCATGTGGTTTTTGTCTTTGGCTCTGTTTATATGCTGGATTACATTTATTGATTTGCATATATCAAACCAGCCTTGCATCCCAGGGATGAAGCCCACTTGATCATGGTGGATAGGCTTTTTGATGTGCTGCTGGATTCGGTTTGCCAGTATTTTATTGAGGATTTTTGCATCAATGTTCATCAAGGCTATTGGTCTAAAATTCTCTTTTTTGGTTGTGTCTCTGCCTGGCTTTGGTATCAGAATGATGCTGGCCTCATAAAATGAGTTAGGGAGGATTCCCTCTTTTTCTATTGATTGGAATAGTTTCAGAAGGAATGGTACCAGTTCCTCCTTGTACCTCTGGTAGAATTCGGCTGTGAATCCATCTGGTCCTGGACTCTTTTTGGTTGGTAAGCTATTGATTATTGCCACAATTTCAGATCCTGTTATTGGTCTATTCAGAGATTCAACTTCTTCCTGGTTTAGTCTTGGGAGAGTGTATGTGTCGAGGAATTTATCCATTTCTTCTAGATTTTCTAGTTTATTTGCTTAGAGGTGTTTGTAGTATTCTCTGATGGTAGCTTGTATTTCTGTGGGATTGGTGGTGATATCCCCTTTATCATTTTTTTATTGCGTCTATTTGATTCTTCTCTCTTTTCTTCTTTATTAGTCTTGCTAGTGGTCTATCAATTTTGTTGATTCTTTCAAAAAACCAGCTCCTGGATTCATTAATTTTTTGAAGGGTTTTTTTGTGTCTCTATTTCCTTCAGTTCTGCTCTGATTTTAGTTATTTCTTGCCTTCTGCTAGCTTTTGAATGTGTTTGCTCTTGCTTTTCTAGTTCTTTTAATTGTGATGTTAGTTAGAGTGTCAATTTTGTATCTTTCCTGCTTTCTCTTGTGGGCATTTAGTGCTATAAATTTCCCTCTACACACTGCTTTGAATGCGTCCCAGAGATTCTGGTATGTTGTGTCTTTGTTCTCGTTGGTTTCAAAGAACATCTTTATTTCTGCCTTCATTTCGTTATGTACCCAGTAGTCATTCAGGAGCAGGTTGTTCAGTTTCCATGTAGTTGAGCGGTTTTGAGTGAGTTTCTTAATCCTGAGTTCTAGTTTGATAGCACTGTGGTCTGAGAGACAGTTTGTTTTAATTTCTGTTCTTTTACATTTGCTGAGGAGAGCTTTACTTCCAAGTATGTGGTCAATTTTGGAATAGGTGTGGTGTGGTGCTGAAAAAAAATGTATATTCTGTTGATTTGGGATGGAGAGTTCTGTAGATGTCTATTAGGTCAGCTTGGTGCAGAGCTGAGTTCAAGTCCTGGATATCCTTGTTGACTTTCTGTCTCATTGATCTATCTAATGTTGACAGTGGGGTGTTTGTTAAAGTCTCCCGTTATTAATGTGTGGGAGTCTAAGTCTCTTTGTAGGTCACTCAGGACTTGCTTTATGAATCTTGGTGCTCCTGTATTGGATGCATATATATTTAGGATAGTTAGCTCTTCTTGTTGAATTGATCCCTTTACCATTATGTAATGGCCTTCTTTGTCTCTTTTGATCTTCGTTGGTTTAAAGTCTGTTTTATCAGAGACTAGGATTGCAACCCCTGCCTTTTTTTGTTTTCCATTTGCTTGGTAGATCTTCCTCCATCCTTTTCTTTTGAGCCTTTGTGTGTGTCTGCACGTGAGATGGGTTTCCTGAATAGAGCACACTGATGGGTCTTGACTCTTTATCCAATTTGCCAGTCTGTGTCTTTTAATTGGAGCATTTAGTCCATTTACATTTAAAGTTAATAGTGTTATGTTTGAATTTGATCCTGTCATTATGATGTTAGCTGGTTATTTTGCTCATTAGTCGATGCAGTTTCTTCCTAGTCTCGATGGTCTTTACATTTTGGCATGATTTTGCAGCGGCTGGTACCGGTTCTTCCTTTCCATGTTTAGCGCTTCCTTCAGGAGCTCTTTTAGGGCAGGCCTGGTGGTGACAAAATCTCTCAGCATTTGCTTGTCTGTAAAGTATTTTATTTCTCCTTCACTTATGAAGCTTAGTTTGGCTGGATATGAAATTCCGGGTTGAAAATTCTTTTCTTTAAGAATGTTGAATATTGGCCCCCACTCTCTTCTGGCTTGTAGGGTTTCTGCCGAGAGATCCGCTGTTAGTCTGATGGGCTTCCCTTTGAGGGTAACTCGACCTTTCTCTCTGGCTGCCCTTTACATTTTTTCCTTCATTTCAACTTTGGTGAATCTGACAATTATGTGTGTTGGAGTTGCTCTTCTCGAGGAGTATCTTTGTGGTGTTCTCTGTATTTCCTGAATCTGAACGTTGGCCTGCCTTGCTAGATTGGGGAAGTTCTCCTGGATAATATCCTGCAGAGTGTTTTCCAACTTGGTTCCATTCTCCCCGTCACTTTCAGGTACACCAATCAGACGTAGATTTGGTCTTCTCACATAGTCCCATATTTCTTGGAGGCTTTGCTCATTTCTTTTTCTTTTTTCTCTAAACAACTTCCCTTCTCGCTTCATTTCATTCATCTTCCATTGCTGATACCCTTTCTTCCAGTTGATCGCATCGGCTCCTGAGGCTTCTGCATTCTTCACGTAGTTCTCGAGCCTTGGTTTTCAGCTGCATCAGCTCCTTTAAGCACTTCTCTGTATTGGTTATTCTAGTTATGCATTCTTCTAAATTTTTTTCAAAAAGTTTTCACTTTGCCTTTGGTTTGAATGTCCTCCCGTAGCTCAGAGTAATTTGATCGTCTGAAGCCTTCTTCTCTCAGCTTGTCAAAGTCATTCTCCATCCAGCTTTGTTCCGTTGCTGGTGAGGAACTGCGTTCCTTTGGAGGAGGAGAGGCGCTCTGCTTTTTAGAGTTTCCAGTTTTTCTGTTCTGTTTTTTCCCCATCTTTGTGGTTTTATCTACTTTTGGTCTTTGATGATGGTGATGTACAGGTGGGTTTTTGGTGTGGATGTCCTTTCTGTTTGTTTGTTAGTTTTCCTTCTAACAGACAGGACCCTCAGCTGCAGGTCTGTTGGAAAACCCTGCCCTGTGAGGTGTCAGTGTGCCCCTGCTGGGGGGGTGCCTCCCAGTTAGTTAGGCTGCTCGGGGGTCAGGGACCCACTTGAGGAGGCAGTCTGCCCGTTCTCAGATCTCCAGCTGCGTGCTGGGAGAACCACTGCTCTCTTCAAAGCTGTCAGTCAGACAGGGACATTTAAGTCTGCAGAGGTTACTGCTGTCTTTTTGTTTGTCTGTGCCCTGCCCCCAGAGGTGGAGCCTACAGAGGCAGGCAGGCCTCCTTGAGCTGTGGTGGGCTCCACCCAGTTCGAGCTTCCCGGCTGCTTTGTTTACCTAATCAAGCCTGGGCAATGGCGGGTGCCCCTCCCCCAGCCTCACTGCCACCTTGCAGTTTGATCTCAGACTGCTGTGCTAACAATCAGCGAGACTCCGTGGGCATAGGACCCTCCGAGCCAGGTGCGGGATATAATCTCATGGTGCGCCGTTTTTTAAGCCTGCCAGAAAAGCACAGTATTCAGGTGGGAGTGACCCGATTTTCCAGGTGCCATCGGTCACCCCTTTCTTTGACTCGGAAAGGGAACTCCCTGACCCCTTGCGCTTCCCAAGTGAGGCAATGCCTTGCCCTGCTTCAGCTCGCGCACGGTGCGCACACCCACTGACCTGCGCCCACTGTCTGGCACTCCCTAGTGAGATGAACCCAGTACCTCAGATGGAAATGCAGAAATCACTGTCTTCTGCGTCGCTCACACTGGGAGCTGTAGAGCAGAGCTGTTCCTATTCAGCCATCTTGGCTCCTCTGCCACATTTTCTTTATCCAGTCTATCAATCATTGATGGGCATTTTGGTTGGTTCCAAGTCTTTGCTATTGTGGACAGTGCTGCAATAAACATCGTGTACATGTCTTTATAGTAGAATGATTTATAATCCTTTGGGTATATACCCAATAATGGGATTGCTGGGTCAAATGTTATTTCTCGTTGTAGATCCTTGAGGAATCGCCACAGTCTTTCACAATGGTTGAACTGACTTATACTCGCACCAACAGTGTAAAAGTGTTCCTGTTTCTCCACACCTTCTCCATCATCTGTTGGGAAATAACCCCTTTCTAACATGTTCTAAAAAACCACCATGAGGATCATGTAAGATCATCAATAGAGAATCACTACATGATTTCTAGAGTATGATAAAATAATTTGTTTTTGTTGAAGTTGGTAGATGTTATACACCCTCATGGGAGGAATCTGTAATGGGGGTTGAAACATGTGGTTTAAGTAAACAAATAACCCCTAAGGTCTTTTTCATTGCTGATTGATTGTTTACAATATGTTGTCATCCAGAAGGGGTATTTGAGTCTAGACACTTTCATTTCCTGAATCACACTTTTCTGGGACTAGTGTATAATGGAATCAAAGAGCTGGAAGGACCCCAAGGAACATTTACTCCAACCCCTTCACTTTGCAGATGAGGACATTGAACATTAGGAAGGTAAAGTACAATGTCATGCAGCTGGTTTGTGGCATTACGAGGAGCTACAATGTAGTTCTTACGTTTATATTCGATGCCCTTCCTATTGTCACTGCGCCATCCAGTCCTTTCATCCTTTGGGCAGCTCCAGTTTGCATTATCAGTTGGATAACTGTAACTAACTCACAGACCCACTCATGGTAGCTAACCTTCTCCATTTTTCCTTTATCTCCCAGGACAATTCAGCAGTGGCTTGCAAGGGTCCAGTCGCTCCTCTACTGTAATGAGAATGGGTTTTGGGGAACCTTCCTGGAGAGCCAGCGGAGCTGCGTGTGCCACGGCAGCACCACGCTGTGCCAGCGCCCCATCCCCTGCGTGATAGGCGGGAACAACAGCTGTGCCATGTGCAGCCTGGCCAACATCTCCCTCTGCGGCTCCTGCAACAAGGGCTACAAGCTGTATCGAGGCCGCTGCGAACCACAGAACGTGGACTCGGAGCGGAGCGAGCAGTTCATCAGCTTTGAGACCGACCTGGACTTCCAGGACCTGGAGCTGAAGTACCTGCTGCAGAAGATGGACTCACGCCTCTACGTCCACACCACCTTCATCAGCAACGAGATCCGCCTCGACACCTTCTTTGACCCTCGGTGGCGCAAGCGCATGTCCCTCACTCTCAAGAGCAACAAGAACCGCATGGACTTCATCCACATGGTGATCGGCATGTCCATGCGCATCTGCCAGATGCGCAACAGCAGCCTGGACCCCATGTTCTTTGTCTATGTCAACCCCTTTAGCGGGAGCCATTCGGAGGGCTGGAACATGCCCTTCGGGGAATTTGGCTACCCACGCTGGGAGAAGATCCGTCTCCAAAACAGCCAGTGCTACAACTGGACTCTTTTGCTGGGCAATCGGTGGAAAACATTTTTCGAGACGGTCCACATCTACCTGCGTAGTCGGACTCGGCTACCTACCCTACTGCGAAATGAGACTGGCCAGGGCCCTGTGGACCTGTCCGATCCCTCCAAGAGGCAGTTCTACATCAAGATCTCAGATGTGCAGGTGTTCGGGTATAGCCTGAGGTTCAATGCCGACCTCCTGCGCAGTGCGGTGCAGCAGGTCAACCAGTCCTACACACAGGGCGGCCAGTTCTATTCCTCTTCTTCGGTGATGCTCCTCTTGTTGGATATTCGGGACCGAATTAATCGCCTGGCCCCTCCTGTGGCCCCGGGGAAACCCCAGCTGGACTTGTTCTCCTGTATGCTGAAACACCGCCTGAAACTGACCAACAGCGAGATCATCAGGGTGAACCACGCCTTGGACCTGTACAACACGGAGATCCTCAAACAGTCGGACCAGATGACAGCCAAACTCTGCTAACCCGGGACTCCTTGCCATGGACTTTTCCTGTTGTTGTACACACACAACAGAACAAAATGAAGCAAAACAAAACAAAACAAAAAAACCCACAAAAATTTGTAAAATGTAATTAATATTCAAAGAAAAGGAGGAAAAATCTTCATTTGTTGGAAATGAAAACGTTCTAGCAACTGTATAAAAGCGTTGGGCATGTTTGTTATTTCTGTACTCACTCTGTCATGAAGAAGGGTCTCAGCCTTTTGTGGAGCATTGAGGGAGTTGCTTCTTAGGCCTCAGGTGCTGTATTGGGGGAGAAGGGAGAAAGCATATGCAATGAATTGTAAAGATCTCTGCTGTGCAGGTGCTAAGATTAAACACTAAAAAGAAAGAGAGATATATGTAATGTACAACTGACACTGCCATTTTTCCTTTTTGGAGGAAATGGACATAGATAAAGAAGATATTTCTTCGGTTAAGATTTATTCCCTCTTTATGCTTAATTCCTTGTGTGTGTATGTGTTTTCTCTTCTTTTTGACTCTCACACAGGGGTGGGAATACAGTGACAATGCTATCTTACCCATAGGGCATCTTTCATTCTGAATACCTTAAAACTAATGCAAGCTGGCCAGTAGGTGGGATTAGGAGGGGGTACATTCACATAGTCACAGGACAATAAGTAATTTTGGATATCAGCTCATCAAACTCCTTAGTCTGAGAAATAGGCTCAGAGAAGAATGGCATGCCCATGATTACACCCAGAGTTAGTTACTGCCTGAATGAGGGCTTGACCCTCACTTTCTGACTCCCTTGGCAATGCACCTTCTTCCAAATTACAGTGGCTGCTTTTGTATTTCCTCCTTCAACATAGTTGCCAAGGGATGAAGGTTTTTTTCAGTCTGAGGTTGTTTAGAGAGAGAGTTTGAAGAAATTTCTCCCCCTTTGCTTTCTAAAAAAAAAAAATTTAGGTTTCCCAGAAATTCTTTCTATATTAAAGGTAAAGTTTTTTAGTTTAAATAAAATCAGTGACCAAAAAAACAGGGTAAGTTTTAATATTGCGTTGGTTTGCCAGACAGACAGAATTCCCTAAGAAGTCTAAATAAATATATATATATATATCTGTCTCCTTTGATAATACATATGCACATCTACCACCTATACACCCACTCCCATTCCCCACACACAGAAATATAAACACTGCCACTTCCTTGGCATCCGTGAAAGGGTGACAGGCCTTATGAGGGTTAAATCAGGATGATAGACTAAGAAAGACAGCTTTAACTTGGGGGTTAAATCAGGATGAAAGACTAACAAAGACAGCTCATTTGAAGGCAGTTCTGTAAAGGATTTGGTCAAACATCACTTCTTAGTCTCCAGAAACTCTGAGTTCATCTTTTTGCTAAGGTAGCACTTGCAAGAGATTCTTCCTGAGCATCTGGATCCTCATTTCTGCATTGGCAGAGAAATGCAGAATCACAAAATTTTAAGGTTGGAAGAGAAAATAGAACTACTGTGATCTAAACTTCTTCCAGTGCAAATCTCTCTCTTCATCATTGGGAAATCACCACCATTCACTGACTAGATCATACCAGGGACGGGGAGCTAGCTAATTAGCTCTATCTTCCACTTTCTTTGAATTATTAACATTATTTCACGGAAGAAGAGTAATAGCTCCCATTCCAGCTTGTGTTATAAACCAGATCTAATTGGAATATCCTTCCATACTTTGACCAGCTTTGCATATTTCACCCATTGGCTCCAGTTCTGCAATGTGCATTTCCTTCTTATGGTAATGTCCTCCTGGATAAAATACACAGACCTGTCTCAGAGGTTATTGAAGTCTGTGTTAGCAGGACACAAAGTGAACACCATCCCTAGTGTAGCTTATTTTAAGGTGAAAGAATGGGAGGGTTTCAGTGCATAGAGGTAAAGAATTATCTACTTTGTCTAAGTGTGTCTGGGAAGAAGATTCTTTTTTTTAAGAATGGTAAATTCCAACTTTAATATTTCAGTTTTTAGTATGAATTAGCATATGTTCTATACCAACTTTCACAGGGTGGCATGCACTTCACGCTGACATAGGTATTTGGACCTCCGATTTGGAGAAGGTTCAGTGCTCATTTAGGTTGAAAATCCTTTATGCCAGAGGTCACATCACAGCTTATCCATCAAGCATGAAATTTGGCAGAAGGCCAGTCAATGACCAAACATTTCTTAAACACCTAGCAGGTGAATGGGGCATGTCCGAAATACACAGATTTGAAAGGAAATCATTCATGCTTTTGTGCCAGTCATAAACTAATGAAAAAGACAGACACATAAACCAATTTTAAAAACAACAATAATTATAGTTTACCATGATCAGTGCTTTCATGCAGTCAGGCACACAGAGAGGAGCCCTGAAGGAGGTGTTAACTCTGTTTATGGGGTTGGAAAAGCCTTTACAGAAAGGACTTATTCATTCTAAGTGTAGAAAAATGATCAGGAGTTTGGCAAGTAGAAAAGAATAGAGTGACCAAAGGAACAGTGGATGCGAAAATGATTATAAACTATAAATATGCATTGCATATTTAAGGGTCGGTTCCAATAGTGATTTTAAAAGGTGTTATTTGAAATAGTAAACCTACCAAAGAGAGTGAGGATTTTGACTCTATATGAGCAGTAGAAACAATTATCCATAATCTTCATGATTTAAAGAATGAATTTAAGATTGATTGTTCCTCAGTTCCCACCCTTTCTTTTCTCCTCCATCTCTACCTTCCAGGCACTTCCAAAGACTCCTAATCTAATAAGCCCTTGTATTTACACAGTACTTTACAGATTGCTAAGCAATCTTCATATGCAGTGTGCTACTTAATCCTTATCACAATTCAATTAGGACCTTCAATCTGAGTTCTTTTCCAGACTTCACTCACTGCAGGTGTGGGAAAAATTCTTCCCTTCACCTTGAAAATATTAACTCAGTCACTTCATCTTATAGAAAGAATACAGCATTGTCTAATGACTAGAAAGGTCAGGGAAACAGAACAATTTTCAAAGAGAAAGAAGATTCAGACATCAAAATATTTATTCAATGGTGAGAAAAAAAAATTTGCTATGAAAGGACAAAAAGTTGTGTGGATTTCCAAATGTTTCCTGCTTGGGTCTGGCTGGCCCTTTGAGCTAATAAGGTTCCCCTCTAGCTGGAAGAGAAGCCTGAAGCCTCCAAGTGATATTTTAATTCAATTAGTGTCTTACCAATTTGATGCAGCAACCAAGGACCTATGGTGTCTGATTAATATGCTGATGCTAAGACACAAGAGTGAACAGAATGCCCATTTGGATAAGGCCTGGCAGCAAAGCGTGGCATTGCTATGGAAACCACAGAAGGACATTAATTAGCTATCAAATAAAATCACTGGAAAATTCTGGACCCTGGCACATCTGCCCCCTTCAAAGAGAAGGGCAAGAAGAGGTCACACTAACAGCAAAGCTCCCTTCAGTGATTAAAATCAAAGCTACATGTAGTCCGGAGACTACATGTTGCAAAGTGGAAGAAAGATGGGGGAGCAAAACAGATGAACACAATAGGAATGAGGCCTTGGGGTTATTCAAGTCCAAGAATATAATTTGGAATGTGGAGTATCTCGTTGGGTTGTCTGTATTGATAAAATGATCCAAATGACAAATATGTTATCCTATACTCTGTTATGTAGAAAGAAAATGATAATAATGATACGGATCCATCCACTAGACAGTGATAAATGATCAGGGGTAGAGACCATAGAGTCCAAGACTGAGGGTGATTAACCCCTAATATAATAGATGCAGATCCTATAACTTTTAAGTTAATAGAGAAAAAAACAATTGAAAAGAAGGCAAAAAAAGACAACAAAAGAATCATTAAAATAGCTGGACACATACAAACATGTACAATAACAAAACTTACTATAATCACAATAAACATAATTGGATAAAACTGGTCAGTAAAAAACCAGAGACTACAAGTTATAAATTTAAAAGTAGATAAAGGTTGAAAATAAAAGAATCGACAAAAATATGTTAGACACATATTGACTAAAAGAAAGCTAATGTAGCACTGTTCGTGGCAGTCAAGATAGATTTTTAGGAAAACTACTTTATTAGAGTTACAGAGGATTAATTTACCAGGACAAATGGAGAGAAGACTGGACAGGTGGAATTATAGACTTTTAGGGCTAAAGAAGATGTTACAGATCTTTAAAACTTCAACTTTTTGAATTATATAATTATATAATTTATATAAAGAATTTGTATAAAGAGAGGATTATAGCAAAAGTTTGAACACTGACCGTGAGTTTAGTCCTCTTTTTACTGTCTGGAAGTAAAAGGTTTTCTAGTCTAATCTTCTAGTTAGTATAAGAATCAAGGATCAACCCCATGATATTTATACTAATGGGTGTCCAAACACTCTCTCTCTCTTCATATCTATATAGATATATACACACATACACACACAAATATATATGCTGCCAGACCATATATATATAAACATAAAATTTCTTGTTACCAAAATTTTATACATAGACATTTTTCCAACTAAGGATCAACTAAATCCTTGGATGTTCATAATAATCTTAGGCTGAGTGGAGGTCGATCTGTTCTTGAGAATTGCTTATCAGTGACTCCAGCCTTAGCAACTCTAAAAACCTAAAAGGAGGAGGCTGCCTGAGTAAACTCTTATCAATATTCCTTCTCTCTCTAAATTATTATCAGGACCTGCAGTTACACATGTGATGCCATTCCTTACTTTTCAGTATTGGATCTAACTGTCAGCATTTGCAGTCAAGGAACATAGTATATTCTCTCACTACTTTGTCTTGGAACCCTCTTCACTTCTCAGCAAACTCACAAATTGACATGGATGCAAAGAATGCAATGGGATAGATTTGAACCAATGAGTGGGAAATAACATCACGTTTATTAAATAAACTTGTCACCTAGTCAATTTGGGGGAAATTACAAATCTCTTTAATTTTAATTAATTAGAGGAAAGTTACAGATTTATTTGAGATATCAAAAGCTCTATCTAGGTTCCTTCCCAATAAAAATGTACCTTCACATACACTTTTGAAAAATATTTCACAGATGCCTTAACAACTTTTCTTGAACATTCTGGAATGCTACCAGCTTTGGGTGAGTACCTCTGATCTAGTCTAAACCATGAGTTTAGTTTCCTTTTCACTATTTCATGCATAGTTTGAACTAGGATCACTTACCAAGTTAATATAGCTTGCATAGCACCCTCCTGCCCATCAGAGAAGGCAGTCTTTATATAAAGATAAACATCTTGATAGGAATGGTAGTTATGCTCACTTTAACAAAACCTTGAAATATATCATAGAAACACATTTATTTAGTAGATTATTTGTGAGTATTAACTGAAGGAAAGAGGCTTCTAAACTGGCAAGTAAAGTTAGGCTAAAGGATGAAAAAGAATGCCTTGATATATATGGCATAATCAGTAGACAGAATCTAGATCACTGAACCTGGGATAATGGTGGGCATGAGGTTTGAAGGAGACATTGTTAAATCAGTAAAAGAAAAATATCTGCCAAGTAGCTTGGAATAAACAAATAGGTTTCATGAATCACAAGTTGAATTGCTCTCTGATTGAATATTTGACCTCCACTCCCAACATCCCTCACTTGGTAGGTGTCCCCTGAAACTGTGTTGATTCTACTCAAGGGCCAATCTCTCCCTAAGAGTGGACAATGAGCCTTTTCCACAGTTCAGGCTTCATAGTCTTCATGAAACTTCCAGATGGAGATATTTATCCCAGTCCAGGAAGAAAATGGCCTGGATAAAAATTTTAAACAAAAAGCTGCAGAGCTGATGATGGGGAGAAATAAGGGATACCCACAATGAAAGTCTGAATTTTGTGCTGATGTCACCAGAGATGACTGTGCTTTCCCTGTCTAGTGATTCCCCTCAAGCTTTAACCAGGGAGCAGAGATTGTACTGACTTTGCCACAGGCCCGAATGCATAAGGAGATTGTAATGCTTTTATAAATTAGGGATGATTATAAACACTGCCAAGGGTTTGTTAGTTATATGGTGTTAATGGTGTAAAAGATAATTATAAATTAATAATAATGTCACCTAACATTTTGTGAGTGCACAAAAGTATTCTGAGCTTAGAGACTAGACCCAGGTTCTGGGTTTTTCCTGAATTTTCAGGCACCTACAGAACCAGAATTAGAACTCAAATTTTCTAATTCCCAGATTAGTGATTTCACCATTACACTCAAGCTTATTCCTGACATGAGAAAATAACAGGGAGCATACAGCTGTGGCTAAGAGCACAGATTTCAAGACAGGAAATGGGACATAGAGCTTGGCCATATACCAGCTGTGTGACTTGAATGAGATATTTAACCTCTCTTGCTTCAAATGTTTCTTCTGTAAAAAGGAGATTCTTAGTAGGTCCTCCCTAAAATGGGTGTTATAAGAATTAAGTACTTTTAAAAAACCTAGAACAGTGTCTGGCATGTAAGGAGCCTACCTATTTGTTAAATAAATGGCACAAATAAAAAATATAATTTTGATAAACAGATAGACAAATTCATCTTAATAATAAAATTAGTTGAGCTCATGGCACTAGGGAGAGCCAAGTACTATAGTACGAATTTGATGCAAGTTATTTTATGTCTTAGTCTGTTAGGAGTGCTATGACAAAATACTGAGACTGAGTAATTTATAGGCAACAAAAATGTATTTTTCACAGTCCTAGATGCTGGAAAATCTAAGATTAAGGCATCAGTAGATTCAGTGTCTGATGAGGGCCTGTTCCTCATAGATGGCCTTATTGCTTTGTTCTCCTCACATGGTGGAAGGGGCAAGGGAGCTTGAGCTTCTGTTACAAGGTCACTAACCCAATTAATGCGAATGTAGGGTCATGGCTTAATAACTTCCCAAAGGCCCCACTTCTTAAAACTATAATACCCTAAAACTTGGGTATTAGGTTCCAACACATTACTTTTGGAGGAGAATAACCCACATTCAGATCATAACATCTTATTTAACTTCATGGCAACCCAGTGAGGTGGGTCTAATTAACATTTCAGTTTACACACAAAGTAACTGAGACTTAGAAAAGTGAAGTAATTTGACTATGGCCATGCAGCCAAGTAATCTGACAGGTGGCCATGATGGAATTATGATTTGTCAGTCTCCATAAACAGGTCTTCTAACTTTGCCAAATGCAATTTCCCCAAAAGATACAAATAAATGCTCTAAGAAAGTTATCTGTAAGGATAGCTCAGACTCTAAAGGCATCTGGTACCTCTCCTTTAATACAGAACCATGAAATCCCTCCGTGAGCCAGAGTCAAGTGTATCTGGATAGTGCTAAATGTACTGACACCTGGAATCATAGAGCTTCCGCCTGTTCTGGAGGGCAGATTTTCCATCTGGAAGAATGTAGTCTGACTCGGAGCACAGATGCATTTCTTACTCCTTCTCAAACACCTCAGGGAAGCCTGCTGGCTCCAGGTAGGGCTGCCAGCTCTCTCTGGCAAAGCAGTATTGACTGTGCATCACTCTTGTCTGGGAAGCAGTGGTACTAAGGGAGTGAAATGGGCAGACACTGAGCAGTTGCATGGGTATTTTAGATCAGGAGATGAAAACTGTAGTCTGTTCCCCAGCACTAAGGCACATAATGAAGGCTGTTGATCTCCAGCTCAGCCAGTTCTCATATTTCATCATAGTGGGTAGAGCGGGGAAACAGTCTGGTCCAAGCCCCCTGAAAACCTATCTGAGGTCCAATAAATGTAGACCAATATAGCTTGAGGGGATTTTTAGCATGAATGAGGAGGAGGAATGACTTCTGTAGACAGTAAGTGGGGCCCTGTGAAGGCATCATTGTCCTTGTTCAGCATCCTCTGTCTTTCTACTTTCTCATATTATTTGTGTCTCTCTGATCCCAAAATTCCAAGAATTTTTATCCTTGACCATAAGAAGTGAACCAATTTCCTGTCTCTTACAGTGACACTGAAATTTCTGATGGGCAGAATGAAGACACTTTATCATAATAAGAAAGTTTAAATGTTTACGAAAGCATTACTTCCATAAGTGATGTCTCCGGAAAAGGGAACTATAAATGCCATTTTCTGCTCTTCTAGGTTCAGTCAAGTCTTAGGATTCAGCACACATTGACAGAAGAGGAAAAGAAGGCATATAATTTTTACTGAGCCTCTGTGATGTCCCAGGTATTTAAAATGTATCTTATTTAATTCTTACAAATCTCTAAGACAGAGTTGTTATTATTTCCATCATACAGGTAAGGAAACCAAGGCACGAGAAAGGGTTGGTAACTTCAGTTTTGCAATTACTGATTTATCACCAGTGTTAAGACATGAGGATGATATGGAGTGGTTAGAAGCAGGGGGCCAAAGGCCTGAAGGGGTTTACTTCTTGGTTCTGGTCTTCACAAACTGTGTGGCCGTGGAAAGTTACTAAATCTCTGTAACCTCAGTCTCTTCATCTGTCATGTAGGTAGAATAACTCCTACTTCATCTTGTTGGCAGGAGGACACATCTTTTGCCAGGGTGTCATCGCTTACATGAGTTAGTGCAGTTAAGGCCCTGTCTATAACTTCCTGGCACCTAGTAAGCATTCAACTGAAGTTAGCTTTCATTATTCCCTTGAGCCAGGCATGGCTCAAGACCAAGACTTGGAATCATTGTCCCTTTATGCTCCTTGGCCTTCCCTATTGTGTATGTGTCTCCTCTGAAATCCTCTCCAGCACAGGAACTGAGTGGAAGAGTTAGAGATAAATTTCTGCCTTCCACAAGTTCACAAGTGACCAATGACAAGAAATGTACTTTAAACTCAAAATGGCAGCAGGGTACCATCAGAGGAGACATCATTTTTAAATAATTAAAATGGAATCTAGGCTGGGCGTGGTGGCTCATGCCTGTAATCCCAGCACCTCGGGAGGCCGAGGTGGGTGGATTACCTGAGGCCAACATGGTGAAACCCCGTCTCTACTAAAAATACAAAAATTAGCCGGGCATGGTGGCACACACGTGTAATCCCAGCTATTCAGAAGGCTGAGGCAGAAGAATTGCTTAAGCCCAGGAGACGGGGGTTGCAGTGAGCTGAGATCATGCCACTGCTCTCCAGGCTGGCCAACAGAGAGAGAAACTCTGTCTCAAAAAAAAAAAAAAAAAAAAAAAAAAAAAAAAGGGGAATCTGGAAACAAGAGAATGAAAGACTAAATTTGTAAGGGAAGGAGCTCCCAGCGACTGTTCCCAGTGTCCTCTCCCCTGACAAAGCTTCCTATAGCCTCACCCCATTTCAAGGCAATCAGGGATGTTGCTTAGCAACCCCACCAGGAACAGTGGAGTGAGTTCTGTCCTAGCAGCATTAAGGGTTGCTACTGCAGTCCTGAAAAGGATGAAACTTTCCTTTAAAATCCCTCCTCTAACACAAGGGACACCAGCAAATTGGAGGCACCTGGGAAGAGAGTCCTCTGAGGGGTAAGGATGAACAGAAGGCAGGTAAAGGGGAAAATAATCCATCTAAGTTAGTGGAAAAATATAGAGAAAAATATTATTCTTATTTTCTTCAAGCACTGCAAAAACTTGGTGGGTTAAGAGAGATTTGCCGAGCCAAGAACTTGGTGAGTCTGCTTCATTGAATTTTGATGTGGCAATTGAGGCCAGCAGGACATGCCCAGTGTATTAGTCAATTTTCACACTGCTGATAAAGACATACCCAAGACTGGGAAGAAAAAGAAGTTTAATTGGACTTGCAGTTCCACATGGCTGGGAGTCTTCAGAATGATGATGGGAGGTTAAAGGCACTTCTTACATGGCGGTGGCAAGAGAAAAACGAGGAAGGAGCAAAAGTGGAAACCCCTGATAAACACATCAGATCTCATGAGACTTATTCACTATCACGAGAATAGCACAGGACAGACTGGCCCCCATGTTTCAATTACCTCCCCCTGGGTCCCTCCCATACATGTGGGTATTTTGGGAGATACAATTCAAGTTGAGCTTTGGGTGGGGACACAGCCAAACCATATCACCCAGTTGCCAGCTCCTGTAGGCAATCACTCCCAATAGCTGCAGCCTCTTGGTTACCACCTACAAGTTCAATCTCAAAGTAAGATATGGAGAAAATATTATCCTTAGTCGGTAGAGACTGAAGGTGTTGAAGTTCAACTCTACGTTAATTCATTCAATGCATATTTTTTGAGGCTTGCAGTTCAGATAGGCAGTTGAGCATTAGTTTTTAAGTGTGATACATGTTAAGGAGAGGGAAGTTTAAGATGCTATTGGAGTGCACGACATGGACTCTTAACCTAGATTGGACAGGGAGGGGAAGGTTGCAGAAAGCACCTGAGGATCTGATGTTTAATAGGAGTCTTGAATGATAAGTCAAATTGAATGAACAGAGCAAAGGAAACATTTTTCCATGGGGAGTACACAGTTTAGGCAGTGGTCCAGCTCAGCTGGAAATGAGAGAAGTGGATGAACTGGGGATGGGGATACAGAGTAGTAGTAGCAGAAGATAAGGGTATTAGGCAGTCATATGACGAAGTCTTGCAAGTCATATGAGGATTTTGGACTTTATCCTAAGAGCTACTGGCAGCCATTGCAAAATTTCCAGCATGACGAAATATAATCAAAAGTACCCAGCATCCATTCAGCCTTTCTGCTATCCCATCCTACTCTATTGTTGTACCACAGTATTTGGATCCCTGCTCCAGTCTCTTGAACTCCTTGATTTCCTTCTTAGATTCCCTGTCCCTGAAGAAAGGGAACCTTGCCAGTTGTTGTTGTTGTTTTTTTTTTTTTGCCACATCCGCACTCCTTCTTTGATGTATAGAGTCCTGCTCTTGCACATGAGCTTGTAGCATCCATTTACCTGTCATTTCTTCTGTCTTTGCCTGTTACAAGACTATCAGTCATAGGGCTTATCCGTGTCACCCATTTCCATGTACTATTATGGCTGCCCCCGATGCTGTTTGATTGGACTACCTCTCCATTACTCTCTATTATCTTCATCCTCCCTACACCAGGTAACACCCATTGAAGTAGTTATCTTCCCACACACTGTAGCAGCTGTGTGTGAACCAACTACTTGCCCAGGAACTGATCCGCTCCAAAAGACCTGTCTCATTTTGAGTTCTGTCCAGAACAGAGATGACCCAAAATATTCATCCTAACCATTCATCTTTTTAGAATAGTGGCTAAGCACATTGCTTCTGGAGTCAATTTCCCTTGTGAGTGAATCTTGGCTTGCACTATGACTTAGCTGGGTGAACTTTGGCAAGTTAGTTAATCTCTCTGAGACTAATTTTATTATTCTTACATGAAGATATTGGTGCCCACCTTATGGGGTTGTTGTGAGGATTAAAAGAGACTATGAAGAGAAAATATCTGGAATAGCACCTTGCACTAGAAGGAACAAAATAAATACTGGTTCCTGTTCACCCTTCCTCTGAAAGCACATTATCTGCACAAATTTCTGGTTTTGATCCTTACGATGTCTTTCTAAAACTGGAGAATCAAAGGAGATTCTGCATATAAAGCACAGATATATAGTATAAACAAAATAAATATAGCTAATATTATTCATTATTATTATAAATGAAGCAGCATACCCCAATTGAGAGATTAACTGTGTCTTATTTTCTTGAATATAGGCTCATGATTAATGAACAAGAGGTAACCATCCATCATGATAATTCCTTTCTGTATATTCATATGTACCATGCACATACTGCAGTATTTGTCTTCTAAGTTCTCTTTTCTATCTTTGAGAAGGACCAGCAGCCTCTAAAACCTTCCTGTTAGTTTCAGAGGCTGTCCTGAAAACAACAGCAACAACACACACACACACAAACAACTCCCTCTGGGAGATTAACAGAATAGCTGAATTGCAAATCTTCATAGCTGCCATTGTTATCCGAGTTTAGAAAAATGGCATCCCATGCAGCAGTAGATAGTGATGATTAATATTATAGGCTGAATTGTGTACCCCTAAAATTCATATGTTTTAAGTCTGAACCCTTAGTACTTCTAAATATAACTATATTTGGAGATAGGGCCTTTAAAGAGATGATTGTGTTAAAATGAGGCTTCGGGGTGAGTTCTCATTCAATCTGACTAGTGTCCTTATAGAAGAGACAATTTGGACACACAAAGAAACACCAGGGTTGTGAGTCCACAGAGAAAAGGCTTTGTGGGTACATAGCAAGAAGACAGTCATCAACAGACCAAGGAAAGTGGCCTCAGAAGATTCCGAAACTGCTGACACTTTGATTTTAGAACTGCTGGCCTCCCAAACTTTGAGAAAATACATGTATGTTGTTTAAATAACCCAATGGTATTTTGTTATGGAAGCCCTAGCAAACGAATACAGTGGCCCATTAAAAATTAGGCAATCATTGTAGAGGTAGGTAGAGGCCAGGTGGAGAGAGATAAGTGTTTGAATCAAAAGAGAGAATGGTTGTTTGGGCAATCCCGGCTCAGATGTCCTCAGAATGGGTGGATAGAGACCTGTATTTTGCTTTCTTACGGAGAACTGGATCAATGCAACTGCTGCCCTAGGTGCCTTGGAAAATGGATGCCTGGTGTGTGCCCTTGAGGCCAGTATCTAGGTCCTCTTGTGAAGACTGTAAGACCATTAAGAGGACACTACAAGTGTCCTCAGTGTGACTCTCCATGGAAGCAGCACCCTCAAAGGATGCCTTCGCAACATTTCCAGAGACTGTTTGCAAGGCAGTGGTCTGACCACTAACTGGACCTCTGCCTCATTTTCCTGGGGCCATATGTGCAGAATTGATGCAGTCTCCAAAAGGAGGTTGCAGGGAGCTTCATTAATGAGTGCAGTGGTCATCCTGCTAATCAGGTGGGAGGCAATTCAGAACCAGAAATAATACATTTTAAAAAGAAAGACATGTAACATTTCTAGCATCTGTATGTTGTGGAATAAACTAATATCCATCATATATAAATAGAGCAACTAGAAAGTCACAATGTATATTAAGGCAAGAGGAATACTTATTTTGATCTCTGTTGCATTCCTACTGCAAGCATAATGTCTGGCACCAGGTATGTGCTCAGTAAGCATTTGTTGAATAAAAAAAAAGAAGCATTCATATGTTATTTCCTTCATTTCAGAGATGCACAGACAGAGGCCCAAGCAGTAAAGAGACCTCACCGAGATCATGCAGTGAATCAATTGCAGAGACAAGGCAAGATTGAAGACATTTGACTCCAATTCCAAAGCTCTGCTGAAAGCCCATGTAGATGTTTAACATCTTTTCTGCCTGGGCCAGAATGTGCAGAATTATCTAGTGTGACAAATCCTCTTTTCCTCCGTCCCCGTGCAAAGGGAATTGCCATCTTCTGTGATCATCAAGCTGGCAACATCAATCTGGAAGTTTGTTAATGACACTGACCTAAATCTGTCACATTGCAAGAAACTCTTCACAGCAGCTGGGATTTGCTGCCATATAACAGCTTTACGGTATGTGGAACTCTCTAATAAGCTGATTAAAAAATAAAATGTTTGAAGCCTTAATATGTACTTTTCAGACATCTGATAAGAAGGAAAGTGAATGGAAACCTCAAGCTGAGTGTAAAAAAAGCAGGGATCCTGTTGTATGAGAAGATGCACATCCTTGGGTTGAGGCACTTTCTCACAGTTACCAGAGCAAAGGTCTGGCATGACCATATCCTTGTTTAAACCTTTCTTGGTGGTTTGTCTTATTGACAGTTCAGTACATGCAGAATAAAGTCATAGGTAAGCAGTGGGCCTTCTTAGGATGAATTGACTTCTGACTGTGGCTATGAAACAGGACCATTTTATCACTTATGTGCCTGACACTGACGTGTGCATCTATATCCCTAATTCTCTAAAAGACTCTGAAGGCAAGATACACATGGCCGCCCTCATTTTACTAAATAGGAAACCGATTCTCAGCAAGTGTCTTTGGTCTTGAAACTTTGGAGTAGCAGGAGTCACACAAGCTCTGTCTGACACTCACGCTCATATTATTAAGCCATTCTTTCCTTCTTTCAAATCAAGCAAATTTGAGCACCTACTATGTGCTTGGTACTGCAGTTAAATGGCTTGCTACCTCAAAGCAAAGGAAAATGTACTAGAAATCTTCCTCAATTCAGAAAGTTTTTACAGTGTGCTTGAGTGTATCAAACTTCTAGTTGAAATACAGATCTCATTATTATCAGCACTTTTCTATTATAGTAGGAAACCTAATCTCATAGATGAGTATTTTATAATTAAATATTGGGCAGAAAACAAAAGTTAATTTAGCAGACCTGGGTTACTTAAACCGTGCACATTCCCAAGCAAGATTTGTCTTCAGGGCTGGTCTTTGGCCAACTCTTGGGAGAGGGGTTCTGAGCCTTGCTTTATTCTGCTTGACGAGAGTATTTTTGTATGCTTAGGGCCATGGGCCATGCTGTACCATTTTGACCAGATAGCTTCTGCTAATAAGTGTTGTTTATGGTGAATCCCTGTTTTTGCTCTGGAGATCTGGAATCAAAATAGTTGAGATCAGTTATACAGATGTTGCATGTCTATGTAACCAGTCCCTGCTAAAAATCCTGGACATCAAGATTCAGGTGAGCTTCCCTGTGAGGCAACACTTCACATGTATTATCACACAATGTTGCTGGGTGAATTAAAGCGTCCATGCAACTCCACAAGGACTGGACACCTGGAAGCTTGCATGAGCAGTTTCGCTTGGACTTCACCCTATACAACTTTTCCCTTTGCTGATTTTAGTTTGTGTCTTTTGCTGTAATACTCTTTAACAGTTAATATAACAACTTCTGTGAGTTCTTCCAGTAAATCATCAAGCTTCAGGGTAGTCATGGGCACCCCTATATAACTATCTGCTTCCCCACTCATTATCTTCTTTATTCCTCTTCACACTCCTGAGAGCAACTGAGCTGGCATATCCATTCTGTGAATAAGGACTCCTGGGCTCACTAAGGTAAAGTGCCTTCTTTGATGGTGTTTTAGGGGGTCCAAAGTCACCTGCAGTCTAAACAAGCTGACCTTGAGAATGGTTAAACAGTTGGAGATCTATGTTTTGCCTGTCTCACTGAAAAAGGAGAGGACTGTGGATGTGGCTTAGGTGCACATGATAAAGGGCTCTCTATGACTACATCCCAGAATTATGGGTACACCCACCCAGTCACAAATGGCCCTGGATGACTACAGTCCTCTGTGAGGAATAAGTTTCCCTCCCAAGCTTATGGCATGTTAGGGAGAAGACTGATGCACGACTTTGCAAGGAGACAGAGCCAGAAAGTCACTTGATCTCTCAAACACAACTGTCAGAACACTCACTGCATTCTTACATGAGGAATAAGTGAGGAAGTAGAGAGATTCATGGAACATGCTTCTGATTAATAGGTGCCCTTCTATGCAGACTCAGTGACAGAGAGGAAAGAAAATTGCTTGGCTATTTCAGGAAGTCAGCAGTGCTGCCAGAACTAGAACTCCCAGTGTTCCTGGAGGCCAGGACATGTCCTCCGACAACATTCTACATTGACCTTATGGCAAACACTGTGCTTTTTATTGTTGACTTCTGACTCTGAGGGTCTCCATGACATAAGATACTGCCAATGTTTAAAATACAAAAAAAGCAATAAACAACCTTCATTGAACTCAATTAGCACCATATAGTTGAGGAAAACAACCTCCCTCCCTAAAGACCCAGGACTATTTCTAAAAGACTGTGCCTGAAATATAAGATAAGCATAAATCTTTAGTTCTTCTCAAGCTATTTTGCCTCTATCAGAATGTGGCCAGATATTCAGACCTGGCCCCATCAGCCACTTCTTAGTCCTGTCTCAACTCTCTCCCCTTTTATAGACTAAAAAAAAGCTGTTGTGAAACATTAGGGTTCTGTGTCTCAGTTTCATTCATTCATTTGTTCATTTATTGAGCACTCATTAAGCATTAGCTATGTATTAAATGTTAATCTATATTTTGAGGCTGCAAGAACAATGAAGTCCTTGCCTCAAAGGGTTTACCCTCAGTTTTAAGAAGTAGAGCATGCTGATGAAACATAGAAACATGTACTCCCAAAACAAAGACAGACTTATTTGCAGGATACAGTCAAGATATAGATGAGAGAGTGGTATATCTTATTTGCACTCTAAAAACACCTACTTCTGCCCTGTCATTCACATCAGCTCCCCATTTTCTCCCCAACTTCCAATTACCTCTTTTTGCCCCATTCTTCAGTTATTCCCAACACCCACTCATGATTTGACTAAGTGCCCTCAGTACCTATATCCCTCACCAACCATGATGGTTTGGACCAGATGCTCTACAGAGCCTAGTGCTCAGTCTGTACCAGTTCAATTGCCATTCAGATTTGGGCCTTGCAGCCTGCCTTGGCAACTTCTGCAAGGCTTTTGCCGGCAGAGCTCAAATTGCACCTCCAGAGACCTAGAGGTTGTGTTGTACTTTCTATGGCAAGCGTATGGCCTGGAATTGCTTATCCAAGCTGAAACACAATCCACTCACCTCCTCGTTTGGGGGCATGATTTAAAGCCTTAATGGTGTCTCATCGATTTCTTAAGGTATGCTCAGAACTGGCACTCTGCTCTTGCATATTTTAATCGTTACTGTTTTATTCTTGCATCCTGAGGTGATTTTATTGGAAGAATACATGCTTGAAGAAGTCGAATTAAATAAAGATAAATCTCATTAATTCAGGCTCCACTAATTCAGGCTGTACTCAAACATAACTTTGTGTTATCCAGAAGTAAAAAAGATTTTCTAAATAAATTAATGATGGAAATAAGACCTCAGGGGGAAGAGAATGTTTCACCTGTTTAAAAGGCAGTGCTTCCAGACACTGTAGGGATTTCACAAGGGCCATCAACATACAATTTCCTTTGTGTTTGTTTATTAAGGCTAAAGACTTATTCATCAAATACAAATTTCCTGTTTGGCAAACGTTTCCTTTAGTTTGTTATTTTGTAGAGTTGGAAAAAAATAAGGCTACACATCTTTTAAAATAGTCACCAAACCTAATCCTCTCCATAATGCTAAATATATTAGAGGCATATTGTATCTACACATAAATACATGTGAGTACACATTAAAAATACAATGGAAACCTCTTAAAATGAAGTGGCATATTTATGGTGGGTAGGAGAAAAGGTGATTTTTATTTTCTACTTTATATTTTTAAGTATTTTCTGTAAAGAATTCTTATTTTTATCATCAACATAAACATGTAAAAAATCACTAAAGTTTTTGAATACCTAACAGTTCTTTCTTCCCTCCAAATAGTATATATTAAGTAAAGCTGAGTCATATTCAGCATTTATGAATGAAAAGACTTGGTAAGTAGTGTGAGAAGCTGTTGTACCACAATTCCAAAATTTATCTTTAGGCCACCATTGTTGGAAGCAAACAATCAGGCAATCCATTCAATTTAGAATATGAAGGGAGCCTTGAATATCTCTTACTTTGCATCAGCAACCACCTGTTATGATCATGGCAGGATTGTGGGAGAAGTCGAGGAGGATGTTGATTCTGCCTTTGTATGTGTTCCACAGAAGTTCAGAGGTGTCTTGGTCAAACTGAGGCAGCTGACACCCAGCACAGTAGACTCTGTGGTAACTGAATACCTTATAAGCCATTAGAAGTGCTAAACACCTCCCATAAAACTTCTCCAAATCCTATTGGTTACCATTACAATGATTACATTACAATGACTGCAGGTGAATTGAATATCTTATTTGTTCCAGGTAATTTTCCATGCACTTTGAAGATAGAATTTACTTTCTCACCACAAATAATCACAGACTGATGCTCAGGGATAGGGAAGAAATTGTCCAGGTTTCCACAGCTGGTGCACTACAGAGGTGATATTCAAAGCCACAGTCAGCCAAAAGAAAGCCCCTACCCTCAACACCACACAGCACTGAGTGCCACAGCCTAATAGCCAGACCGCATTCCGGCTGTTGCAAATATCCATCCAGGCAGTGCACTGGGAACTTTAAAGGGCCTTAGTGTTTGCTGGTCATTCTTGAATTTTGATGTTTGATTCTTGAGATAAACATGAGGTTGAATTGACCAGATACCTCCCTTGAGACTGGAACATATTTATAGGCTCAGAGAAAGCACAGTGTAAAGAAAGAGCACTAGATTAGGGGTCAGACAGTTTTGAGTTTTAACCTCTGCTTCTTCTCCTAATTAAATATATTATCTTGACTTTGTGTTTCACCCCTGTAAACCTCAACATTTTAAAATCGATCAGCATATACACCAATGAGGAGAAAAAATGAGATAAAGTATTTTATAATGACTTTAAACTTTCTTTTTATTAATATAATTTTAATTAATGACATCTTCAGCTTCACAATCAACTGTCCTCAATGATCTAAGCATGCAATTCAGAATTCTCTGAACTAGATAGTGCACATAGGCTTTTGTTTAACATAGACTTCAGTAGGTCTTTCTGGAAGTAAAGAGTGCCATTTTAAACAAGAATGTGAGTCCAGTCTGCAATCAGGCAGGTATTAGTAATTTCTACTTTTCTTGCCTGCCCTAATCTTCTAAAACTCAAATCATGAACTCAGATATTTTATTATCGATAGAAATAGATGTCAAATGGCTTGATAAATAACCAGCTAGGAAGGTTGTTCTTACTGTAATAATCCCAAAATCTCAGTGTCATAACATTATAAAATTCTATCTCTCCATATCATAGTCCAATGTCAGTTGGGTGTCTCCTCTTGGTGTCTCCTCTGTAAGTAGAAACTTGAAGATCCAGATGCCTTTTTCCTTGCAATGTCAGCATGTTAAATATGTGGCCTCCACGGATTATTACAGAAGAGAGAGAGGTTCTTACTGAAGATTTTAGAAATCAGACCTGAATATGTTGTGTATTCCTTTAGGCCACATTATATTGTCCAGAATGAGTCATATGATTTCAGCCTACTGCAAGTCTTACTGTGTGTCCAGGAAGTGGAGATGGAATCTGTGAATACGGTGGTTTCTTTTCGGGACACGGGGCTGAAACACAGCCACTGTGTATCAGTAAGCTGAGAGTCTGTTCTTACTGGCTGGTGTCTTTGCTATTCCAGTTGTTCAGTATTATGCTGGCTGAAATTGCTTGTTATAGTGATTAAGGGCAGTGTTGAAATAGGTTTATGTTTTGTTTCATTTCATTTTATTCCATTCCCTTCCATTTTACTTTATTTTATGAAGAGAGTGTAATTATATTGCCACAAATTACCATCCCATATGTCTTGTAACTGGAGTCATAGAATATGTAGCCTTTCAGATCGAGGTTTTCACTTAGCAGTATGCATTTAAGGTTCATCCATGTTTTTGATAGCTTGATAACTTGTTTTTTAATCGCTTTGTTGAATTGGTGTACCACAGTTTGTCTATCCATTCACATACTGAAGGACTTGGTTGCTTCCAGCTCTTGGCATTTATAATACAGCTGCTATATATATTTATGTGCAGATTTTATGTATATATAAAGTTTCAAATCAGTTGGGTAGATACCTAGGAGCACAAGTGTTGGATTGCATGGCAAGACAATGTTTGATTTTGTAAGAGACTGCCAAAGTGTGCAAAACGTACCGTTTTGCATTCCCAGCAGCAATGAATGAGAGTTCCTGTTGCTCCATGTTGTCACCAGCAATTGGTACTGTCAACTTTTTAAAAATTTGTCATTCTAGCAAGAGTGTAGTTGTTAGACATCCTTTTTTTTTCTTTTTCTTTTATTTTATTTTATTAAGTTTTAGTTTTAGGCCTTTTAAAGCTTCAAATATTCTGGGACCACTATAAACACAGCCAGACAGTGGCCTAGGAAATCCTCTTGACATTGACATTATTCACTCTGAGTGGGTGACTGGATAGGTGATGATGTAAGGGAAGATATAATTTTCCCCATGCAGATTGGATAAGCAATTGCACAGGGTTAAGCTGTATAAAATACTCCTTCATTAGAGGGCTGAATGATCAGCTGGTAAAATCTCTGATTTGACCCGTCTCTTGGGCACAGTGACAGTGCCCACCACAGAGACAGTGGTGTTCTCTAAATCCATCTCCTTCACACCTTCTTGGAACATAAGTTTGTTGCTAGAGCCTCTCTGTAATCTATTTTCCATGGCAGAATTAGCTGAGAGATAGACAGATTTAAATCATCACTTAAATTATATAGAAAATCCTGACTCTAGGGTTTAAGGGAAACACAGAGACTCGTTCTTATAGAAACCAAGAAATTGATTTCTAAGGAAAAGAATGCCCCCAGGGAAAAGGACATAGCAGATATGATAAGAAAGAATCTTGAGTTAATACCTCAGAAACTAAGCTTCCAGCTATTCAACTTTCTCTTCTGTTTACACAAAGCAAATAGCTTGTGTGAAAGAATGGCCTCCATTCAAAGATAATTGATAACATCATAAGATTCAGTATTTTACCTATGTATAATACATAGGTGCAAAAACATGTGGGAGTACGTATATGAACAAACCTTCACCCCATACTCAGAGGGAAATACATTACTGAAACCAGGCAAAAAAGAATATAAAATGTACAATCAGAAGAATAAGTGAAACCAAAATTATTTAAAAGTATTCAGAAAAAAATATCTCATTGTCTGGAAAGAAAAAAGTTAACTTCAGTAAAGAAAGAAGTCCATAAAGTATTATAAAAGAAGAAAACAAGATGATAGGGTATAGACATAAAAAGTGAACTAAATTAATTTTTAAAAAATTTAGAGGAGAATAATAAAACCATTAGAGAAATTGAATCATCATTAGAAGAAAAAAAAAAGTAGAGTTAAAACTTTACCAAACATCAAAATTTGTGAAGGACAAGTTTAGAAAAATAAGATAAAATAACAAGAAATAGGAAAACAGTAAAAGTGATCCAAAAAATATAGCTAGGATTATAGAAGAAAACAGCCATATAAATGATTAATGTTTCTGAAAAAGAGAACAAATTGGGTAGAAAACAATATTTATAATGTAACAGAAAAACACTGAATTAAAAAAAATACATACACAAAGTGAAAGTGTGTACAAAGTCTTCAAAAATTTGATTTAGCAGAAAAACATCTAAAGAGAAACATCAAATGTGAGACAGCTGTATAAGTTATTGTTTCTAAGATAAAAAACGACTCCTAAAGGCATTCAAACACACACACACACACACACACACACACACACACACACACACACACACTCCCCTTTGGAGAGGGGAATGAGGAATAGACTAGTTTCTGCTGGTTTTTTTTTTTTTTCTAGGCAACAGTTAATGCTAGTAGACAGTGAAGCAATGTAGACAGGCAAGGTGTACCCTGCTCTAGGGGAAGGGAAGTGTGACCCAAAGACTTCGTGCCATGCCAAATTGGTGTTCAAGAATAAAGGCAATCAAAAGCCATTTTTATACATGGTAGAACTCAGAGTAAACGTCACCCATGAGCCTTTCTTGAAAAAAGATGTGGTCTTAAAGTCCAGTCAACCAAGAAATGAAGCAAAATAAAATGCATAGAAATGGAGGAACTATGGTAACAAAGTTCTACATACTGAATTTATTTTAATTTGAACTAACTTTGAAGAATGGTTGGAATTTTGGTTAATATGCAAAATGTTGAGTATTATAAACCATGAAAATATATATGAAAATGAAACTAACACAAATTAGAAGTGAGAAACAGACAGGTGGATGGAAGTTTGTGTATGCATGTGTATTTGTTTGTACGTGCACACGTGCTAATTTTTAAAAGTTTTCATTGTGGTTGGATAATTTTATAAATATTACTTATATCTGAGAAAGCAAAAACTTATAGATATCATTAATAAAAATGAATGTAGCAAATAGGGTTTTACTTTTATTGTTAAAGATACTTCTAACTTAACAGAAGGAAATCAGAAATATAAAAGGAAACAACAAAACACATGCCCAAAAGCAAAACATAGAAAATATAATGGCACAAAAATCAGAGATAAACATAAAATAAAATGATGGAATGAAATCAAAACCAGACAGGTTCAATTACAATGAGATGGACTCACATATTATTTTTTAAAACTCATCATATTGATTCAGAAAACAATATGGAGTTAGGAGAAGTTAAAACAAATATCTCCAAACAATTGTAAAATACTAAATAGAGGCATACTAGTCTAACAAAAATAAATCAGAAATTAAGTCACAAGCATAAGAGAAAATTAAAATCAGAGTTAAAATAATTAAAAGAAGAGCACTTTCGAATGATAAAACAATGGAGGCCTCATTGTCATGAAGTTTTATGTTTCTAATATCACAGCATTGATATTTTTAAAAATGTAGGCCGGGTGCGGTGACTCATGCCTGTAGTCCTAGCACTTTGGGAGGCCAAGATGGGCAGATCACTTGAGGCCAGGAGTCCCTGACTAGCCTGGCCAACATGGTGAAACCCCATTTCTACTAAAAATACAAAAAAAAAAAAAAAAAAAAAAAATTAGCTGGGCATGTTGGCAGGTGCCTGTAGTCCCAGCTAGTCGGGAGGCTGAGGCAGGAGAATCACTGGAACCTGGGAGGCGAAGCTTGCAGTGAGCCGAGATCACATCACTGACCCCCATCTGGGCAACAGAGTGAGACTCTGTCTCAAGAAAAAAAAAAAAAAAAAGGAAAAAATGTCAAAATTAGCACATACAAACGACATTGGTGAGGCTTTCCAATAAAACTCTCAGCTGAAGAAAAATAAATCAAGTAGAAGAAAAAAATTAGATGCAAAGATATTATGTAAATAGCATAACTAATAAGGCACATATTATTAATTTTATACCAGAGAGCAGCATATTCTTTACAAATGCCCATGGAACATTTACATATCCCAATCTTGTGTTGATTTACTTCAAACTTGAAAACTTCAAAGTTAAAAAAAAGAAATTGCATAATTAAATTTCTGCTCACAATGAAATCAAAATGGGATTGCAAAGGCAAGATCAGAAACTCCATTTATCCCACACTCCAAATGATTCTTAGAACAAAAAGAAAATTACAACTAAAATTATTGAGTATCTAGAAAATAATGATAACAAAAATACCATAGATCAGGCTATATGTCATAGTTATAATTATGCTTAGAGAATTCATGGTTATTAAAGTATTTATATATAAAAAAGCATGAAAATAAATTACTCATTCATCTAAAAAGTTTAGAAAATGAAGATCAAAGTAAACAGAAGCACGACAAAAGGTGGGAATTAATCAGCAAAAGCCAAAATTAATTATTTTGAAAACAGAAATAGTAGAATTAAAAAATACAATGAGCATAGTCAAAGGTTGTAGCTTTGGAAAAAATATTTCTTAACTATCTTATTTTCTAAAAAGTGTATGCATGTTTGTACGTGTTAAGGGTGGCATATGTGACTAGAAAATGACACCATCGATGCTAAAACCAGATAACTGGAACAAAATAGAAAAATACAATATATCACATCTCTGGATATTGTTATAAAACTCTAAAGTCTTAGCAAATAGACTCCATCTCTATATGAATAAGTAGGTAAACACATTATAATCCAGTAGTTTTCTTTTTTCTACGAAGGAAAGAACTATTCAAGAATAAGTATTACATTAATATTATTCAATATTATTCAATGTCTTAATAAAGCAAAGGAAAAAAGACTCAGCATGTGGTTATCTCAATACACAGTCAAACGAATCAACTATAAAATGTACCTAATTTAATTTGTATATGCTTAATAAAATAATGGAATAGAACTTCTTTTTTTTTTTTTTCTTTTTTTGAGACAGTCTCACTCTGTCACCAGGCTGGAGTGCAGTGGCCCAATCTCGGCTCACTGCAACCTCTGCCTCCCTGGTTCAAGTGATTCTCCTGCCTCAGCCTCCCCGAGTAGCTGGGAGTACAAGCGCGTGCCACCACACCCAGCTAATTTTTGTATTTTTAGTAGAGACGGGGTTTCACCATGTTGACCAGGATGGTCTCGATCTCTTGACCTCGTGATCCGCCCGCCTCAGCCTCCCAAAGTGCTGGGATTACAAGTGTGAGCCACCATGCCCGGCCAGAATAGAACTTCTTTAACCCCGTGTAAAACAAAAAGTTGTGAATTTTGAGACAATAGAGGCATTTTTATTAAAGTCAAGAACAATGCAAAGAAAATACGGTGTAGGCTATTAGGAGAGTTCACAGTAGTGTTCTTTGGGGTGTGGACTTTTCAGAGAGACTGATTTTTGCATTATTTTACCATTTAAACCTAATATTTACCATATGCATGCATTTCTTTATAGTAAAATACCTAAAGGAGGTATTTTGTCTAAAGGAGACAAAATGGCCATACTTTCCATTGAATAAGTGAGAGCTACATTATATAATTTGTAAAGGATATTTCATAGTTTTTATCAATTAATTTACAAATAAATAAAATTTATTTTATCTTGAATAAAAGGAACTAATAGATGATTGATAAATTGTAACATAGTGGTTAAAATATTAGTCTATGGAGGCATGCAGGCTTAGCTGGAGTCATCATCCTGTCACTAAAACATGTGTAATCTCTAGTCTTCTATTCAGCAAGCAACTATGCTCTAGGCAGTTTGCTTATTTTCTATGAACCTCAATTTCACATTAAGATGGGGATAATAATAGTAATAATAATAGTGATAATTAGATTAATATCTATCTCATAAAACTATTATGAGGATTAAATAAGCAAATAACCATAAAGCTTTTAGCACAATTTCTGACACAGTAATTACTTAAAGTATATTAGCTATAATCAAAAAGAGTAGAAAAAATATGCCAGCCAGTCACCCTCTCACTTTAGGATTACCTATTAAGATATAAGGTGAGAGAGAGAGAGAGAAGGAGGGAGAGAGACAAAGAGGGAGCGAGGGAGAGAGAGAGATCTATGAGAGACACCTATGTAAAACAGACGTGCCATTTATCTTATTTATCTTCTAAACAAAGTGGCATTCATATAGTTTGAAAGCCTGATTTTACTCATTAGCAATGTATTGCCAATATCTTTCCATTTCAGTAAGCACACTTTTGCCTCTGCTGCCATGACTTGATTCAAGCCACCATATTTTCTTGCCTGAATCTTTGCAACAGCTCCTAACCTGTCTCCTTGCCTCTATTCTATTTCTTGTTCACAGTCATGTTACTCAAATTCTTCAAACTTGTCAGCATTCCCCACTGCCCACAGGGCCCAAGCTCTATTATATGGCATAGGAGGCACTGGATGATATAATATTTGTTTATTTGCAGAGCTTTTTATTTCATCACATTCCTCCATGAACTTTAGGCTCTTGTCACACCTTACTTAGCAGAGCAAAAGACTCTAGCACTTGCCTTTCTAGGAGACAAAACAGTGGAACTTGGGCATGGAAAGCACATGGACTTTGGATCCAGACCAACTTGTGTTTCTAATCTTGGTTCCAACACCAAGTGTGATGTGTGATGTGTTGCCATAGGAAATTCATTTGATCTTATTTGCTAAGAAAATTTGCTTTTGATGAAAAAAACTTTTCTTGTTTAAACATCTAAATAATTGTTGGGCTTACAAACCAGAATACAGCAATAACTTGCAAAAAGTACAGTGTTTCCCAGATAGTAATAATTGGCTTTTTTCCGCCTTACAACAGAGGCAGGCTTTCTAATAGCTGGACTTTTCTTTAATTTCCACTATCAGTACCTTAGTTCCCTTAGTCGTTCTTACTTGGATTATGACAACAGCTTTCTAAACTGGTCTCCAAATCTCAATTTGGTCCCTCCTCCTATCCTTTCTTTCAGATTCATTTTTGTAAACATTTCTCTGATCATGTCTTTCTGCTGTTTAAGAATCTTCAATGATTTCCCATGACCCCAGACTAAATTCCTACCTCCTAACAATCAATATGCTCTTCCAGCCCATGGTATCCCAGTCCCCTACCTTTGTCTGTGCTCCAGCATTCTCCAGATCTTTCCCATCTCTGTGTCTGTGCTCAAATTGTTCCTGTTTCCAGAATGTTCTACTCTAACCACTGCCTTTGGGGGTATTACTCCACCTTTTTGCCCATATTGCCAACACTTCATGAAGCTTTCTTGGACGCAAATGGGTTTCACTTCTTCATATTGGCACCACATTGTTGGGATGATTCTCACATGTATATATTATATGTTTACGTTATAAATCTTTTTTAAACCTCCGGTAGATTAGGAGTTCCCTATGAACAAGGGAGGTAACATTCATCTTTCTACTTCCATCATCTGGAACCATAGTTGGAACACTACGATAATTTAAAAGGTGAAAGATTTATACGATTTGAAGAGAAACCAGAGTATAACACTATGATAATGTAAAAGAACACTCATTAAATTAAGTGAGTGAATAAATGGCTCAGGAGCATAACTTTACCTCTACCTCACTACCAACATTGTGTGGTTGAAGTTCAGTTGAATAATGACTTCAGTGCTGTACCATTGTATGGAAGGCTTAACAGCAATAATGCCTACATTTTTTGACACACTAATTTTTGAAAAATTAACATATGCATATATACAAATAATATGTATTTGTGTATATGTATATACATATATGTGTGCGCGTGTGTGTGTACATATATATATATATATTTTTTTTTTCTTCCATTTTATGCACATGGGCCATCTCAAAAAAGACATCAATTTTATGCTGGGCACTGTAGTAGTTATTTTATATTTTGGTCACATTTCATTCTAACATCCCAACTAGACCCATTTCATTATCCCTGTTTTACAGATGAGATAACTGAGATTCAGAGATGAAAACCTAGCCTACTTGCCTCTGGCATTATACATTTTCCTATTACATTACATAACCTATAGAAGTACAGTTCCTTTTTCATGGCATAACAATGACATGCCAGCTTCTGTGTTTGGCCCATTACATCTGTCTCTTCTTATCATTATGCCCTTTTGTAGGACATGAGATTCCAGAGGTTAAATGATTTTCTCAAGGCCATTCACCAATAAAAAAAAAATTAAAACTCCTATCTGTCTGGCTTTAAAACTCCGGTGCCCTAGATTAGACTCCATCACTGCCTTAAATGACATGCCACAAACTATTTTATTCCACCGAATGAGATATGATGTAATAACTAATTTGTTAGGCTGGTTCATGAGGTTCATACAGGAGCAAGTTAAGAGACAAAGTGTATAAGAATCAGATCACCAGGGACTTTGCATGCCATATGGTGCAGTTTGGACTCTCTCCTGCAGGCAAAGAGAAAACACTAACTTTAGCAGAGGATACACAAGCAGAAGAGATAACTATTGGGACTCCTGATGGTGGCTAAAGCATAGGTGATGAAGAGGAGTGGACTGAATTGAAAAAAAATATTTGGAAGGTTGTCCATTTAACACCTCTGACAATTGCCTCTTAAGCAAACTTTGCAACAATATGAAGTTCATTTCAGCCTCTAATGTAACTGTTAAAACTAAAGTGAAATTTGTGGTTACTATTGCCCATAGACCTCTGTCACCATTAGTGGGGATAAGATACTCTCCAATAAGAAAAATGATCATTTTACTTCACAACATCATTACATCATTTTAGGAGATAGCAAGATACTGCCCTCAGGTTGGTGTACAAGAGTCAGTCTTTCCTTTGTAAAAGAATCAATAGCTGTTCTGCTAGCAATGGCTACAAAGCACCTTTTAAAAATAGTAATCGTGGAAAGGCTGAATCCTTCATAATAAAAATCTTTAAAATCTTTATAAAATCTCTCAGTAAAGCCACTTTCCTGGGGAGACCTATAATTATTGAAAGGCAAGATGAGAGCATCAGCCCATTTCACATAAACATGGGCAGTGTGAGCCTCAGCCGGGAAAGCTGAGGGCAGAGAAATAAAACTCAGATCTGAGAAAATGAACCAGGATCAATTTTTCTTCCCAATGTATTTTATTGTATACAAACGATAAAGCATAAACAGCTTCTGATTTCCCACCAGACTGATTTTTTTTTCTAAAAAAGCTGTGTACTAACATTAACTCTCAAATCCTATCATTCCAATATACACGCCACATTCAAGCTCCATGCATTCTGCTGAAGTTAACCCTATTTTCACGCTGCTTATTGTACTTGAATTTTAAATTCAGGTATTTAGTTAACATTTAAAATCTTCTCTGGGAGCAGTGGCTCACACCTGTAATCCCAGCACTTTGGGAGGCTGAGGTAGGTGGATCACCTGAGGTTGGGAGTTTGAGACAAGCCTGACCAACATGGAGCAACCCCATCTCTCCTAAAAATACAAAATTAGCCAGGCATGGTGGTGCATGCCTGTAATCCCAGCTACTTGGGAGGCTGAGGCAGGAGAATTTCTTGAACCCGGGAGGTGGAGGCTGTGGTGAGATCGCATCACTGCATGCCAGCCTGGGCAACAAGAGCGAAACTCCGTCTCAAAAAACAAAAATCAAACAAACAAAAAAATCACAGTGGTGGGGTTAATCATACCCCTTCAATCTCTGCTTAATATACTAGATTAGTTGTTATTCAAAAGGCCATGAGAAGAGAAGCTGGTTAAAGTCAAGTTCACCCCAACTGCCCCTCCAAGCAATACTTCTGCTTTTAGCAACCTTTTTCAAGGTTCTGTTTCCAGCAAAGTCTTACAGGACTTAGACAAGTCTTATTTTATACTGCATGGGCAGAAGAAAAAACAGAAGGCCAAGAAACCAAAACTCAGTGTGGCCTTGGTGATCTATTTCATCACCTGGGTCTCAGTTTATTTAGCTCTAAAATGAGGGTGTTGGACCAGTGCTTTGAGGATACATAGTTTTAATCTCTTGGACCAATTTTGATCAATCAATAGTGACTGCCTCAAGTGTTGCCTGGATTCTGAAGTAGACTCCAGCCTCAGGAGGGGGGGATATCATGATTGATTAGAGGTGTCTACCAAAAGTGCAAGATGTGGTAGCAGCAGCATAAATGCCAATTTTTTTATATTCTTGGAATATGGTACTTTTAGTTCCTATGTGATTCCTGCTACCATTAGAAAAGAGGAGAAAGGCTATATACCTTGGACTAAGCATGCGGATTCAAGAGTTGTTGGAAGAGGAATTCAATATTCCAGAAAATGATGACAAAACAGGTATTAAAACAGAATCCAGAGACAAGTTATTGATCATGAAATAAGAAAATCAGGGAGATGAAAGTGGAGAGAAATACGCACAGGCATATAAATGGGCTGACAGTTGACATAAGGCATGTTGTGTGCAGTTGGTTCTCCCTGGCATGATGCTTGAGGTTTAGCTGTGTATAATGGAAGCCTCCCCTTACCTGAAAGACATATGGAAATGTCCCAAGACATTTTTGATTGACATGACCAGAGAGGAGTACTACTGGCATCTAGTGGGTGGAGGCCAGGAATGCTACTGAACATTCTACAATGCACAGGACAGTCCTGCATGAATAATTATCCAGCCTCAAATTCAATGGTATCAAGGTTGAGAATTTCTGTATTAAAGGAATAAATCAAAAATAAATAATTTAAATCCCTATTCTGCATGTAGTCTACTGTGCCAGGGACTCCAGTGTTCATCCACATGCTTGAACTCCTCTTCTTCTTTAACCCACATCTGGACCATGTTTTCCATCCATTCTTTAAAGTCAGCTGTGACCATATGATAGAGTTTGGTTCAATGGGATGGGAATGAAAGTTACATATGACACTGCTGGGACTGACCCTTTAATAAACTTTCCAATCTCTCTTTTTCTTCTTGCAATAGCTGAATGGAGAGGACTCGCTCACCTAGAGCAAGAAAAGCCACAAAATGAACGGAGTGTGGGCCTTGAATTACTATGCAGAGAAGAGCATCCCCTCAACCCTTAATTCCTCACATTGGATTGTGTCGTGCAGGAAATATAAACTTTAAACTTTTATTTCATCAAACCCTTGAAAGGTAATGGTGATATATGACAAGAATTTGGCTACTTGAGTAAACAATTTAAAATATGACCAATTGGACTGTGTTAGTCCATTCAGGCTGCTAAAACAAAATACCTTAGATTAGGTAATTTATAAAGAAGACAAATTTATTTCCTATAACTCTAGAGTCTAGAAAGTCCACTGGGAAGACATTAGTGGATTTGGTGACTGGTGAGAGCTGCTCTTGGCTTCCAAGATGGCTCTCTGCTGCTATGTCTTCACGTGGTGGAAGAGCAGAAGGGCAAACTCACACCCTTAAGTTTTTTTTACAAGGACATGGATCCCATCCATGAGGTTGGACCCTCATGGCCTAATTGCCCCTCAAAGTTTCCACCTCTTAATTCCATCACCTTAGGGTTTAAGTTCCAACATATAAATTTTGGAACTCCCCATTCTTAAGAACTCATTGTGCATCTTTTTTCTTTCTTTCCAAGCAGGTTGACAATCTGCCTTAGTAGCTACAATGTCTCACAAGCAGGAACAAGGGGATAAGTACCCCCCCCCCATTTTTTATATCAGGATTTCCGAGATCCCTGAGGCACCTTGACTTCACAACAGATTACAGGTGCCTTGTATGATTTTATTTTTAAAAATGTAAAGTACTATACTAGGCTGTATGGGTGATATAAATGTGTTTTATATGATCCTTGTCTTCAAAGAATTTATATTCTGGTAAAATAAATGTAAAAATGCAAGGAAAGCTAAGATAAATACATTATAAGAATGTAAGAATGTCCCAGAAGACTTCACAGAATATCATATGTGGTTAGAAATTTCATAAAATGATGAAGTTAAGCACTGTCCTTTATGGTTTGGAAATGGGTAGAATTTTGATGGTAGTATTTTGATGGTAGTATTTTTTTGATGGTAGTATTTTGATGGTAGTGTTTTGATGGTAGTATTTTGATCGTAGAATTTTGATGGTAGTATTTTTTGATGGTAGTATTGTGATGGTAGAATTTTGATGGTAGTATTTTGATGATAGTTTTTTTTATTATTATTATACTTCAAGTTTTAGGGTACATGTGCACTATGTGCAGGTTAGTTACATATGTATACATGTGCCATGCTGGTGTGCTGCACCCATTAACTCGTCATTTAGCATTAGGTATATCTCCTAAAGCTATCCCTCCCCCCTCCCCCCACCCCACAACAGTCCCCAGAGTGTGATGTTCCACTTCCTGTGTCCATGTGTTCTCATTGTTCAATTCCCACCTATGAGTGAGAATATGCGGTGTTTGGTTTTCTGTCTTTGTGATAGTTTACTGAGAATGATGGTTTCCAGCTTTATCCACGGCCCTACAAAGGACATGAACTCATCATTTTTTATGGCTGCATAGTATTCCATGGTGTATATGTGCCACATTTTCTTAATCCAGTCTATCGTTGTTGGACATTTGGGTTGGTTCCAAGTCTTTGCTATTGTGAATAGTGCCACAGTAAACATACGTGTGCATGTGTCTTTATAGCAGCATGATTTATAATCCTTTGGGTATATACCCAGTAATGGGACAGCTGGGTCAAATGGTATTTCTAGTTCTAGAGCCCTGAGGAATAGCCACACTGACTTGCACAAGGCTTGAACTAGTTTACAGTCCCACCAACAGTGTAAAAGTGTTCCTATTTCTCCACATCCTCTCCAGCACCTATTGTTTCCTGACTTTTTAATGATTGCCATTTTAACTGGTGTGAGATGGTATCTCATTGTGGTTTTGATTTGCATTTCTCTGATGGCCAGTGATGGTGAGCATTTTTTCACGTGTTTTTTGGCTGCATAAATGTCTTCTTTTGAGAAGTGTCTGTTCATGTCCTTCGCCCACTTTTTGATGGGGTTGTTTTTTTCTTGTAAATTTGTTTGAGTTCATCGTAGATTCTGGATATTAGCCTTTTGTCAGATGAGTAGGTTGCAAAAATTTTCTCCCATGTTGTAGGTTGCCTGTTCACTCTGATGGTAGTTTCTTGTGCTGTGCAGAAGCTCTTTAGTTTAATTAATCCCATTTGTCAATTTTGGCTTTTGTTGCCATTGCTTTTGGTGTTTTAGACATGAAGTCCTTGCCCATGCCTACGTCCTGAATGGTAATGCCTAGGTTTTCTTCTAGGGTTTTTATGGTTTTAGGTCTAACGTTTAAGTCTTTAATCCATCTTGAATTAATTTTTGTATAAGGTGTAAGGAAGGGATCCAGTTTCAGCTTTCTACATATGGCTAGCCAGTTTTCCCAGCACCATTTATTAAATAGGGAATCCTTTCCCCATTGCTTGTTTTTCTCAGGTTTGTCAAAGATCAGATAGTTGTAGATATGCGGCATTATTTCTGAGGACTCTGTTCTGTTCCATTGGTCTATATCTCTGTTTTGGTACCAGTACCATGCTGTTTTGGTTACTGTAGCCTTGTAGTATAGTTTGAAGTCAGGTAGTGTGATGCCTCCAGCTTTGTTCTTTTGGCTTAGGATTGACTTGGCGATGCGGGCTCTTTTTTGGTTCCATATGAACTTTAAAGTAGTTTTTTCCAATTCTGTGAAGAAAGTCATTGGTAGCTTGATGGGGATGGCATTGAATCTATAAATTACCTTGGGCAGTATGGCCATTTTCATGATATTGATTTTTCCTACCCATGAGCATGGAATGTTCTTCCATTTGTTTGTATCCTCTTTTATTTCATTGAGCAGTGGTTTGTAGTTCTCCTTGAAGACGTCCTTCACGTCCCTTGTAAGTTGGATTCCTAGGTATTTTATTCTCTTTGAAGCAATTGTGAATGGGAGTTCACTCATGATTTGGCTCTCTGTTTGTCTGTTATTGGTGTATAAGAATGCTTGTGATTTTTGTACATTGATTTTGTATCCTGAGACTTTGCTGAAGTTGCTTATCAGCTTAAGGAGATTTTGGGCTGAGACAATGGGGTTTTCTAGATATACAATCATGTCATCTGCAAACAGGGACAATCTGACTTCCTCTTTTCTTAATTGAATACCCTTTATTTCCTTCTCCTGCCTAATTGCCCTGGCCAGAGCTTCCAACACTATGTTGAATAGGAGTGGTGAGAGAGGGCATCCCTGTCTTGTGCCAGTTTTCAAAGGGAATGCTTCCAGTTTTTGCCCATTCAGTATGATATTGGCTGTGGGTTTGTCATAGATAGCTCTTATTATTTTGAGATACGTCCCATCAATACCTAATTTATTGAGAGTTTTTAGCATGAAGGGTTGTTGAATTTTGTTAAATAGATGCAATAAAAAATGATAAAGGGGATATCACCACCAATCCCACAGAAATACAAACTATCAGCAGAGAATACTACAAACACCTCTATGCAAATAAAATAGAAAATCTAGAAGAAATGGATAAATTCCTCGACACTTACACCCTCCCAAGACTAAACCAGGAAGAAGTTGAATCTCTGAATAGACCAATAACAGGCTCTGAAATTGTGGCAATAATCAATAGCTTACCAACCAAAAAGAGTCCAGGACCAGATGGATTCATAGCCGAATTCTACCAGAGGTACAAGGAGGAACTGGTACCATTCCTTCTGAAACTATTCCAATCAATAGAAAAAGAGGGAATCCTCCCTAACTCATTTTATGAGGCCAGCATCATCCTGATACTAAAGCCGGACAGAGACACAACCAAAAAAGAGAATTTTAGACCAATATCCTTGATGAACATTGATGCAAAAATCCTCAATAAAATACTGGCAAACCGAATCCAGCAGCACATCAAAAAGCTTATCCACCATGATCAAGTGGGCTTCATCCCTGGGATGCAAGGCTGGTTCAATATATGCAAATCAAAAAATGTAATCCAGCATATAAACAGAATCAAAGACAAAAACCACATGATTATCTCAATAGATGCAGAAAAGGCCTTTGATGATAGTATTTTGATGGTAGAAGTTTGATGGTAGAATTTTGATGGTAGTATTTTTTGATGGTACTATTGTGAAGGTAGAATTTTGATGGTAGTATTTTGATGGTAGAATTTTGTTGCTAATATTTTGATGAGGCAGTAAGGTGTCAATTATACTAGGGGGCAGCAGAAAGCGTTATTGTTTAGTTTAGAGCAGTAATGTCCAATAAAAATGTCAGTCACAAATGAAAACCAGATGAGAATTTTCATTTTTCAAGTAGCCACATCAGAAAAATAAAGTACAGGTAAAAATAATTTAAACAGTTAATTTTAACTCAATATATCAAAAATATTATTTTTCAGCATATAGCAAATACAAAAATATTAATAAAATATTTTACTTTTTTCATTTGTAATACTTGAATTCTGTGTTATATTTCACACTTCTGTCACACCCCAATTTGGACTAGTCACCTTTTAAGTGCTCATTCATCTCCCATGTGCCTTGTAGCTATCATATTGGATGGTATAGGACTAGAGAACATGTAGGTTCAAGGACTTTATCATTTTAAAAATTATCTGCATTGCCCAGAGCACAAATATTTTTACAGTAGAGCTCAATGCGATCTGTTAGGAAGAATTGTTTCAATACATACTTCCATGGGAGACAGAGGTTTATGAAGCCTCTAAGACAGGCTTTTCTGTTGTGTTATAGAAAGAGCTATTTCACTACAGAAGAAAGTTTTAATTGGTTACCCCCCATCACCTTTCTGAATGCCAGTCTCTGATATTTGACTTCGACATTTTAATGTCTATCTTTCTGTCTCAGCTACAAGAGACTCATTGCAATGAAGTCACCAACATCACCCTGCGGCAGCAGGCTTTAACATTCTTAGACTTGTGAGCAACATCACCAACTTTAGTCCCTGAACCATGTCTGGGTCTTCCAGAGCTAATTCTGTGGTTCTGAAGGTTGCTCGAAATCACTTTTAAAACTTTTAGACATTCTGGATTTAAAAATAATTAAACCTGATGTCTGCATTTTTTGTTTTTTAAGTTTTCTATTTTGTGTCTACATTTTTCCCCCTTTGAACCCATGCTTGTCTAATCACCCTTGTCTTCTTAAATTCTCTGCAAAAGTGTTTAATGTGCATAATGGAACTCTCCCCCGACCCAAAGGACATATGGAAATGTCTGAAGACGTTTTTGATTGACATGACTAGAGAAGAGTGCTACTGGCATCTAGTGGGTAGAGGCTAGGAATGGGTAGTATTTTGATGGAGGAGTGAAGGCCAAGGCATTTTTCTTGTTCAGATACTCACTGCTTACTTGATTTCAATACCCTTCAAATTGACCCTCTGACTTAAATCTCATCCCCCGCCATCGATTCTCCACACTGTTGCTTGAGTAGTACTTCAAACAAAGTTGGGGCGTGTCCTTACTCAAAAGAGTACCACTGCCTCTGCAGTGCTCTCAAATTATAGGTCTCAAATTAGAGGCTGCTTTTGGAGTTTTCTTTTATTTAGCCATGAACTGTGTATAATAAGAGTCATAAAACATAATTCCTTCAGGTGCCCTGCTGAGTTCACCTCTTAACTGCAACTGCCTGGAATTTCCTTCTTAGTTCATTTAGCCTCCTTTTTGTGCATTGGAAACCCTAGGTTTATGGAACCAAGTCCAAACTTTTCACATTGATGGCTTATCAGTGCCATCTCAGATTACCTTTTACAGACTTGCACAAATTTCTTGATGCTTCTTATATTTATTGTTCCTGAATGCAAGGAGTAAGAGCTGAATAAAATTTCAGTGATTGTTATGTGCCAGGCACTGTGCTTGAAATGCAAGGGTTGCTTTAATTTTCAGTACAATCCAATGAGATAGATGACATTTTCTAGAGTCAGAAATCATGGCTATGACCTTAATGAGGGTCACAGAGCTACTACATATGAGAGTGAGATTTCAACTGTAAGTACTATCAGATACTAAAGTCCAGCAGTTAAGTACTCAGCTGTGTTTTGACATCTCTGTAGTGTTACTCATGGCCTTCTATCACCCTAGAGAACCCCTCACTCCAATCTCCAGGTGGCAATACCTTTCTTATTTCATTAGGCACAGACTAATTTCACCCTTCTTCATCTATGAAGCCTTCTGTGACATGTCCTGATAGATCATCCTATCCCTTCATTTGTACAGAAGTATTTGGCAAATACTTCACTAATACTGTCCTTTACATTGGTAGCTGGTTCAAAGTATTTCACCTACTGGCTCTTAGTAAGTCACTATTTCTTGCACCTCAATTCCCTTTTCTTGACATGTATGTTCTAATAGTACATGTCTCATCATGTTGTTGTGAGAAATAAGTGCCAATGAGATAATTCGCATAAAATCTTTAAAACAGGGACTGGAACATAGGAAATTATCAGTATTAGTTAACAACTTTGCTATTATTAACTATCCTTACCATTATTACCATTAGACTGTGTATAAAGTAATTTGGTTTAGATATTTCTATACCCCCTGTGCCTAGCATCATGTCCTTGACACAGTGTTTCATAAATGTCTGGTGAGCTGAATCATGGTGAACTGCTATTTCTTCCATCTTTCTTGAACCTCTACTCTGCAGAGCCTCTTATATCTGTCAGCTTTTTGCTTTTTACTTCATGCAAATTTCCATATTCTTTGTTTTAAAATATATCTATCTGCTCACTCTAAATCTAGTTTCTCAATTTCTTTTCTTTTCTTTTTTTCACTTCCCCTGTTTTGTTTGTTTGCTTGTTTGTTTGTTTTATTTTTTCCTAAGGGCTGAAAATGAAGTAAGAAACAAGATAAGTTATTTTGTATTTATATGTAGCTTACTTTCTAGTGGATGAGAAAATGATATACAGATAACAAGTAAATATACATACTCTGAAAAAAATCAGTGTACGATAATAGACAATATAGATTAATTGGGGATGGGCGAGCTATTTTAGTAGGTTGAATGGTTTCTCTGATGAGACTTCAGTGATAGATGAAATGAATCAAAAAGCCAAATAAAGGTGTTTCCAGGTAAGGTACATAAAGTAAAAGGTCTTGACTTTGGAATAGGCTTGGAGCTTACCACGAATAACAAGAAGAGAGAGTGTGAGAAAACTCAGCCCATGAGATTCAGCGATGCCAGTTGATTTATGGTCATATTATAGACTTAAGTATACATTTTTTCTAATGACTCTTGGGTTGTGGACAGTGACACGATCCAATTTACATTATAAGTGGATCACTTTGGCTTCAGTGTAGAGAAAAGAAGGTAGGAGGACGAGAGATGCTAGACCAGTTAGAAACCACTAGAAACTTCCAGATCATGGTTATGGCTTGATATAGGGGCAGCAAGAGAAATAATGGGCTGTGTTTGTATTTAAGATAAGCCTTAGGTCCTGTCTACTGTTATATATCCTTCCCTTCCTTTCCCTTCCCTTCCCTTCCCTTCCCTTCCCTCCCTTCCTTCCCTCTTTCCTTCCTTCCTTCCTTCCCTTTCTTTCTCATTTTCTCTCCCACTCCCTTTCCCCAGCAGGGGTTGGCAAACTGTTCCTGTAAAGGGCCAGATAGTAAATAGTTTCAACTTTTAAGGCAGAAATTACTGTCACAATTACTCAATTCTGCATTGCGATGCCAAAGCACTCATAGACAGTATGTAAATGAATGAGAGTGGGTGAGTTCTAGTATAACTTTATTTACAAGAACAGGTGGTAGCTGAATTTGGCCCATTGACCATAGTTAATTGACCCCTGCCCCAGGGTCCTATGAGGTAAATACCACACATCTTATCCTATATTTCAATAATTAATTCAGTAAGTATCTCTAACAGATCAGAACTCTCTCCTCTCCCTCCTGACTCTTCCCAGTTTCCCTCATTTTCCCCTCCTCCTCCTTATTCTTATTACCATATTACTATTATTGCACAACAGAATTATACAATTCTTATCATGTAATATTCAATCTGTGTTCAATATTTCCACACTGTATAGTTTTTATTCCCAAATCAGAATCTGAACAAGATCTACACATTTAATGTATTTAATATGCTTATTAAGTCTACTTTAATCAGTAACAGTTCTCACTCCCTCTTTATATTAGTTAATTCAAATGTTTTTGGTTTAGAGCTTACTAATACACATCCTAAGTCTATATATCAGTATATTTTACATAGCCACGTCTGTAGAAGTACATGCATGCTCCTTAGACCACACAGATTATGAGCCAGATGATGTCTACCCATATGCTCCTTTGAGCCTATACGCCCCCTGTAAAGAACCACCATTCTATTCTTTATAGTATAACTTACTTGGGCCTGTTTTTGAACTAGGCATAAAAGGAATTTCTTTTCTCTTACAGAATTAACATTATTTTTACTTTAGAGAAAAACTGGGTTATCTGTCATGCAGAATTTCCCACGTTATGTATCTTATCTGATTGCATCTTTATAGTGTTATTATATGTCCCCTTATCGTGTGTATTTCCTAAAATCTGAAAGCTATGTCTAGAGGATTGATTAGATTCAGGTTAGTAGATAGTAATGGGGACTTCCCATTGCATTCCAGGGACACATGGTCTGGTGACCACTCTTTAAGTCACATTAAGTCTGACTAGTGGGTTGTGAATTATTTTCCCCTCTATATTGAGATCTCCTTCGGGCTGGGTCAGTACCTAATATATTCCTGAAAGTTAAACACCTTGCTTTTTTGCCTGGCAGAGAGGAGGCACTGAATCAATAATAATGGAGGGTAGACAGGAAGAAATGGCAAGTGGAAAACAAAAGTTTGAAAAGAAGGAAGGAAGGAAGGAAAAAGGGAAGGAAGGAGGGAAGAAATGAAGGGAAAAAGGAAGAAAATGAAAAAATGAAGGAAGGACGATAGGGAGGAGAAAAGGATGAAGGAATGGGTTAAGGAAATGATATGGATGATCTTTTTTACTAGATGGAGTTTCTTAAGACTAGGGTAATTTTCCTGTTCATCTTTGTATCTCTAGTCCTTACCAAAGAGTAGCAATTATAAAAAAAAAATAATAAATCCAACAAAAACACATTATTATCATGAGGTCATTCTTGTTTGCAAACATTTTACTTCATTCACAATTCACAGAAACTTTTAAAATTGAATACTTTTTCTAAACCATTATTTTTTCAGATGAATAAAATAAGGACCTAAGAAATGAAGTCACGTGCTCCTGGTCATTAAAATGCCAGAACCAGAATTTATTTATTTTTTTCCTGCACGTCTCCATAATACCTTCTTTGGCTCAAAAGGCAGATAATGTTTGTTGAATGAGTGAATGAAGTTATAACTCAAGTGACTGGAACATAGTAATGGCTTATATAATGTCAGCCAATCTCATCATTAATTTTCTACTCATTTCTAGGGTCTTTATAAAAGGCCTCCTTCTCAGTAAGACCTCCCATGTTACCAGCATATATGGATCCTGCAATTGTTCATACTCATAACTTATTCACTAAACAGTTCATATATTTCTGTCCTGTCTTTTAGAGTCAGTGAAAAGCACCTTGTGTGCAGAAACAGCATCTAAAAGGTTGCTATGTCTGTCACTGTTTTGACTCCAGTGACAGCTAAACAGTAGGCACTCTATAAATGCCTCTGGATGGATTGGTTGAAGTTTAATCTGGAAGCAGCTCTGTGCAGAAGGAACATGAGATTGACTGGCGAAGGCTCCAATTCTGGCTCAATTATTGGCTGTACAGGATGAGGGGGCCACAGGAAAACCAATTAAGTTCTCCGTGCTTTGACTTCCCAACTATAAAATTGAAACGATAGTCTCTATCCCCATAACTCTCAGGTGCATGGTGAGGTTCAAATAGGATAATGCAAACTGTAAATTTCAGCAGTGATACAAGGTTTTATTATCCCAGTTACATTATAACCCTCTGTCTACTTGCTACATATTACCACCTTCTCACTTAGATGAACACTCAATATTCACCAAATGATTTTACCTAAATCAATAATATAAACAAAGAAAACAAGATGATCTAGTAAAAGAGGCTCAGGAAATTGACTCTCAGAGTGTATGCACAGTATTCTCTTGGAAAGGGAGGTTGATATAATATGCCACTAACTCTCTAAGTCAGAGAAGAATTTACCAGAAAGCTTGCAAGTAAATGCATTTTCCACAATTCACTCTAGCACAGCAATTCTCGGGAGATAACACCATTAACACTCCATTTCAAATTAAAAAACATATGCTTTTTCCTCTTTAAAAAAAAAAGTGAGGGAACATGTCCCATTTTCTTCCCTTTACAAAAACAAAAGCTTTTAAAATGAGAAAAATTGCCTCTGCTTGATAAAACAGCCATCTGTATCTGACTTAGTTAAGCATTATTCCTATAGCTTTTTATATTATTATTATTGCTGGTTGGGGAAAAATGCATACATACAAAGAGAGGTCTTTGGAAAGGTCACACTATTTCTAGTTCAGTCATCCCTGAAACTTCACCTCACCTTCAGATTGACCTTAAAATTGAATCCTAATCCTCAATAGAAAAATTTGAAATAAAGCTTGAGAAAATTGTGCTCATTTTTTATATAGGATGTCTTACCTTCTCCCTTCCACACTTTTATGATGTTGGTGAAGAGATCAAGAAACTTTAGAATAAAGAATCCCTATTGCATTTGGCATTTATATGACCCTCTATTATTGTAATCATTTTTATTAGTTATTTCTCATGTCAGCTCTGGGAGAGAGATTGGATAAGCTTAGTATTCAGAGTGGGTGAGTTCCCCATATGCTGTTAACTCCAGTATGATGGTCATAAACACCAAATGGCATGCCATATGAAGCAAGCACAGGGCAGGTTTTCCAAATATGCAATTAAGATAAGGGGAGATGCCATCTCCTATACAAATGCTACAACCGCTTCAGAATTAATCTCATGGAAATAATTCCTCTGAGTTTAGAACAAAGAGAGCATGAGAGAAGGTTTGTTGATAATGCCCTTAAATGGGCTGCATTGATATTACCAGCTGAACTCTGAAGATAAAGTAGCTGTGAGAAATGGGGCTGGGTGTGGTTTTGAATGTACATGTTTATGCTTTGATTAAGGTGTGGAAATGGTATTACATCAGATGAAGAATTAGAAAATCTGAAGACACAGATTCTGGTGCCCTGCTCTGCAACCTATACACTTCATGACTCAAATCCTGTTTCTTACATTTTTGTCTTCTGTAGAATGGGTATAGTGACTCTAGCATGTCAGCATGTAAAAAGTGGTCTTGTCGAAACAGGGCAACCTAGATAAGCAGAGTTATCAGAGCATTCTAAGCAGAATGAGCAAAGACACAGAGGGGAACAGTCTCTATGTATCTGATGCAAGAGGCTCAGTGTAGTGGCATCTGATAGAGCAGTGGGATCTAAGATGAGACCAGATCATGGAAGAGTGGGGACATTGTGCCAGGAATTGTGCACAATGAGCCAAGAAGCCGTGGCTTGGTTGCTTTTCCTTATAGTTCTTGGTTGGTTTGTATGTTTATTTTTTAGCAAGGAAGTGAAATGTTAAGTCTTTCAGGAAAAAACAAATTAATCCAATTAAGTAAAATGGATTGGTAGAGGAAGAAAAAAGGCAGGGAGGTCAGTTAAGAGACTTTTGAAAAATTTGGTTCAAATCAGGGCAATTGGAAAAGGAATGGAAGGCAGTGGAGAGTTGCAAGGAACAGTTAGAATTCTGTACGCAGCCCTTTCTGCATGACAGATCTATACAGGCAGGATGTGATATCCGTTATAACTTCCTCCGCTGGGCTGTCCTTCGCCATTAGGAGATGACCCCTCTGATGATGATGACTGTGTTGTGTGCAGCTGTGGCTGAAGAAAGTGACTTGAGGGAGCAGGATTTATCACACAAGTCAGAAGGCAGCCTTGTAGACATGAGTCTATAAGGAAGAGCAGGCGTTTGCTCCCCTGACCTCCCTTTTCTTTCAGAGCTCTCCCAACCTCCTCTCACTCCATGTGCCCAGGATCCCTGTCTTCATAATGATAGAATCCTAGATGGTTAGAGCTCTGAGGGATGCACTCATAAAAGAAGAGTGACATACATATTGGCAGGTGTTGGACTATAAGATAGTGAATTTGAAGGGGCAGGATGTTAGGTTCAAATTGTGTTTCTATGGCATCCCCATAGTTTGCTGTACTATAATGTATATGTACTATACATTATATATGTTATATATGTGCATATATATAACATATAGTGTACATGTACTATAATGCATAAATGCATTAGTTTGTGAGCTTAGGCAAAGATAAATCATCTCTTAGCCTCTGTTTCCTCACTTGTAAAGTGGATACACAAATGCTTAAATTACATGTATTATTGTAGATTAAATGAGATAATGCATGTAAAACATTGAACACAGTGCCCTATGAACACAGTGTTTATGGAATGAAAGCCAAGAAAAAAAGGTAACTATTCTTTTTTTTTTTTTTTTTTTTTTTTTGAGACGGAGTCTCAGGCTGTCACCCAGGCTGGAGTGCAGTGGCATGATCTCAGCTCACTGCAATCTCCGCCTGCTGGGTTCAAGCAATTCTCCTGCCTCACCCTCCTAAGTAGCTAGGACTACAGGCATGCACCAGCACGCCAAGCTAATTTTTGTATTTTTAGTACAGATGGGGTTTCACCTTGTTGGCCAGGATGGTCTTGATCTCCTGACCTTGTGATCCACCCGCCTCAGCTTCCCAAAGTGCTGGGATTACAGGCATGAGCCACTGCGCCCAGCTGAAAAAAAGGTAACTATTCTAATGAGTAGGAATAACATTGCTTGCTACGAATGTCACATTTCCCCCTCTCATTTTCTTTTCTCTCTCCATTTTCCTCTCTTTCTCTCAATGCCAGTGAATATCCCCAGACAGGTTGCTCTCCTCAAAGAGCACCTTTTGGGATACTGAAAAGGCACCTTATTGGAGACTAGCATGGTTAGTGTGAAGCAAAAACAGGATGATATTTAGATGACATGCAGCCAGTGCACACTCCACATTCTGACATTTTTGAAGCAAACATCAACAAGACCTGTTACTGTGCAATAGTCTTGGCATACTATGATAAAGACCTTGTAAGTAAAATGGACATTTTAAAATAAAACTTACAACTTAAAAAGTTTATTTTGTAAAGGAGAAAATTAGTCAAGAGAGGGATTGTTAATTATGGTGGACATCGTGATTGATTCTCAAATGTTCAAGTTTATTGGTCCTATCCAGTGGTTCTCAACCCAGGGACAACTTTACCCCCAAGAGAACATACGGCAATGTTTGGAGATTCTTTTTATTTGTCATAACTGGTGAGGAGTGCTACTGTCATCTAGCAAGCTAGGGATAATGCTTCTTCAGTGTTCAGAATAGCACCCCCAGGACCAAGAATTGACTGGTTCCTAAATGTCAATAGTGCGGTGGTTGAGAAATCTTGTTTTTAGTAAATCATGCTGACTCTTCTCGCTCTACCATTGATGGGTTCAGGAATCCAACAAGCCAATGAGTATATCTCATTGTGTTGGTGCCTCTTATTCTTCGAAAGGTAGGCACACATCCAAAATAGGCTAAAGGAAGAAGCACATTTCAAGATTGGGAATTTTGTTCCCTGGTCAAGGTACACAGAGAAAAACAACATCGCATTTTCCCCATGTTCTGAACTTTAGGAAGTGAGTCTGATATTAAAGTTCATATTTCAGAAGTAATAAAGAGGAGGGACAGAAAAGATTCCAGTTCTTGAAGACACTGAATCTATTTGCGAGGAAGTCTACCCTACATTCAGAAATTTCATAATGTGAATAATAAATACTATCATTGCATAAGTTAGTTTACATTGGAGCTTTTCTTTTTTACTTGCAAACATAACTATAGTAACTAACACTCTGCACAGGTGATCTCATACTTTTCGAGGAGTTTTGTCTCCTTCTATGGTTTCCTGCTTGGAGTGCAATAATTTCCAAGCAATATACTCCTCCAGTACGATGCTTTGGCCCACCAGTTGGTACACAATTCTCCTTCTTTCTATTTCTCATTAATAGAGCTGAGACCAGATAGGATTCTATTATTATTATTATTATTATTATTTTTTTTTTGAGATGGAATCTCACTCTGTCACCCAGGCTAGAGTGCAGTGGCACCATCTCAGCTCACTGCAGGCTCCACCTCCTGGGTTAACACCATTCTCCTGCCTCAACCTCTTGAGTAGCTGGGACTACAGGCGCCCGTCACCACGCCTGGCTAATTTTTTGTATTTTTGAGTAGAGACGGGGTTTCACCGTGTTAGCCAGGATGGTCTCCATCTCCTGACCTTGTGATCCGCCCGCCTCGACCTCCCAAAATGCTGGGATTACAGGCATGAGCCACCGCGCCCGGCCAGGATTCTTAAAAAAAAGAAAGAAGAGAAAAATACTTTAAAAGAAAGAAGCAAAATAAAAATAAACTCAAGAGAGGAAAAAGGGAAGTTTTAAAATGAAAGTTAAGTTACAAAGTCTCTAGCCCCAATGACTATCACAATTCAACTCAATTCAAAAAGCATCAAGCATCTATTCAGAAACACTGAGAAATTCTGTAGAGGCTGAGGATATATCGGTCAGAAAAGGCAGAATTTTTTTTTTCCACAAGGAGTCCAGTATCTTGTGTGTATGGGAGTAGATCAATAAGGAGTTATGAGAGTATGGTGGGACGGGCTCAGTAAGAGCACAGGGAATAAGGAAGATAGCCACCCAGAGGAAGGAGTGATGTAGCTGATCACTTTTCTGATTTCTTTCTTTGCATCTCCTAATCTATTTCAAAGTGAACAATTCAATGTTACAATTAACTGCATAGAATTATCTCCCAGCCACCGTGATCCCTTTATGATCAAGATCACTAAAGATAAATTCTTCACCCATCTACCATTCATCCTTTTGGTTGCTTTCTGGTTTGAGAGACACTATACACAATGAAACCCTGAATGACTGTGCCTTTCAGGGAAGAACATGCATACAACACCACACAGGCAAGGAGGGATAATCAGTCCAAGAGTGCTTTACATTCAGTACAATATGATTCAAAACAATAAGTGATTATGCAGTGCAACAAAAAGTTGTTGAAATAACAAAACTTACACAAATGCAGATGTAGGGGAATCATCCCTTCACAAACCCATACTAGGGACACAATGTAGAAATGCGAAGAGAGGTGAACAAAAAAATATGTTTCTAAGGAAGAATCAATAGGACTTAATGACATGAGGAATAAAGTAGAGAGTGGAGTGGCATTTGAATACCAGATTAACTGGAGAATGATTGTTTTACTCACTAAGGACAGGCTTGGGGGAGAGGTTAGGAAGAGAAGATGGTTTAGGAGAGTACTAAATAATTTATCATGGTCATATTGCTTCATATCTACTAGGATTGCAGCCTACTGTTGTCACATTCCAGGACTAATTAAAGGAAGAGCCTGGGAACAGATATAAGGAAGGAAACTTAAGAAAAAAAGAAAGAATAAAAACAAGTTTTTTCCAAACTCTGTCTACCAGTGGTCAAAGATATCGTGAGTTGATATGTCTCTTCTGTTTCCCACCCCTCCCATTTCTGTCAAGCATAAAAAATAGACCAATTTGTCACTGTGTCTGCATAATGTTGGATATGTGCGTACCGTTCTCTTCCCTTAGCAGAGGTCACTGAAAGAGTGTCTCTAAGATTGTCTGAAGGAAAACAAATGAGCAAGCCCAGAGATTGGAGGCAAGGTGCTCTGCTGCAGCAGGGGAAATGCAGAGATGATGACTTTTGGAAAATTGCACTGGGTTTATCCAACACAGGACTGTTTTAATCACTGCACCAGGGGACCTGCTTCAAGGACGGATGGATAATGCATGTTTCAGAAGGCTGATAGGGAGATAGTGTGCATCCTCAAACGTCTTGAGCAGACCATTAAGTGAGCAAATGTCCTTGGACATCTGCTTGGGGGCATGGGCTCAGAGTTTCAGAGGAGAATTCAAGGTTTCCCGGTGGGCTCAAAGGAGCACTTGGGGAGGCAGACAGACTGTAGCAGTACTCTGGAGAGAGAGGAAGCACGTTCTGCTAAGTTCAATCAGGGCTTAATATCCCCCAGATCCACAGACAGTAACTGGAAGACAAATGATTGACAGGCAGATGAACAGACACTCTGACAGATATGTTGACCTTGTTATACTCTCATCTCCTAACTTCCCAAACCTTTCTTATGGAACTGATACAGGTGTCAGGGATTTAGGGAGGCACAAGGGAATGTGAGTGGGGGCTTATATCTACTCTCAACCTTGTGATTTTAAAGAAACAGAGAGAGCTGTGACATTGATTATCCAGGTTTATATCCTAGCTTTATTACGAATTACTTGGCAACCTTGAAGAGATCTCTTAACCTCTCTGGTTCTTCTCTTGTAAGTGGAATAAGTGTTCCTATCTGATGGCACTTGCAAATCTAAAAGGTTATACAAATCTTTGTTGCTGTTACAATTATTATTTTTTAAATTTTTAGTGTTATTTTCTGATGAAGGAATTGCTTTCTGACTGTGGAAATGTCATATCACTTCCCTGGATGTTAATTTTCTTATATGATAAATTAAGTAGCACCTTGATTAATAACATAAACAATAATAATAATGATATTTAAGGAGCTCTCAATATGTGCAAAAATTATTCTAGACATGATACAGGCTCACTATACAGGCTACTTTGGGAATGTTGGAGATTTTGCACCAGACTATTGCAATAAACCAAACACCACAATAAAGCATGTCACACAAAGTCTTATTTCTCAGTACACATAAATGTTGTGTTTACACTCTAGTTCAGTAAGTGTACAATAGCATTAAGTCTAAAAAAACCAAAGTACATACCTTAAATAAAGATACTTTATTGCCAAAAATGCTAACAATCATCTGAACCTTTAGCAAGTTATCATCATTTTACTATTGGAAGTCTTGCCTTGATGTTGATGCAGGCTGACTGATCAAACTTTTCTTCTGCAGCTTCCTCAACTCTCTCATCCTTCACAGCCTTGAAGAGAATTAGGGCCTTGCTCTGGATTAGGCTTTGGCTTAAGGGAATGTTGTAGCTGTTTGATCTTCTATCGAGACCACTAAAACTTTCTCCATATCAACAATAATTCTGTTTTGCTTTCTTATCATTCATATGTTCTCTGGAATAGCAGGTTTAGTGTACTTCAATAACTTTTTCTTTGCATTTGCAACTTGGCCAACTGTTTGATGCAAAAGGCATAGCTGTTGGCCTCTCTTCACTTTCAACATGCCTTCCTCACTAAGCTTAATCATTTCTAGTTTTGATTTAAAGTGAGGGACATGAGACTCTTCCTTTCACTTGAAAAATAAAGAGCCATTGTAAGATTGTCAATTGGCCTAATTTCAATATTGTTTTGTCTCAATGAATAAGGAGGCCCAAGGAGAGGGGGAGAGATGGGGGAAGGGGTGATCAGGGGAGCAGTCAAAACATATACATTTATCAATTAAGTTTGCTGTCTTATATGGGCATGGTTCGTTGGGCCCCAAAACAATTACAATAGTAACATCGAAGATCACGGATCACCATAACAGATATAATAATAATGAAAAGGTTCAAAATATCATGAGAATTACAAAACTGTGACACAGAGCCTCAAAGGGAGCACATGCTATGGGGAAAGTGGTGACACTAGATACACTTGCTTCACGTGAGGTTGCCATAAACTTGCAATTCAAGAAAAACACAGTATCTTCAAAGTGCACTAAAGCAAAGCACAATAAAAGAAGTAATGCCTGTAAATGAATTTACTAAAAAATAAGCTTATGCTATAGGTAACATTATTATCCATCTTTTGAATTTGAGAAAAATGAGGCACAGAGAGGCTGAGTTTCTTACCTCAAGGCACACAGTTTGCAGAACTGGGATATTATTTTAGACATTTTAACTTCAGGGCCACCTATCTAACCTCTTTAGTACCTTGTCTAATGTGTTAATCCATTTATGTGTTACTGTAAAAGAATGCCTGAGACTGGACAATTTATAAAGAAAAGAGTTTTAATTGCTCACAGTTCTGCAAAATGTGTAGGAAGCATGGCATTGGCATCTGCTCCTAGTGAAGCCTCAGGAAGTTTACAATCATGGCGGAAGGTGAAGGTGGAACCAGTGTATCACATAGTGAGAGCAGGAGCGAGAGAGAGAGAGAGAGAGAGAGAGAGAGAGAGAGAGGAGAAGTCCCAGATTCTTTTCAACAACCAGATATTATGTGAGCTAACCAAGTGAGAACTCACTTATCACCAAGAGGATGGTGCTAAGCCATTCGTGAAAAATCTACCCCCATGATCCAATACCTCCCACTAAGCCCCAACTCCGACACTGGGAGTCGCATTTCAACATGATATTTGGAGGCAACAAACATCTAAGCCATATCATTCCACCACTGGCCCCCCAGGTTTTATGTTCTTCTCAAATTTCAAAATACAATCATGCCTTTGCAATAGTCTCCCAAAGTCTTAACTCATTCCAGCACTAACTCAAAAGTCCCAAGTCCCAAGTCTGATGCACAAAGTTTTATCTGGAGATGAGTTCTTTTCAACCTATAAACGTGTGAGATTTAAAAAATAAGTATTTACTCCTGAGATACAATGGCGGTACAGGTATTAGGTAGACATTCCCATTCCAAAAGGAAGAAATTAGACCAAAGAAAAGAGCCACAGGTACCATGCAAGTCTGAAACTTAGCAGGAGAGTCATTAAATCTTAAAGCTCCAAAATAATCTCCTTGGACTCTGACCCACATCCAGGGCACACTGGTATGAGGGATAGGCTCCCAAGGCCTTGGGCAGTTCTACCCTGTGGCTTTGCTGGATGCAGCCCATATGGCTGGTTTGATGGGTTGGAGTTCAGTGCCTGCACCTTTTTCTAGGCTGAGGATCCAAGCTGCACTGGCTCTACCATTCTTGGGTCTGGAGGGTGGCAACCCCCTTCTCAGAGCTCTAGTAGGCAGTTCCCTGGTGGGAACTCTGTGTGGGGGCTCTAACCTCTAGTAGAGACTCTCTGTGAAAACTCCACCCCTGCAGTAGGCTTCTGCCTGGCACCCAGGCTTTCCCAGATATCCTCTGAAATCTAGGTGGAAGCCACTAAGCTTCCTTCACTCTTACTTTTTGTGTACTCGCAGGCTTAATACCACATGGAAGCTGCCAAGGCTTATGGCTTGTGACCTCAAAGCAGTGCCCCAAGCTGTACCTGGGCCCCATTGAGCCAAGGCTGGACCTGGAGTGGCTAGGGTGCAGGGAGCAATGTCCTGAAGCTGAGGAGGGAAGCAAGACCCTGGGCCTGGCCCCTGAAATCATTCTCTTCTCCCAGCTTTCAGGGTGTGTGATGGGAGGGGCTGTCTCAAAGACTTTTTTTTATTTTTATTTGAGACAGTGTCTTGCTTTGTCACCCAGGCTGGAGTGCAGTGGAATGATCATGACTCACTGCACTCTCAATGTTCTGGGCTCAAGTTATCCTCCCACCTTAGCCTTTCAAGTAGCTGGGACTGTAGGTTCAGGCCACTGTGCCTGCTTATATTTTATTTTTTTATTTTTTTGTAGAGATGGGGTCTCCCTATGTTGCCCAGGCTGGTCTAAATTCCTGGGTTCAAGCAATGCTCCCATCTCAGCCTCCCAAAAGGGTAAGCAACCAAGCCCAGCCCCAAAGACTTCTGAAATGCCTTCCAGGCCTTTTCCTCATTGTCTCGGATATTAGCACCTGGCTTCCTTTTAGTTATGGTAATCTCTTTAGCAAGTGGTTGTTTTGTAGCCTGCTTAGATTCTTTCTCTACTACTTGTCCAGGTTACAGATTTTCTAAACTTTTATCCTCTGCTTTCCTTTTAAATATAAATTCCAACTTCAAGTCATTTCTTGGCTCTCATATCTGATTATAGGCTGTTAGAAGCACTGCTTAGAAATTTCTTCTGCCAGATACCCTGTCATCGCTCTTAAGTTCAACCTTCCACAGATAACAAGGGCACAATGAAGCCAAGTTCTTTGCTAGGGCTTAACACAGGTGACCATTACTCCAGTTCCCAGTAACATCCTCATTTTCTTCTAATATCTTGTCAGTCTGGCTTTCACTGCCCATATTTCTATCAACATTTTGGTTGCAACCATTTTACCAGTCTCTAAGAAATACCAAACTTCTCTCTGTCTCTCTTTCAGTCTCCAAAGTTTGGAACTTCTTAGAGACTGGGAGAGACAGAGACGGTGGGGGGAACTTCTTAGAGACTGAGAGGGATAGAGAGATGGAGAGAGAGAAAGAGAGAGAGAGAAATAAGTGGAGATGCTAGGCTTTTAAGCAAACTACTAACTGAGCAAGAATTCACTTATCACCAAAGGGATGGTGCTAAGCCATTTGTGAGGGATCCACCCCCGTGATCCAATCACCTCCAACCAGGCTCCACTTTCAACATTTGGAATTACATTTCAACATGAGATTTGGAGAGGAAAAACAGCCAAATCATATTATCTAACAATACATGACATGAGAATAACACAGGGTCAGAAATGGGTTCTTTACTGGTCTCTGTTTTGGTCTCATGGATATATCTTCCTCTCCAAAAATGTCTTATGATTAACCTTAGAACAGAAACCCCTGATAGCACTAGCAGCTTCTCTTGGTGTATAGATCTGAAAGATTAGAAGGGGAATTACTTTAATACAAGGTAATGAAAGCAGCATTTTCAGAGAATCTTTTGAGGAGGGAGCTGTAGAGCCATGGAATGTATCAAAGATGGAAGAGGCAAAATAACCCACTTTTCTCCATTTCCAGGTGGTGAAACTGATAGACAGAGAGACAGGGAATCTGGCCCAAACTTCTGCTAGTTAGAAAGTAGCAGAATAGGGACTGGAATTCTGCTGATTCCTAAGCCAATTCTCTTTCTCTTACATCGTATGCCAAGCATTGAACGCAGACCTCAGTACTGTATTGAGTCCTTGCTATGATCTTTTATGTGCATACGATTAAAACATTATTGTAAAAATACTAGTTTATTTTCATTTACAGACTGAAAAAATTGACTTTGAATAACGTGGAACATCTCTGTTGAAGCAAACACTTGGTTAATTGCTTAGTACATGATTGGGTACACAGCAGGTATTTAATCAATACTTCTCAAATTAGACTGAATGTCTTGTATGGCAGACACACAACTCTTCCATCTGTCTTTAAATTGTTCCTTTCATCTCAAGTCCTTAGCTGAGTTTATACTTCAAGGACATAATTTATCCTCATAATTTGTGAATCAGCAAATGGATCATACCTTATGTGATGAGCAACTTGAATTTAAAAAGACAATATTGAGGTCCTAATGCCATGCCATTGAAAGAGGGCCTGAGCACAATTCCTGTCTCACAGTAACTCTTCATAAATATTAGCTATAATATTGTTATTGTGAGAGCCCATAAAACGCTATAGAGATAAATGGTGACTAACAAAGTTTTGCCATTTTCTCCAGGGAGCCCCAAATAATGGGGATATTGCCACATTAACAAATACTTATAATACAATTATTATTGTTGAGATGACAGATAAATGTAAAAGACATGTGATTGTTAAAAGGGAGTAATTAATTATTCAATGTTCTTAAAGGCAAGCTCAAAGTGGACCTCATAGAGAGGAGATGTTGAATGGGGTCTTGATGGGTGAGCAGGAGCAAGGAAAGCTACTCTAGTGAAATCAAATCAGAATGGGAAACCACGGGGCTCAGATCATGAAGAACCTTCATGGAACTGAAAATAGACCATCAGTCACTGAGCAGAAGTGTGTGCATGTCTGTGTTGGAGCAGTGTTGGGCAGGGATGAGGCTCCAAGGTAGGAAGGGGCTGATTCCTTTATGCCAGATTCAGAAATTTGAGTTATAGACTGAATGCAACAGGAAACCTGTGTAAGATTTTAAATGGGAGAGCAACATGATCAAATTTCCATCTTAGAAAGATGACAAATAGCAGCATAGATACTAGGAAGCAAGGAAGCAGTTGTAGAGAAGAGGGAATTATTCGGGAGGCTTTTGAAATAACATAGAAAAGATTATGGAGGCCTGAATACTTGGATTTTGTTGAGGAGAGGCAGACAGAAATTTAAGAAACAAACTTGTCGGGCCTTGGTAAGAGATTGAATGTAGAAGCTGAGGGGGTGTGGGTGGAGCTTACTTCCCATGGTGTGATGAAACATGTACCTTAACAGACTCCTCCTCTCTCTAGTGAGCTCACATTCTTTCCAGCACAGGTATTCAAGTTCCCCTCCTTTGCAAGAACTAAAATGTAAAAGATGATTGTTCTCTTTCCAGAGCCAGCTATGAGTGAGGATGCTGGCAAAAATCTCCCTCCTGCACCTCTCAACCCTGTTGTGTTTATCATTTGAGCTATTTGTCTTTGCTGAGTGAACATGACCATCTGTTACTACAACCCAACTATGAAAAAGAGATGCTTTTATTTTTCTCATGTCACTTTGTACTGCTTGGGTGACACCTCAAGGAAGAAAAAAGGGCAGAAAGCAACAACAAACAGCATCCGTGATGAAAAGGAAGAGGCTAAGCTTCCATTCCTCACACATTTTTGCAACTAGCCACATAAAAGAACGCACAAGATGTGCAGTAATATCAGTGCAGATACTCATCCAGCTGTCTGTACACATTGTGGCTCTCACAGAGCCCATTTCTTACAGTGAAGTTATTTTTTTTTTCCTTTCTTTGTAATCTCTTCACCTGGCAATAAATGTAAGTTTGTAAAAGCACACTCTAAGGTCAATAAGTTTTCTGAATCTCTCTTTAACACATGATGTCTATGCTGGAATTATTTAACCTGTCAACTAAACCTCTCCACAATACAAACTCAACTCACTTTTCCCTCACCAACTCCCAATTTACTTCCTCCGGTATTCAAAGCCCTTACCAAATGCAATTACCTGTATTTCTAAGGAAAGTTTATGCCTTTTTTTCCCCCATATCTATTCCGTAGCCCAGAATATCCCTTCCTATTGTCCCTTCTTGATTCTTGACTCTATTTAACTGACCTTGTTTCTATTCCACAGACACCATGCTCCCTCTCTCTTCAGGGCTTTTGCACATGACAGTCCTTCTACCAAACTCTCTGACCTCCATTTAACTCAGTCACTGTGGACATCAATGCATGTGTCACTTCTTCATGCATTGGACACCCTTCCCCACTCTCATTGGATCACATCAAGTCACACTGAACATTTCCTTTTTTGTTTCTTAGCTTTTATTTTAGGTTTGGCAGTACATGTGGAGGATTGTCATATACGTAAACTACATGTCACAGGGGTTTGGTATACAGATTATTGTCACCTGGGTAAAAACTACAATATCCAAGAGGTTTTTTTTTTTTATCCTGTCCCTCCCTCAACTCTCTACCCTCAAGTAGACCTAGTATCTGTTTTCCCCTCTTTGTGTCCATGCATTCTTGCTGTTTAGCTCCGATTTATAAGTGAGAAAATACAGTATTTCGTTTTCTGTTCCTTTGTTAGTTTACTTAGGATAATGGTTTCCATCTCCTTCCATTTTGCTGCAAAGGATATAATCTTGTTCTTTTTTATGGCTGCATAGTACTCCATTGTGTATATGTACCAAATTTTGTTTATTCAGTCTACCAATAATGGGCATTTAGGGTGTTTCCATGTCTCTGCTGTTGTGAATGGTGCTGCAAAAAACATGCATGTGTATATATCTTTATGGTAGAACAAATTATATTCCTTTGGCTATATACCCAATAATGGGATTGCTGGGTTCAATGGTAATTCTGTTTTAAGTTATTTGAGAAATTGCCACACTGCTTTCCACAAAGATTAAACATTTCTTATTATGTAATAGTTACAATCATTGGTAATGACACATGTATGTGATCATTGGATTAGTGTCTATGTCCTCACCTAGACTGCAAGCTCCATTATGCTCACCATCCTATCCTCAATGGCTAGCATAGTGTGGGTACAACACATAGTTTCAACAATTATGTACTAAATAAACAAAGAACTAGAGAAGTGAATGAATTAATACATAAATGTGAAAATCATATTCATTTCTCAAGGACTATCTCTAATGTCACTACTCTTATAAAACCTTTTCACATGTTGCCTCTCAACACCTTAAAACAAAAATGCCAAAAGTGATTTCTTAGTCATTGGAATATTTAGAACATATTTTCTATTCTTTCTTGTGCAACTTGGAGGATGGCTTCTATTGGAATAGTAGCATTACTTTTTGGATCCCAAATTAATGGCAGAGTTTATAGGAAAACTTCTCTTAAAAACTGCTCTTCCTTCTTATTTTTTTAGGGTTAGGCAAAGACATGACTTCTGAAAACTTTTCTGGGCTTATCTATTAAATAGAGCCCCCTAAAATACCTCTAAGCTATGTTCAAACTCTGTGTACCTATTTTTAAGTGGTTCAAATTAAAGATGAGGAATTTGTGATTTCTAGAAAGGAAATAAGTCGCTAGCAAGTTAGTGGCAAAATTTGGTCTAGTGCCCAGTTTCCCAACTTCCAGTTTAGTCCTATCTTTAACAGTCTATGTTTATTGTCATATAGATACAAATAGATATTAATATGGCCAAAAGAAAAGAAATAGCTTATTTATTTCCCCCAATTGACACACATTTTCTTAATGGGACACCCATAGACATTATTTACCTTCGACGGTGGGTTCCAATTTTAATACACCAAGCCTTCTTGCCAAAACTGGCAGGGCAATTCTCTACAAAGTTGCAAAGAATCTGTAAATTAGCCACATCCACCACACACTGACATGTTCCTGGGATGACACAATACTGAGAACCCGGAGCCCCAGTGTAGGTGTCATTAATAACAAAAAGTAATTTCACAAAGCAGAATACTAACAGAAAGACTTTTGTAATTTTAGAGCTGGAAATTGTGTTGGAATCATTACTGATTTTACTTGAGTATATATGTATGGAAGAGATGGTAATCGAGACTGTCTTAGATTTAACTCAATTTAGGAAGACAGCATGGTTTGCTGGGAAGAAGTCTGTTCTACCACAAACTTGCTGTGTAACTAACCTTGGGCAAACCAACTCTTCTCTCAGTTTCATAATTTGTAAAATGAAACTATGTTGTCCCATGTAAATGCTAACGTTTAATGAATCATTTTGGATTGGCTTAATGGAGAGTTTCTCCATAAATAACTCCAGGCGTTCGCAGTTCAGTTGAACACACAGTAAGTAAAGACGTACAATGTGAAAGGCACTGTACTGGTGTTTTAGTGATAGAAGTAGGCAAAGCATAATGCCTGACTTCAGGGTGTTCACAGCCTAAAGAACAGGACTCATATATAAACAACCAAATTAAACGAGTGTAATCGAAAATAAGAGAAGACTCAAATAAACCACGATAGGAAACAGAAATAACTTATAACCGTGGATACAGAGAAACTATATATGGATGAAAAGATGAAAGAATGATGGATGAAAGAATGTAATGTGCAATGCTTTGCTAATAAACTTTAAAATATATAGAAAATTACTTCTGAAACAAATATAAATTATCAAGATTCATGTAAGCATATGTTGAAAGTACCCACGGATGTAATGTGAAAACTATTCAAGTAATACAGAGACAGCAACGCCCAGAGTGTTTAATAGAAACGTCTTTAAATTTTTTAAAATGCAGTTTCTATGTAGCTTAGTTATTTAAAACGAAAGGAAGGAATTTTTTAAAATTTATTTCACTAATTTGGAATAAACATCATACTTATTCTAAAATGTGATAAATATAGTATATAATTTTTTTTTTTTTTGAAACGGAGTCTCACCCTGTCACCCAGGCTGGAGTGTAGTGGTGCAATCTTGGCTCATTGCAACCTCTGCCTCCCGGATTCAAGCAATTCGCAAGCCTCAGCCTCCCAAGTAGCTGAGATTACAGGCACCTACACCATGCCAGGCTAATTTTTTTGTATTTTTTAGTAGAGACAGGGTTTCACCATGTTGGCCAGGCTGGTCTCAAACTCCTGACCTCAAGTGATCTGCCCGTCTTGGCCTCCCAAAGTGCTGGGATTACAGATGTGAACCACTGTGCCCAGCCAATATATTATATAATTTTATCTATACATATAAATGAAACATAGCACAAGAAAGACTATTAAATCAGGGCATGACTTCTAATAATGACTGCATGATGAGGACAGGTGATTTCTTTCACAGAAAATAATGATAAAAACTGGAGAACATCAAGATACAGTGTGACGTTACAATGCTTGTATATTATGTACAATTATTGTATTAATTATAAATTTAAATATAGTTTAAAAACTGGACATTAGTTTAAAAAAAATTTAAAGATGAGCAAAATAATAAAGAGCAGGTTAAAACTGGAGGAAAGCTTATGCTTCAGAGACTGTCATGCACCAAAGAAGAACCAGGAGATTGTGGCTTTCTTATCCCAGTGTCTTGCTGAATCCTGACAGATTAGATGATGGGAAACCACAGCCTTGTTGGTTTGAGGGTAAAGATGACAGAGCAAAGGAAATACTGGAAATTTAAAAGAGAGTTTTTGAAGTCAGAAAGCCACTGAAAGACTTATATCTAAAATTTGAGTAATAAGGCTGCTCTAATCCCTAGCTGGTCAATAAACTACTCACACGGAGGACCTCAGAGAGCTCATCAAAAGAAAAAGCGAAAACTGAAAGGGTCTACAGTTGAAATAAAAGAACTACTCCTAATATGATTTGTGTGTTTACTTCACCTTTGACTGAGTTATTTTTCAACCCACACAGAATTTCAGTGAAACCGTCTTGGCTTACAGTGTTCAAGTAGCAACAAGAGCTGATAAAGGAATCAGAAAATTAAGTGAGAAACCCTGGGATCATGAAAATCACAGAGAGGCTAAGCCCCCCCAAATCTGAGGACAGAGTCTACCCTAAGTTTTGGCTGGCCACTAAAGATATGCAGATATGGGAAATACCCGGAAGATGTGCCTTAAAAAGCAATAGCTTGGAAGCCAAGATAAATGAGCACATATATCAGCTGCTGCACACCACAGGGAGACAGATTTCATAGTTTCAGTAAAGGCATGTTAACTGCCTGTTAGAACAATCAATTGACAGTATTCAGAGGAACCCAACAAATTCCAGAATACCTATAATGTATTACCTGCAGGCTGGGTGCAGTGGCTCACGCATATAATCCCAGCACTTTGGGAGGCCAAGACAGGCGGATCACGAGGTCAGGAGATCCAGACCATCCTGGCTAACATGGTGAAACCCCGTCTCTACTAAAAATACAAAAAATTAGCTGGGCATGGTGGCGGGCGCCTGTAGTCCCAGCTACTAGGGAGGCTGAGGCGGGAGAATGGCATGAACCCGGGAGACGGAGCTTGCAGTGAGCTGAGATAGCGCCCCTGCACTCCAGCCTGGGTGAAAGAGCCAGACTCCGTCTCAAAAAAAAAAAAAAAACATATTATCTGCAATGTTCCATTTTTAATCAAAAGATATCAAACACACAAAGAAGCATCATCAATATATATGTAGAAAAGCAAACAAACAAACAAAACCCAGTCAATAGAAATGGACTCTGAGTGTGTCCACCTGTTGGATTTAATAGGCAAAAACATCAAATAAACTAATGCAAGTGTAGTCAAAGATTTAAAGGCAAATAAACTTGAAGAATTAAGACTATATGATATTAATGAATTAACAGATTTAAAAAACTGAGAGAAATAGAAACTAAAGAGTAACTTAAAACACTTGAGATCAGAAGAAAAGTATAACAACTGAAGTGAAAACAAATCATTAGGTGGGTTCAACAACGGATTTGAGATGGCAGAAGAAAGAATATCTGAACTTAAATGTAGACCAATAGACATTTTCTAATCAAAATAAAAGAGAGGAGAAAGATTGAAAAAAAATGTAAGAAGCCTCAGAGACCTATGGTGAATATTGAGCAGCCCAACAATTAGAATCTCAGAATAAAAAGATAGTATAGGGCAGAAAAATACTTGAAGATGTAATGATCAAATTTTCCCTAAATTTGTTGAAATAAAACATTAATTTATTGATCCAAGGAGTTCAAAAACTGTCAAGGAGTATACAGATGAGTACACACATGCACACACACATACACATGCATAAACACACAAGCACATCATAGTAAAATTGCCAACAGCCAAAAATAATACAAAAAAAGCAGCAAGATAAAAAACAACATGTTGCATGCAGGGACATGATATGATTAATGCTAAATGATCATTGGAAACAATGAAAGGCAGAAGACATTGGATTGAGATATTCAAAATGCTGAAAGAAAAAATGTATGGCATAATGAAGTCATTTTCAGTTAAACAAAACTGACAGAATTTATTGCTATGAAACACAATTTAGGAAATGATAAAGGAAACATTTCCAGAAAGAAAAAAACAGTATCAGATAATGACTTTCGTACTTGTGTACATAAGAAATGATAAAGAATACTAAAAATGGTGGATATATATATATAAATCAGTGTTTTGTAGTTTTTCTTGTACAGAACTTTCATCTCCTTGGTAAATTTATTCCTAAGTATTTTAATTGTTTGTAGTGATTGTAAATTAGATTTGTTTTCCTGCTCTTTTATTGTTGGTATATAAAAATGCTACTGATTTTTCCATATTGATTTTGTATCCTGCAATCTTACTGAATTTATTTACCAGTTCTAAAAGTTTTGGTGGACTTTTTAGGGTTTCTATATATAAGAGTATGTGGTCCGCAAACAAGGACAATTGGACTTTCTCCTTTCCAATTTGGATGTCCTTTATTTCCTTTGCCTAATTACTCTGGCAAAGATTTTCAGTACTATGTTTAATAAGAATGGTGAGGTGGGCATCCTTGTCTTCTTTCAGTTATCACAGAAGAAATTTTCAGCTTTTCCTCATTCAGTATGATGTTAGCTGTGAGTTAGTCACATATGGCCTCTATGGCGTTGAGGTACCTTTCTTCCATATCTAGTTGGTTGTGTGTCTTTTTATCATGAAGGGATATTGAATTTTATCAAATGCTTTTTCTGTATCTATTGAAATGATCATGATTTTCATCCTTAATTCTTTGATGTGATGTATCACATTTATTGATTTGAGTATGTTGAACCATCCTTGCATCCTGGGGATAAATCTCACTTGATCACAGTGAATGCTTTCTAAGGTGCCTCAGTGTTTGGTATGTTAGCCTTTTGTTGAGGACTTTTGCACTTATGTTCACAAGGAATAGTGACCTGTAGTTTTCTTTTTATGCTGAGTCCTTGTCTAATTTTGGTATCAGGGTAATGCTGACCTTATAGAATGAGTTTGGAAGGATTTTTCCTCTTCAATTTTTAGCATGTTCTCTTGAAGGTGATCCAAGAAATTCCTCTCCATAGTGATCACACTTTATTACATTAAAGGCAATTTAAAGCAAAAATTATGACAATAATTTTGGGTTTATAACACATATCTGTGAAATATAAATATAGGTATGGACTCATATGCTATATATAGTGTATATATATGTGTATATATACATATATGTGTGTGTGCGTCTGTGTGTAATATATGGCAACACAGTACCAAAAAAGGATGGAGGGTGGATAATTGGAAATTTACTGAAGCCAGAATTGTCTATCCTTATTTTAGTAGACAGAAGACATTCAGTATTATTTTAAGTACATTGTGACTAATTAAATACACATATTGTGTTTGCTAGATCAAACAAAAGTAACAATTCATGAAAATATATTCAAAAATTCATATACTAAAATTTTTGTTTAAAACAAAAGGATGAACAACAACAACAAAAAAACAAAATGGGACATTTGGAAAAGAAATCATAAAATTGATGGACCAGGAGACATAGTAATTCTATGTTTGTATACACTTAATAACTGTTTCCCCAAATATATAAAGCAATGAAATAACTCAAAAAGAAATAAATAAATCCACAATTGTGGTAGGGGGTTTTAAGGCACTTCTCTCTTGAATTATAATGAGAGTACATAAAAGATCAAAAATATATAAATATATGAACAATTTTTATGTTCTCACACTTTACTGCACAAAGACAACCACTGACATATATAAACACTGCATTCAATATTCTTAGCTGAGGCATATAAAGTAGTTACCTAAAGTGATCATATGATAGTACATAAAGCAAACCTTAACAAATTATGAAGACTTGAGATCATGGAGAGTAAAATCCTGACCATAATGGGTTTAAAACTGAAAATCAATAACAAAATATAATTTGAAAAATCTACATTGCCAAGAAATTAAATAATTTTGGGCCAAGAAAGAAATTGCAATAAAAATGTTAAAATATTTGAACTGATTAATATTGAAAATGTGACCTGAAATTTTGTCACATGCATCTGAAGCCATGCTTACACTTAAAATCTTTAAATACAGTAGATAAGGAATAAGACTGAAAATCAATGATCTAAACTTTTACCTCTTGATATTAGAAAAAGAAAAGCAAATCTTGTTGTGACTATAAAGAATAAAGAAACAAATAGCAAAAGCAGAGGTTAATTAAATAGAAAACAACAATTTAATAGAGAAAACCAACAAATCCAAATGTTAGACATTAATATATTAAGGAAATATATATGTTATTAACTTCTAGTTAAGATGTATGCCCTTCCTGCCCTAACAACATAAAAAAGCCAGATAAGCTAACCCTTTGGATGGCTGTAGACCCAAAGAAACCTATATAAATTAATTTTTTAAAATGAGATATTCTTAGGAAAGCAGTAGCTTGCAACTGCTGTCGTCTTGTTCAGAACAGAAAGAGGCAGAAGAAACTGCCATACATGTGGGTAAAGTGAAAGTAGCCAGACATTTTACCAAACTTTCAATATCTATGTATGGATTATTCTGATGGATTAGAATCTCAAGACAGCCCAGCTACAGAGTAGGCCTGCACCCACTCACCAATTCTTTCCCATTGGCCTTTACCAAGTAAGTGAGCAAGACAGGGTAGGATTGCTGAGAGACATCCCTTCTTTGGTACGTTGTGTCTTACAAAAGTACAAGCCGGTGGTCTACTGAATGCTTAGAAGAGGTTAGGAGACTTGAAAGAAATTTCTCGAAGTCACATTCTTGAAGGTATTTTACTGCACAACAAGTAAAAGAAATAAAGGGCATATTAATTAGGAAAAAAAGTAAAATGTAAATCTCCTTTTTTTTTTTTGAGACAGGGTCTCGCTCTGTCACCCAGGCTGGAGTGCAGTGGCCCAGTCACAGTTCACTGCAGCCTCCACTTCCCAGGCTCAGATGATTCTACTACATCAGCCTCCCAAGTACCTGTAGTCCCAGGTACTTGAACCACCATGTCTCGCTAATTTTTGTATTTTTTTTTTTTTTTTTATAGAGATGGGGCCTTCCCTGTTGCACAGGCTGGTCTTCAAAGGCCTGGGCTTAAGTGATCTGCCAACCTTGGCCTCTCAAAGTGCTGAGATTACAGGTGTGAGCCACTGTGTCAAGCAACTGTTTCTCTTTGCAGATGATATATATGCATACAGGTGACCCTTGAACCACAAATGTCTGTACTGCTCAGGTCTGCTTATATACAGATTTTCTTCTGCCTCTGCCACTCCTGAGACAGCAAGACCAACACCTCCTTTTCCTCCTTCTCCTCAGCCTACTCATTGTGAAGGCAACCAGGATGAAGACTTTTATGATGATTCACTTCCATGTAAGGAACAGAAAATATATTTTCTCTTTCTTATGATTTTTTTAATTTTATTTTTAATTTTATTTTATTATTATTATACTTTAAGTTTTAGGGTACATGTGCACAACGTGCAGGTTTGTTACATATGTATACATGTGCCATGTTGGTGTGCCGTACCCATTAACTCGTAATTTAGCATTGGGTATATCTCCTAATGCTATCCCTCCCCGCTCCCCCCACCCCACAGCAGTCCCTGGAGTGTGATGTTCCCCTTCCTGTGTCCATGTGTTCTCATTGTTCAACTCCCACCCATGAGTGAGAACATGTGCTGTTTGGTTTTTTGTCCTTGTGATAGTTTACTGAGAATGATGGTTTCCAGCTTCATCCATGTCCCTACAAAGGACATGAACTCATCATTTTTTATGGCTGCATAGTATTCCATGGTGTATATGTGCCACATTTTCTTAATCCAGTCTATTTGGGTTGGTTCCAAGTCTTTGCTATTGTGAATAGTGCCACAATAAACATATGTGTGCATGTGTCTTTATAGCAGCATGATTTATAATCCTTTGGGTATATACCCAGTAATGGGATGGCTGGGTCAAATGGTATTTCTAGTTCTAGATCCTTGAGGAATCGCCACACTGACTTCCACAATGGTTGAACTAGTTTACAGTCCCACCAACAGTGTAAAAGTATTCCTATTTCTCCACATCCTCTCCAGCACCTGTTGTTTCCTGACTTTTTAATGACTGCTATTCTAACTGGTGTGAGATGGTATCTCATTGTGGTTTTGATTTGCATTTCTCTGACTGGCCTTAAGTTTTTTTAATGGCATTTTCTTTCCTGTAGCTTACTTTATTGTAAGAATGCAATACATAATACATAAAACTTATAAAATATGTGTTAATCAGCTATTTATGTTGTCAGCAATGCTTCCAGTCAATAGTAGGCTTTAGTAATTAAATTTTTTGGGAGTCAAAACTTATATGCAGATTTTTGACTGTGTGTTTGGGGGGACTGGTGCCCTGAGCCCACACATTGTTCATGGTTCAACTGTATATTTATATAAAGGTTGTAACATATAATTCTAATAAATCTAAAATTATTGCAAGTAATAAATGATTTCAGCAAAGTCACATCATATTTCTGAAAGTTGCAAAAAATAGAAAATTAAAGTTAAATATAGAATATTACATTATCACTAACATTGTAAAGCATGAAGTATATAAAAATAAATTTGACAAAATGTGTGAATTACACACTACAATTATAAAAAATTGTTTAGAAAAGCTAAATAAGAAAAAAGAAAGACACATACCATTTTCATGGATTGTAACATCCAATACTTTCCCTATATTAAGTTTTAGGTTCATTGCAATCTCAATGAAAATCACAGCTGTAAGTTTTTGACACAAATTGATAAGCTAGTTCTACAGTTTATGTAGAAATGCCAAAAACCTAGAATAGCTAAAACTATTTTTAAAATAAAGAATAAAATTACAAACTTTTACACTATCTGACTTTAAGACTTACTATATAGCTGCAAGTAATCAAGGCCGTGTGCTATTGAAAAATAACAGACCGAAAGATCGAGAAACAGACCCACACTTATAGGTTTAATTGATTTTAGAGAGAGTGTCCTACGTAATCCAATGGAGAAATTAGAGTATTTTCAATAAATGATGCTTAAACAACTGTATCATTATGGAAAAATAAACACCAACCCATAAATCATAGCAGTCATACCATTATGTGATGAGAATGGATCATATATGCCTAAATATAAAAGCTAGTAGTATAAAAGTTTTAGGAGAATAAACATAAAGAATTATCTACAGACTTAGGGTAGGCATTTATCATAATAGGGAATTAGACTTCACCACAATTAAAATATTTTTTCTTTCAAAAAATAAGGTTGAGAAAAGCAAACACAAAGAAAATATTTTATACAAACATACACAAGAGAGTGTGTATATATATGTATATAGTTTATATAATTATATACGTGTATGTGTGTATAATCTGACAAAGGACTGGTATTCAGAGTACATAAAGACCTTTTCAACTCAATAAGAAAACAACCAAATTTAAAGGTAGTCAAAGGTTTGAACAGATGTTTTAAAATATAAGATAAACAAATATCTAAAAAGCACATGAAAAGACATTCAACAACCTAAATTTAAATCTGTATGTTTTTTCAAAATTCAAAACCACATAAAATTAATTAATGGTGTAGAAGTCAGGACAGGTTTGATGTGTGGGAAGTAGTGATGAGTAGAAGAGGGCACAGTGGGGCCTCTGCGTGCTGGTAAGTTTCTCAGTCTGGATATAAATTGCACACATGTTCGTTTGTGGTTTATGCATATATGAATGTTACAGCTCAATAAAAAGCTTACTAAAAAAATCAAAAGCTGTTTTTTTATAAAGTTGATAATGTTAAACTTTATCTCCAAGAATGAAACTTCTGAAAATAGGTACAAAACATTTTTGGAGCTGAGTAAAGTATATGGATTTGGGAGTTTGTAGTTGTGGTGTCAGGCTGACCTGAGTTTTAATCTCAGTTTTACCAGATAATAAATAATATTCATCTCAGTTTCCTTAGGTGAAACATTTATATAATAATTGCACTGACTTCACAGGATTGTTTGGAAGAATAAATCCGACATATTTTGTAAAAGTAGTAAGCATTGTATATTGAAATATGTTATATATATTGGCCATGATCAATAAATGGTAGCTATTAAAATAATAACAGTGTGTATGAGAATAAGAATAATATTGATATGAACCAAAATAATTTTAAAATAGAGTAGCGATAGGGGAACAGGCTGATGGGTTATTCTCAAATGTTCATAAACTGGTCTGAGTATAGATAGGAATCAATATATAATACTGGTAGCATTTCAAGCAATGGGGATTAGATGAATTGAATCATAAGTCATTTTCAGACTCAAAAGCAGACAGCAAAAGGTGATAAAATTTTCATGTGGCTTACATGACAGACAAAGGATGATATAAAAAACTCATGAATCAATGAGAAAAAAAGATAAACAACTCAGTGTAAAGTGAATCAAGGACCCAATTAGGAAAATCACAAAAGAAAAAAATATATTTAAATACTATATACATAAATTTAATATGCAAAATAAAGCATATTCGTATATACCCCATTGTTATAACCCCATCACAGACGAGTTATGTCAAATCAACAAGCTATATCCTTTTTGCTTATTCAATGGCTTATCAAAGATCATATATTCATGTTACCTTTGTGAGGAAGCAGACGTACTTTGCGTTTGAAAGTGAAAACTGGTAGAATCTTTTTGGAAGATAATTTGGAAATATGTACCGAAAAGCTTAAACTTGTGCATCTTCACTGATCCAGAAATTAGTTTTGTTAAAATTTATCAAAGAGAAGTAATTGTGATCATACTTAAGGGTTTAGATATAAAGAGAATAACTGCCTTCTCATTTGTAATGTGAAACTTTGGTTATAACTGTAGTTCAGATAATAGAAAATTGTTCCATTCATCCAAGGAAATACTTTTTAGCACTGACAATGATATTAAGAAATAATTTTAAACACAGGAAATAATTTTTACAATATATTCTTCCATTTCAAAAAAGCCCATTACAAAACAATATGGATAGTATTATTCTATTTTTGCAAAATAAACACATATGTTTGGAGAAAAGACTAGAGGCAGAGTCCCACAGAATATTAAAAGTAGTTGCATCTGAATGACAAAATTATGGATGATTTAATTTTTTTCATTCTGCTTATCTATATTTTCTCAAGATTTTATAAGGTACATATATTACTTTACAATAAAAAGAAAGTTACAATATTTCAGTGCAATTTATGTAAAGGTAGAACCATTTGATGCATTGGTGGTAAAAATAAGGGAGTAATATATATGCTCTCTGTAAGGACAAATGCTATCTTTTCAAAACCAGAGTTTGGTAGTCAAAAAAAAAGACAATAGGCATGCAGAAATTGTGGAGAGCCTTACAACAGGCAAAGGAACATTATCTAAAAAGGTCAAGGAGTTGTAAACCATTTGGCAGACAATGGACAGCAATTACGTGCCTATAGTTGCTGAATCTCTGCCTCTTAGTTAATCTGGGTTAGAGGTGAAGTGGGAGATAAAAGCAGAAGTCAGATTCTGCTAGGTCAGCTGATCATGTCATGCTAAGGAATTCAAACTTAATCCTTTAAAAACCGGAAAATAATTGAGTTAGCAGAGATCATGACCACATCTGAGTTTTTAAAAGTCCTGGTAGCATCGTTGGGGATGAATGGTATTGCTGGTGAGCAAATGGATATCACTTACTTAAGATGTCATTGCAATGGTCCATGCATCAGTGAAGACTTGTAATAAGGCAGTTATTATGGGAGCTAAGGGAAATGTGAGTTTGAGAGAAATTTAGGGTGTAGAATGAATGGAAATTGGTGATTATTAGAATGAAGAAAGTGGAAGTGAGAAAAACATCAAGGAATCTCCAATATGCTATTTTGAAGTATGAGGTATAGATAATGTTAATATTGCCTATATGCTCTCTATTTACCAGATTTATATGGATAGATAGATAAATAGGAACTAGGCAAAGCCAAGCTTATACAGGTACCAAGTATATATGGATAGATAGATAGATGCCTATCCATATATACGTATATACACACAATTAATATATACACACAATTAATTAAATTATACACACAATATATACACACAATTAATTAAAGACATTGTGGTGATTCCTCAAAGACCTAAAGACAGAAATACCCTATTTGTCTCAGCAACCCCACTACTGGTTATATACCCCAAGGAATATAAATCATTCTACTATAGAGACACATGCATACACATGTTAATTGCAGCACTATTCACAGTAGCAAAGACATGGAATAAATCTAAATGCCCATCAATGATAAACTGGATAAAGAAAATGTGATTCATATACACCACAGAACACTATGCAGTCATTAAAAAAAAAAAAAAAAAAAAACGAGGTCAGTCCTTTGCAGGGAAATAGATGGAGCTGGAGGCCATTATCCTTAGCAAACTAACACAGTAACAGAAAACCAAATACAGCATGTTCTCACTTATAAGTGGAAGCTAAATAATGAGAACACATGGACACATAGAGGGGAACGATACACACTGGGGCCTATCAGAGGGTGGAAGGTGGGAAGAGGGAGAAGAGCAGAAAAAATAACTACTGGATACTAGCCTTAATACCTAGGTAATGAAATAATCTGTACAACAAACCCCCATGACACGCTTACCTATGTAAGAAACCTGCACATCCTGCACATGTACCCCTGAATTAAAAATGAAAGTTAAAAAATTTTTTTTAAATATGTCTTTAAACTTACCCAAACCAAAACAAAACAAATAAAAATAATTAAGGTAAATAGGGGAGTGAGAAATGACAAGAAACAAACAAAACTTACAAAGAAAATAGGAACCAGGCCAAGCCAAGCTTATATAGGTACCAAGTAAAACTTTTTGGCCACAGAAGCGCTTGTGAGTGGATCTATGAATGAGAGGATTAAGAAAGCACAGACAACGTTTGCTTGTGTGCTATAGATTCTGGTCTTCATGTAGAACCACTTTTTTTTCTGAAAAAAACAAAACCCGAATGCATTTTTCATATTAGATAACGCAACTTGATTTCTTCCATTTTTTGTTTCATTTTTATTTAAAGTTTTTCACAATTGTTACTGCTTGCTAAGAGCATAACTATAGCATTATATAAGTGTTTGCTGTAATCATGACTTTTTGTGCTTTTGTGGAAGAATTAAGTGTGGGCAGGAAGGCACCTTGGGTGGAGCAGAATGTACAGATTTGCTAGTCATAAGAGCTTTTCCTGGTGTCTGTAGCACCCACTCCCATCATGGCTCTTTACACAGCATACAATGAGCTGTTGCTTACATTTCTGTCTCTCCCATTTGAGGGTGCATAATGCAAGATGAGGCAAGGGCTTTGCTAGGTAGACAGATGGACAGATGGACAGATGGATGGACAGATGACGGATAGATAGACAGAGGAATAGATAGGTTGGTGAGTCATTCATTAAGCAAAAGTTTAGTGAGGGGCCTTTCTGTGCCAGAGGTAAACATGGTCAAGTTCCTGACATAATGGAGCACACACATTGCCCAGTTTCCTCCACCATTGGCTAAAACAGGCTGTGTTTAGCATTAGCTAAAACAGGCTGTGTTTAGCATTGGCTAAAACATGGAGTTAGCAGGAGCTCCATACTCAGCAGCCAACTGTGTTGACCTGGATGTTGGTCCTGATTATTTGCCTTTTAACGATGTGCCCCTGCACATGTTGCTTGACTGAGTCTTCTGTTTTCACTGCAAAAGTTGTATGTGCTGAGGGATGATAAAAGAAGTGGGGCCAGTATCAATGCAGACATTTTTATAAAGTGAATGAAAAGTGAGAGGCAGCTCATCCTATCTGCAGTCTGAAAGCTGTCTGGGCAGCAGAAGCTGTCAAGTGTGTGTTTCAGATAATGACAGTGGGGAAGGACTTGGAGGCGGAAGTGTTTCTTGTTCATGTGGTTATCCAAATGCCTGGTGATTAAGAGCACAGATTGTGGAATCACCTAACTCAATTTTTTCCCAGCCTCCAGCTTTACTGAGGTACAATGACAATTTAAAATGTGATGTTTTGATACATGTATACATTATGAAGTAATCCCCACAATCAAGTTAATTAACATGGCATTACCTCATGTAGTTACCTTGTGTTTAGGGTGAGAGCACTTAATATCTATTCTATTCGCTATGCACCCCATGAATATGTACTATTATTATTTGCCAATTAAAATAAAGAAGAAGAAAAGATCTACTCTCTTAGCTAATTTTAAGTATATAATGCAGCATTATTATCTGGAGTCACAATGGCGCATGTTAGATCTCCAGAACTTACTCATCTTGTAACTTAAAGTTTTCAGACTTTAACCAAAATCACATTTTCTCCACTCCCAAGCCCTGGCAACCAATGTTCTACTCACTGTTTCCATAAGTTTGATTTGTTTAGAGTCCACATATAAAATAAGATCCTGCAGGATTTATCTTTCTGTGTGTGGCTTATTTCATTTAGTATAATAACCTCTAGACTCATCTAGTTACAAATGGCAGAATTTCCTTCTTTTTAAAGGCTTAATGATATTTCATTCTATATGTATTACATACCACAATTTCCTGATCTGTTAATTCATCAAAGAACACTTAGTTTCCATATTATGACTACAGTGAATAACGTTGCATTGAACATGGGAGTACCAATATCTCTTTGAAATACTGATTTCAATTCCTTTGGATATGCACCATTTTTTTCCAAACAAAAATAGAAAAGGCAATCCTAAAATGTGTATGGAATCACAAAAGACCCTGAATAGCCCAAATAATCTTGAGAAAAAATAAAGCTGGAGGCATCACACTACCCAATTTCAAAGTATAGTATAAAGCTGTAGTAATCAAAACAGTATAGTATTGGCTTAAAACAGGCACATAGTCCAGCAGAACAGAATAGAGATAAACCCATGCATATGTGGTCTACTTATATTCCACGAGGGCACCAAGGGTGTGCAATGGGGGAAGGAATAGTGTCTTCAATAAATGATACTGGGAAAACTGAACTTCCACAAGCAAAATAATAAAATTAGATCTTTATGTTACACCATACACAAAAAGTCAACTCAAAATGGGCTAAAACTTAAACATAAGGTCTGAAACCACAAAAATCTTAGAAGAAAACATAAGGGAAAACTTGACATTGGTCTTGGCAAGAATTTTTTGGATATGACACCAAAAGCATAGGCAACAAAGCCAAAAATAAACAAGTGAGACTATATCAAACTAAAAAGTTTCATCTCAGCAAAGGAAATAGTAAAATAAAAAGACAACTTATGGAATAGGAGAAAATATTTGCAAATTACATATCTAATGGGAGGTGGTGTTGAAAATTTGTAAGGAACTCACACAACTCAAAATTCTAATTCTAAAAGTTTTTGTCCCACTAGTCTTTCAACTTTGGTCAAGTTACATGACTTCTTTCTTCCTGTATTAAATGAATATAACAATAGCTTCCATTTATTGAATGTATGCTGTATTCCAGAAACTATGACATAAACTCATTTTCTCTTCAAAACTGTGTCTACGAAGCAGACAATTCCCTAATGTCATTTTATACATAAAAAAGCTGAGAAACAAGAGTGGCCAAATAACTTGCTTAACTTCACAGAGTAATGAGAGGTAGAGTTCATCAATGGTAAGCTGACTGATTCCAGGACTGTGCTCCTAACCACCACATTACATTGCCCCTACTTATAAGTAATATGATGCAGTAATATAAAGCTACATTATAAATATAAAAAATGCTAAGGGACTTGTTTAGGCTAAGAAGCAGTGGAAGTGAATTGCTGGCACCAAAAAAAAGCATCATTATTATAATGATAACTACCATATCCTGAGTCCACATAATACAGTAGGCAATATGTTGGGTGCTTTAAAAAGTTCATTTCGGCCGGGTGTGGTGGCTCACGCCTGTAATCCCAACATTTTGGGAGGCCAAAGTGGGTAGATCGTGAGGTCAGGAGATTGAGACCATCCTGGCCAACATGGTGAAACCCTGTCTCTACTAAAAAAAAATGTAGCCGGGCATGGTGGTGTGCACCTGTAGTCCCAGCTACTTGGGAGGCTGAGGCAGGGGAATTGCTTGAACCTAGGAGGCGGAGGTTGCAGTGAGCCAAGATCACGCCATTGCACTCCAGCCTGGCAACAGAGCAAGACTCCGTCTCAAAAAAAAAAAAAAAAAGAAAGAAAAAAAAGGTTATTTCATTAAATCTTCACATATCCCTTGACAGGTACTTGTTACTATTTTTATTTTGTAGGTGAATAAACTGAAAGGTTAAATAACATGTGAAATGTCCCAGTGGTTAGTAAGTGGCAGAGCCAGAATTCAGACCTGCTGGATTCTGAGATCCCTGCTCTTTTCTCTATGCAGTTTCTGTTTACAGGTGAAGGGCCAAAGGTGAGAAATGACTGGCTCAGAGTTCAGGTTTGTCACCTGGGGGAATGGTGGGTAATAAAGCAGAAGCAGAAGCTTGTTCAAATGCAAAATGCAAACTAAGAATCTTTGACTTTACCTTGCAGACAGTGGTGAGCCATTAATATCTAAGCAAGAATGTGACCGGAAATTATCCTACAAACATGTTTCTGTTTCTTGTTGTTGCTGACATGCTAACTACTCCGACTTCCAAATGCATCCCTCAAAACCTGCCAAGAAGTTTTTTTCTGAATAACCATTCTATAGTGGTTACAGCTTCCTCTGAAGCTATTCACTGATGGCACTTCCCAGGGAAAAACAACTGGTATTTATATTGTACTTTTCATTTTTTCATTTCTCGCCTTTTCATCTAGGTTGTGATTTCTTGGAAAGTTGGCATTGTTTCTTAGGTTTCTGCGTGTTAAGTGCCTATCTTCATGTTTGCACAGAGTTAGCACTTAATAAAGGCTAACTCTTGATAACATAACAGGTATGGCATCATTTTAAAAGGGCTGTCTCATCTCCAAAGGAGCCAGATGGGAGAAAAAGAAAGTTTCTTCTTAGTGGAGCAGAAGATTTGAGCACATCACAAGGTGACGGACAGTGACCACATTGGGAACACCAATTTCCTTAGCTATACAAAGGAGTCAGCATTTCCTTTGAGAACTAGGTTTGAAAAAAGGAGTGAAAAAGCACCATAAACTATGCCTAGCACATAGGAGACCTTCATTAATGGATCAAAGATGGAAGGATGATATGTGCTTACAATGAGAATATCCTATATTTAACTTCTGGTTTCATTAGGGTACAGGCTACTAGTTGACCCCCCCCCACCCCAACACACACCCAAAGTTCAACACACAGTACCTCAGAATGTGACTGTATTTGGAAATATAGCCTTTAAAGGGGTAATTAGGTTAAAATGAGGTCATATGGGTGGGCTTTCATCCCATAAGACTGTTCCCCTAATAAGAAAAGATTAAGACACATACAGAGAGAGACCATGTGAAGACATAGGGAGAAAGTAATCGTCTGCAAACCCAGAAGAGAACACTCAGAATGAAACCAACCCTGTCAACACCTTCGTCTCAGACTTTTACCCTCCAGAACTGTAAGAAAAGAAATTTTTGTTAAGCCACCTGATCTGTGGTACTTTGTATGGCAGCCCTGGCAAACTAATACTTTACTTCTCTGAACCTCAGTTTGTAGTATAAAAAGGGAATTTTTGTGAGATTTAGATATGACTTATGTAAAGTAGGTGCTCTATAAATGATACCTGGAAGTTGCAGTGATGGCAGTAATAGTAGCAGAAGGGTTGGTGATTGGAAGAATATTATTGGCTCCATCTTCAGGGCTGTTGAGGTGATCAAGTGCAAGGATAATTTGTATGCAAAATATAAATTTCAACCTCTGAAATTAAAGGACCTAAATGTGAATCCTGGCTCCACCATTGATCACACAGCTGATCTGGAATATACTCAATCTCTCCAGACATCCCTTTTCACACCATTAAATCAGGTAAAACCTATTTATTAATGAGGTAACCTATTGTTAATGAGGTAGAACCCACCTCTTTGGGTTGTTAAGAAAAAGAAAAATGGTTAACACTCATGGAATACTTATTAGTATGTGTCAGGGACTATTCTAAGCCCTTTTTCTGCTTTTACTTGTTTAATATGTATGAAAGTCCTAGAGATTAAGTAATATCGTTATCCTTGTTTTTAAAAAAAAATAAAGAATCTCTGGCAAAGATGGGAAAGTCACTTACTCCTTGTCAGGGAGTTAGTAAAAGATGGAGCCAGGACTCAAACTTGAGCAGAAAAGCAGAGATAAAAAAAAAAGATATTTGTTCATTATACATTGTATTATCTGACTTTATTATTCCTGCCCAGGCTTTGTTGTGGGTTTCTTCTTAAACCCTGAGAAAGAGTCAACACATTTCTGCAAGGTCTAGAATCTTATCAGGGAGTATTTGGAGACCTGCCCAACTCTGAGAACATTATGCTGGCATAAGCACCTCTTAGGATTTTCTTTCTATGCCCACATTCCTTGTGGTAGACACTAGTGCTGTCTCACTCCTGAGCACATAGCTTTGGCTCCCTTGTGGGGAAGTTGGGACATGTCACTAGTTCTAGTCAATAAGGTATGGATATAAATTATATGTATTGCTCTTGGATTCAGAGCACTTAATTGCTGGTAGACTCTTCTGAGCTTAGCTTCCCTTCCTTTGACATGGTGACCAGCAATGGTTGTGAGGCTGCCTGCATTGCCTGGGTTCCTGAGTGACTGCAATGACCAGAACAGTCCCTCTGATTCACAATAGACACGCAGCTTAAATGAGAAGTAGTGTTGATTTAAGCCATTGACATTTTGGGTTTGTCTGTTACTACAACGTAGCTTGGTCATTTCCATCCCCTCTCACCCGCCGACTAACGCATTCATCCTATTAACTTTAACCTTCTTCTTCCTAGGAGCCTTCCAAGTTTGATCATACTCTCAACCCCTGAAGTCTTCTTTCTCTTTCTGTTACTTTCCTACCTTCAATTTTGTCTTTCTGTCCTATAAAACTCCTTTCTGCAGTCCTGCTCACCTTGGGGTGTCTCTATGGGGTAACCTAAGTATAAATGAATTTAGGGGCAGAGTCACTTTATCTACCCTCTGCTCTGTTTCAGATTATGATCAGAATGTGGAGTCAATCCTAGGTCCTGCTTATGAAATTCACCCACTAAAGCCTGGTTTCTGAAGACTTAGGTGCAGTCTGGGTCACTGCAAGCAAATCATGCACTTCAGACCTTATCTTCTCGATGATAAGATTGTGTCGATCCATGACTGAATGGAGAATGTCCATTTAACAAGGACAAAAGAAGCTGATTTGTTCCTAAAGGGCCTTGAAAATTTACTCCACTAGCATGAAATGGGTCAATAAAAACAAGAAATGAAATTGAGGTCAGAGACTTTCTCTGGAAGAGATAGTAAATAGAATCTTAGGTATCCTCCATCCTTCCGTCCCCACAGTGCTGCTGCAGATTCATCAGTAAAGGTGCTGATTAATAGCCAGAGGAAATGTGTTCATTACTGAGTGGGGCTCCAGGGAACACTGTACCCCTTTCCCGGGGAGGAAACAAGGAGCTGTGGGGAAATCTTGCAGGCCAGGCTGCACCCTTAACAGGAAAGATCATTTGCTTTAATTCCTAATTCTATACTTGCAGCTAACATCCCAGGTCTATGTTTACTGATTTTGCAGGAAGATTTGGTTGGATTATAAGTATTTTAAGAGCAGGGAGTAGGTCTCATTCAAAATTATATCTCAGTGCCTAACACAGTCCATGACACATAGTAAATGCTTATGAGTTTTGATGAATGACTTGGATGGATCTATTGATACACAGAACAAGTTTCTCTCTTCATCTCTCTCTCTCTCTCTCTCTCTCTCACACACACACACACACACACACACACACACCCCACACATGTTCCAATTCATTAGCTGCATTCCTTATAAAATTATATATATTCTTTCTTGTTTACAAATGTATCCATTGCATTTTCCACAGTGCCCTACTAAGAGTACTCTGGTAAGTGTTTGTGGGATTAATGATCTAGCCATCATTTACTATATGTTAATATGTAAGGAGAAGAGAACATTGGAATGGAAGACAGGCCACACATATAGTTAATTAAACACTTATTGAGTGTTTGCTATGTGACTGTTCATGTGCTAATTAACAAACATGAGGATATGAACAAGGCAAGACTCCATTCTCATTTTCATAAGGAACACAGGCCTTCTCGCAAAGGATCTCAAGCGCAGTGTAAGTAAAAAAAAAAAAAAAAAAAGTTGTGGGTGCAAATGATAAAGAGAGGCAATCTCACCCAGAAGAGAGAGGGAGAGGAAATGATGACCTCTTAAAGTGACAACCCTTGATCTGACCATTGAATGGATGCGTCAGAATTTGTCATCTGGCTGCATCAGAGAATGAGTATTCTGGGCAGAGGGAAAGAAACTGGAACATGTTATAGTTCACCTCGTACTCCAACATTAACATTTGACCTTTCCAATAACCCTGGGAATATAAATAGGACAGAGGTTGTGTTCCACCCTGAAAATCTTCAGGAGAGGCAAAGTGAGAACTTCAGCTTCCTGCACCTTAACAGGCTTCACTCTTCAGTGTGGTTTGTTTCATCCTTTGAAGCTCAGATCAAGTCTCACCACTTCCAAGAAGACTTCAGATTCATTTAGCAAAGGTTTCTACTGCCCTGTGAGCTCAGAGTCTGTGTCTCAAGCAAACTGCGTGATATCACGGAAGTTATTTTTATTTTTCATCTCTTGAAACTCTATTTTAATCAATAACATAGCACATAGCACAAAGTTCGGCATAGTTACTCAACAAATGCTTATTGAATCTGAACTTTAAATATTTCAATGAAGATAATAAAACCCATTTATTTGCTTCTGTGAAAGGATATGGTGAGGTTCACATGACGTATGCATGTGAAAGACATTGCTTGGAAAACTATTAGCTTTATGCTTTATAAACTGTAGCTTTATGCTGAACTCTAAAAGCATAAAGACTGGGGGCTCTGGAGCCAGAATGTGGGAGTTTGAATCCCATTTCCACTACTTGCCAGCTAGAGGAACTTCGGCAAGTTCATTAACTTCTCAGCTCCATTTTGTTGTTGTTGCTGCTGCTGAAATTATTTTTTTCTCATCTATGAAATGTTATTAAAATAAAATGAGTCAACAAAGGTAAAACACTTAGAACAGTGAGTGGCACGTACTAAGCACAGATGAGTGTTAAATATTATAATTTTTACTACATGTTGCTTCCATTCCTTAATACAGACTTCTTAGGATTAATAATAATAATATTACTTTAAGCCTCCTTCCCATGCTTATCTCAATTATTAAAGAAAATGGTAGCCTGAGATCAGGGACTCTGTCAGAAAATTCTAACTCATGGTTCATGGTCCCTGGGTCATAGTCACCAGCCTGCATGCTGTAAGAATCAAGGCTGGTGAATCATCTAAGCTGCAGGCACTCTGCTCCTCTGAGCCCTCTGCCCTCCTCCTTGGCTGGAGGACGTTGTGGGGTTATCTGCTTTTTCTCCAGTAATGCTGGCAATACAGGCTTTTCTGATGCTAAAAATATGCAGCTCAAGATTCAAGGTGAACCAGATGCATTGATTTTCAACCTGGACAAAGATGAGAGGGAGGGAAAATAGAATTCAGAAACTTCTGCTTGGATTGAGGTAGGGGGGTGGGGTACTGGACTTACACTTTTATTAAAAATAATAAAAAAATCTATTGGCATTTCTAACTAGTTTGATTAACCATTGTTAAAGTAGATTCACTAGCAATGTCTTTTTGATAGGCAGAGATAAAGAATTTCTCACTATGAGAGACAGAGCCTTTGACATCATCAAAGAGTTTACCATTCCTCAACTTGACCTTTATCTCTTTGGGTTTCTTCTCTGATGATTTCTGGTCCATGAAGTTTACAGAGGCCTGCAATCCAAAAATATCCAGAATCCTCTCTTCAAGAGACTTCCATGAATTATGACTTCTGAATTAAAACTATACATGTAATATGTCTCCAACAATAATGACATGTCACGTGAGTAGCACTTTGTTCTAATCTGCATGTTTTACAGATGCCATACAGCATATCTGTATAAGGATGGCAGAGACTTAGGAAACAAAAATACTACAAAGGAAATGTTATAATGCTTGGCATATTTAGTCAATAAAAAAGATAAAAAGTTATATATGTTGTACATATAACATATATATACACAACAATATATTGTATAATCTTGATAACCTCCCAATGTTAAGAATCAACATCTATTGAGCATTTTGTCCAGGCAACAGCCTAGATGCTTTCTATAAATCGCTTCACATAATCCATACCAACAAGATGATGACAAAGAAAGCAAGAGCTCCATTTTACACATGACGATATGGAGACTCAGAAGGATAAATCAGCTTGCCTAAAATCACACAGGAAATGAAGAAGGAAAGATTAGGCCAAGTCTCCAAAGCCAATGCTCTGCCTACTTAAAGAAGCACTCTCTTTCAGGCCAGGGAGAACCAGGCTTTCAGTTCAGAGGACAGTACAGTGCAGTCTGCCCGAGTGGGGTCCCCGATCTGCAACACCATCATCACCTGGGAACTTGTTAGAAATATAAATCCTGGAGCCCACCCCAGACATACTGAATCAGAAACTCTGGAGGTGGAACCCAGCAATCTGGATCTTAACAAGCCCTTGGAGTGATTCTGATGACTATTGTGGTTTCAGTAACATTGATGAAGAAAGTGAACCTCACTGAGGCAGAGTAAATTGCCCACATTCCCAGAACAGAGCCAGGTTTGGAAGTGAGGTTTCTCATCCCTTAAACGTTTAATGTTGCATGAGGTTGTTTCTCAAATAGAAAAAATGCTGCAGTCCCTAAGCTTTAGTTTTCTTAGCTGTCAGAAACAGTATACTATTGTGGTCAAAGGTGAAGTTTCTAGATATCAACAGCATCTCTCCTATTTACTTGCTATGTGCTTTAGGCTATTTATTAATATCTTTGTGCTTATAGTTTCTTATCTGCTAAATGCTTATGCAGGCTGCTATGACAATCAAAGAAAAACTGCATGTTAAATGTTTTTGTACAATGCCTGCCACATAATAGACATTCAGTAAATAGATAATTTGTCATTGATATGAATACCTCATTCTTTCTGTCTAGATAGAGAATATCCTTATCCAGTTCCTGGAGCATAGCAGGTACACAATAAATGCTCACCCTTTTTGTTCTTTTCCTAGTAGAGACTTCTTTAGTCCCCTTTAACAGGCTATATATCTACCAAACTGGTCTTTCACCTTCTGAATTTTCTTACTGCAGCCAACTCCTCTAATATCAAGCAACAAAAATGGATCCTGGGGAAATCAACTGCAAAGTCATTACAATAAAAGAGTTAGCTCTAGTCAACTTTTGCATTGAACTCTTACTAAGAGAGCCTGCTCCATAGAGGAGTCGGCCTGCAGCCGTTTCTCTTAAAACCTCAGCTTATTAACTATTTCCCCCAAAGATGCACCCACTCTTCTCCTCCTTGCTCCTCACATACCCTCTTTCTAAATAGAGCTTCTAAAATTCTTTTCCTTTTGCTGTAGCTTTGAAGAGAGTCACTGCATCCCACTTGGTAAAACAGCAACTTAATACTATGCTTAATTATTTTTGAACCAACAACAATATTTTGCTGAATACTGTAATTGCATTTTCCATTTTGCTAGAAAATTGAAAGCTGAGGAGCATTGGAACTTGTCACATCAGTATACCTACCAGAAAAGCAACAGACACACAACTGAAGGCTGTGGCTTCTTTGGCAATCACCTGTAATACCTCAAACTCTGAGAAACAGGTTTTGAGGACTCTGAACCCAGCGCAAGAGAAAAAATTCTTTGTATGTATAATTTGATTGGTAAAGTAAATAAGTAAGTAAAGCTAGACAGGCATGGATTCTACACAAGGATTTAACAGATGCTAATACACAATCTTATAATGAAATTGCAACACTTCTCCTAAGTCTTAGCATACCTGTCTCTGAAATGAGAAGAAGAATCATGTATACGCTATTGGTCATTGAGAGGTTTAACAGATACCACCAAAGGTAATGGCTAACACTTAGTAGGTGTTCAATAAAAACAAACCTTCCTTGTGGTCCGAAAAAGAAAATGTCTGAGAGAAATCGATTTCAACACTTAATAAACAAACACAAGTAAAACAAACAAAAATGGGAGAACAATTCCTCCAGGCTTTGTGTAGAGGAAGCCAAGCTCAAAATAATTAAAGTGAAGTCATTCTGGTGCTTCTCCCATCTGTGTTTATCACTCAGTTCATTGTCACACTTCTCCTGCATTGTCTCTATACTTTTTGTCACGTACACATGGCAGATAGCACCTATGACAAATTGCTGTTTCCATGAATCACAGGGCTGTTAATCCTCACCCTGTCTCCCTAAAACACATTGTTGCATTTCGTGTGATGCTGTGCCTTCTTTACAAATCTTTTAGTTGCCTAGTTACTGGCGTAATATTGATAATACCTGCTCCACGCCTATTTACCTTGCTCTTCTCTGCAGCCTGGAGGGTCTCCAAAGCACCCTGTGGGCGTGCTTCTGCCTTCAAACTGCTCTCTGTGGTTTCTCTTCCTCTAGTTTCCTCTTTCCAGGCTTCTATTTCTCCACTCCCTTAAAAATGTCATGCAAATGTTTCAAAAGATAGGCTCCAGCTTTTTCTGTTCTTGATACTCAAAACATGTCAAGCCATGCCCCATTATGAAGGCCAAAGCAGTCTGAGCTCTATGGATGTGTCACAAATTGGGAACAAAGAAGTTTATAATCTTAGTAGTCTCATACATAGTCTTTTTTTTGTTTTTTAAAGTTTTACTTTTCTGCTCTAAAAACGAATCTAATCATTATTTAAAAATTGAAAAAAATCCTGAAAATAAGAAAAGGAAGAAAACATAATATACATAATAATGGCGCCTAAAGGTAACCACTTTGAATGTCATCACATATTCGTTACAAGTAGAATAGATTCTTTCAAGTTTGGCTTTTATAAGAATATGATAATACTTTTTTGTAATTTTATATTCTGATTCTTTTAATTTATCCTTTCCATGTACCAGCTCTCCTTATTATACTATCTTCATAAACATAACTTAAATGGCTGCATATTATTCCCCTGATGAGAGGTATCAACTTCCTTAAGTATTCCCTTAATTTTTACATTTCTAGGTTTGTTTTTCAATTTCTTAGTACAACAAGTAGTTCTGTCATCGGCCACTTTGCCAATAAAGCTTCCATTCCAGCAGGAGGCAACAGATTACAAATAGGAAACATAAAATAAATAAATACATACATACATACATACATACATACATACATACATGGCATATTACATTAGGAATTAAGGAGATAGGAAGCAACAATGGGCCAATGGTCATTTTAAAAGTGTCAGGGTAGGCCTCGCTAAAAACAAAGACTGAAAGGAGATATTCTCGCTGAGAACAAAAGACTAAAAGGATATAGCCATGCATAAATGTAGGGAAGATCCATCCAGGAAGGAGGAATACAGAATGCAAAGGCTTTGAGGTAGAAGAATTAGAATGTGAAGACAAACATAATTTAAGATAATTGTGCAAAGTCACACAGATAGAAGGTCTTGACAAAATAGTTTTAGGACCTAGATTGCTAGGATTCCATGTAGTGTGTCTAAGTTTTCAAACCTGAAAGCATCAGATGATAGAGCAAAACCAAGAAGACCATAATATTCCCCTTAGGGCAACTCAACTTTACACAAGATTTTCTGATTATAAGTCCCTGACCTCCCTTTTCTTACAGCATTTACTTTAGGAAACTTTCAATTGTTATTCTTTCTCTACCCCTTTGGGATGTAAATCTTCTCCTAGCCTCTTGCAAGATTTGCAATCTAGAAAGGACTTTCTCAAGGACCTGGGAGTCATTCTTTAAAATACCGTCAAAGGAGATAATGCCTCTATCTCCCAATGGCTGTGGGTAGGGAGGAGCCTAACTTTATAAGCATCAATTAGCAAGCACAGATGGCCAACCTCCCCACTAACATCATCCAGTACCTTTCCACTAGCTTACCTTGGCTCTTAAATATACTCCGCCTTCTGTTTCAGTGAAGTTTCATCTCCCCTATTGCAAGTCTTAACCTGTATTGCAATAGTCTTGAATAAAGGCTTCCCTGCCTGTGTAACTCAATCTGGTGCAATCTTTCTTTGACAAGTGTAGTCTAACATTTCTCAAAATGTCTTCCTTGGAACTCTGGTCCTCAGTATAAGTCTGCAAGTGTTCATCTTAACAATCATAACACACACCAAATTATTTAAGGCTATATCCCCATAGTTCCACAGCTGCATAGACCCAAAACCTAAGAAGCATTTTTTCACTTTTTCCTCCCATTTCACCTTCCATCAGCAAATCCTATTGTCTCTACTTCCAGAAGATATCCGAGATCTAGACCTCTTCACTTTTACCTTAACCGCTGGCCATGCCATCATTATCACCTCCCACTTGGAATATTGCGGTGGCTTCCTAACTGATTCCTGCTTGTTTGTCCTTTATTGTTTATTTCCATAGAGTAGGGAGGAATCTTTTTTTTTGAGACACAGTCTCGGTCTCACTCCCAGGCTGGAGTGCAGTGGTTTGATCTCAGCTCACTGCAACCTCCACCTCCCCAGGTTCAAGTGATTCTCCCTGCCTCAGCCACCTGAGTAGTTGGGATTACAGGTGCCCACCACCACACCCAGCTAATTTTTGTGGGGTTTTTTTTGTATTTTTTTTAGTAGAGACGAGTTTTCAACATGTTGGCCAGGCTGGTCTCAAACTCCTGACCTCAGGTGATCCATCCGCCTTGGCCTCCCAAAGTGAGGAAGGAATCTTTTAAAAGTAATAATGCACTCTCCTCCACCCCAGAAGCCTCCTGTGGCTTTCTATCACACTTTCAATAAACTCCAAAGTCTGTCATTGCTCCAGATATCCTACCTTGCTTCTCTGATCTCATCTTTCACCACTCATGTTCTTATTCATTCCATCCCAGCCATTTGACCAACAATGCTCCCACTCCGGGGAGCTGTGCACCTTGCTGTTGCTACTGCATCGAACTTCTGTATGGTTTCTGTTCTCACTGTGTAGCTACCTGCTGATATATCTCTTCCTCTTTCCATCTGATTGTCCCATCTGAAAGAGTAAGTCTTGGCATTCTCTATCATTTCATAACACATAACAGGACCTGACACTATGGATTTATTTTATTATTGTCTAATTCTCCCACACATACAAACACTCGAATGTGCCATTTTGTTCACTGCTGCATTTTTGTAGCCTGACAGGTCCTGGTATAAACAATAAGTATTAAGAGAAGGAGGGAATAAGTCAAAGATATTAAGAAGTCTTGCAGCACACACAAAATAATTGCTCAACTTTTTTAACCCACTATTTCCCAAACTTACTGACCACCAAATCCTTTTCCATGCAACATCTCTTAATTTGGAACCCAATCGGAAAGCACTGGTATGGCACATTAAAGATGGCTGCAAAACCTTGATTCTTCTCTGATCAAGAGATAGGATCTATGTTCCCTCTACCTGAATCCATGAAGCCTCTGTGACTGCTTTGTATAATAAAGTGTGGTGGAAATGGTGCTGTACCAGTTTACTGACACAGCCTTGGCAGCATTTGCCTTTCATATTGGAGCCCTGAGCTGCCACAGAAGAAGTCTCATTACCCTGGCAATGTCATGCGGAAGAGGCCATTCATAGACATTCCAGTGCACAGTCTCAGCAGAACCCAGCCTTCTCACCATCTCCCCAAGGCACTGGATACATGAGAGAGGGTTCTCTAGATTCTCCACCACTCAATCCACCAGCTAAATAAATTGAGTCATGCCTGTAATCCCAGCACTTTGGGAGGCTGAGGGGGGCAGATCACCCGAGGTAAGGAGTTCCAGACCAGCCTGGCCAACATGGTGAAACCTCGTCTCTACTAAAAACACAAAAATCAGCCAGGTGTGGTGGCGGGTGCCTGTAACCCCAGCTACTCGGGAGGCTGAGGCAGGAGAATCGCTTGAACCCGGGAGGCGGAGGTTGCTGTGAGCTGAGATTGCGCCACTGCACTCCAGCCTGGGCAACAGAACGAGAGAAAGAGAGAAATAAAGAAAGAAGGAAGGAAGGAAGGAAGGAAGGAAGGAAGGAAGGAAGGAAGGAAGGAAGGAAAGAAAGAAATTAAGTGACCTCTGTTGACATCAGATGGAACAGAGAATCTCCCACTGAACCCCGCCCAACTTCCTGACCCACAAAATCAGAAGATGAAATAAAATGATTGCAGTTTTTAAGACAACTTAAACAAGTCTGTCTCTTGGGAGTTTTGTTATGCAGCCAACAGATAACCGGAACACTGATGAAATTCTCTCTCTTCATTTTTTTCAAATGGGGAAACAAAGGCCTAGAGAGGAGACTGATCCTGTTCCATGATCTCTTAGTTCATGGTAGAACTGGAATAAGAAAACACATCTCCCGTTTCTTGTCTAGGCTTCTTCTTGTGGACAAAGAACTTTAGGTGTTGCTGTGAATCCCAGTTGCCTCTTCTCTCACATGGGCTTTCCCGTTCAGATTAAACTGGCATTATTAAACACATTCTGAGTGTCAAACCACAGGGCTAGGAATGTTTACATACTCATTTCATGTAGTCTCTCCAGCCAGGGGAGTTCTTTGAGAATGCAGACTGTGCCGACGAGCAAAGAGGGATGTCACCAAGGCTATAAAATGAAAGGCAAGTCCAGCCAGAGTGCAAATTTACCAGAATATATTTCATTCTCCTGGCTGTGAGGCCTCAAGCTTTTGAATGAATATGTGCTTAACTATTTATAATTGACCTTTGCACAAAGGAACATGAAATTTTTATAGCCCAAAGCTTCATTTATTAACTTTACTGGAGTGTAAAATATTGCTGTTTGCCATAAATTTATACCAGGACAAACAATATATATGCTAATTAGTAGTCTTGCCATCATCTGCACGCTGTTGTGTTGGCTGGTCATTTCCAACAGGCAAAATAGCAGAATTCAATCGACAAATGACAACTGAATCGCTTGATACTTGCTGTTTACACAGTGAAGTCTGGAGTGGTGAATTAATGGTGTTCATTATAACGAGTCCATTTCCTTTTCATTTCCTTTATAAATTAGTCCAGGTAACACGCTGAGTTCCTTCGAGAATGGCTCCTTGGGAACCTGCTGGGAAACACCTGCAAAACCCACAACTCGGCAGAATCCCTCCAGCTCTCACCCTGCAGTTTTCATGTTGCTTCTGGAGTTTCAAAAATGTACTGATGCTTCAGGCTTGAAAGGGGCCTCAGAGATCATCTCTACTTGTTTGACAGAGGAGATTGAGGCTGAGGGAGGTTAAGCAAGTTGCTCAAATTCACACAGAAAGGTAGAGATGGAGTCAGGACTCAAGAGTAAATGTCAATGAAAAATAAGCTGAGCAGGCCTTTAGCAATCACCTTGTCCTACTCATTAAAAATATGTAGAAAACTGAGGATCAGAGAGGACAAGTTTAAATGTTATATACTTTGCGAAGCCTGGTACCGCTAAGCAGAACCTGTAGCTTCATTCCACCTATTTATGCAGTAATCTATTTTATTGATGTTTAATGATGAGTACCTATTATGTGCTAGGTATTGGAGATAAAATTGTTATTCAAGAACACATATCCCCTTCCCTTATGGAGTTTGAAGTATAGACGGAGAGGCATATATGAAACAAATGGCACATATTGATAAAATAGCAAGACGTGGTAGACACTAAGAGTGTTATGAGGATGACAACAAAGAATGTAATCTAGTCTAGGGGACTCAATATTACATGTGAGCTGGGATCTAAATGATAAAGGAATTGACAGATTATGTAGGTTGAGGAGTTGGGTAAAAGCATATTCTAGACAGAGGAAATGTCACATGCAAGAATCCTGAAGTAGGAGGAAGCTTGGTCCATTATAAGAAGGAGCAAGAAGAGCATGAGATGAGTCTAGTTAGGTGGTCCCAGTTTATATTATACTGGACATTGTGGGTTGCAGTTCTTTATACTAAGCCATATAGAGAACAACAACAATAACAAAAAACACTTTAAGGGACATGGAAATGATATGCAAAACTAAAACATCTTGTTTGTCTCCATTGTAGAACATATTATATTGAATTGCAGTGTTGCTTTCAAGGTGGGATCCTTAACTGTGAAACGAGGACTGAAATCATGTCTATTTCTACTTTATGTTCATGGCACCTAGCTCAGCTTTTGGTACGTGAGGAACACTTGAACAATGCCTGCTGCATGAAAAGACAGTTATTCCAACGTCATCCACAAAATACTGGCAGAGAAATGCCTACTGTTTCATCCTTATGTCACATGGATCATTCCTTCTTTTCTCCGTTATAAGTGTGAAGATGCAAAACGTGCCAAAGCCACCCCCTCTTCATCTTTGCTGACACAATCTATTTCTGAGAGCAAATTCTCAGCTCCATGTTCCCCCAGTGATATGTAGGCTGAAGCCTTCTGAAATTTTCCAGAAAGGCTCTTGTTCCTCAATAAAAGTGGCAAATGAAATTGGTATATCTCCTCAGCCTTTTTACCTTGAATTCAGATGCAATGACTGGAGCTGCAACAACTGTCTTGTGATCATGAGTGGACAAACATTAAAAAAATGGCAAAAGGAACTAGTAATCTATAGACATCAATCCCAATATTCTCGAGCTGTTAAAGCAATTCTTCACTCTGAACCCTTATTTTACAAGATAAAATAAACTCCTACTGGTTTTAGCCACTCTAGTTAGATGTTTTTGTTATTTGCAGCCAATCACAGCCCCAACTGGTACAAAGCTCAAATATAGCACCAGTCACGTAATATAAACTTAATAAATATTCATGCTCTTCCCAATTCAGTCACCTGCTTTTCATCAGTAAATGTCTTTTTCTTATATATTTCTCTACTGTTTCTTCTCTTTATTTGGTTTATTGTGTGTATTCTAATATGAGACAGAGAGAGAGAGAGATTGCAATTATCCTGAGAAGCTTAAAGTTCTGTTGGAAGATGAGACACAGATACCATAAAATAATAACTTCATATCTCATCTTGTTGGGATACAGGGACAAGATCTGTGTTCCAAATCCTATTATGCTATTAACAGTAGCATAATTTTGGAATGTCACTTCATCATTTGGACCTTTATTAACTCTTTTGCAAAGTGAGGTTTTGATCATCTTTAATTTAGTGCTTCTCAAAAGATATTTCACAAACCACCACCATCTAAATCACTGACGAAGCTTGTTAAATGCAGATTCCTGGGCACCACCTGAGACTAAGTCAGAGTCTCTTGGGCTGAAGACTAATGATTGGCAAAATAAACATGCTCCTGGAGTTGTTATAGCACTGAAGTTTGAGAACCACCGTTAAGTTCTATTCTTGTTTTAGCATTCTTTGATTCACTTGGAATTGAATTCACACCGTAGATTTTACATTGTACAGATAATATAGCAATTTGATGTTTTAAAGCTTTGTTTTAATTGATTTAAGAAGATTAACAGATAAGGCCCTAATGCAGCTGGAGATTCCAGTGCCTTCTAAACCAGAACTTAAGTTTAGTGACAATTGTTGGCTTAAATTATAAGAACCTCCACAGTATTTGCTGCTGGAGCTGTTCGGTGTTGTCAAAATACCCTCTGTGCATATGTGTCAGTGTGGATGTGTGTTTGGACACATGCATGCCTGTGTATAAATATATGCATGACCACATATGGATGTACACGTGGACATGTGTATGCCCATGTGCTTAGGCATATACTAATGTGTGCACATAGGGACTTACTGTATATCTCTATATGTAGCTACCTGTGTTTATAGAGGCAGATATTTTTACACATCTGCACTTGTACTTTCACATAAGAATACACATATGTATGTAGATTTTTTTTTTTTTTTTTTTGAAACGGAGTCTTGCTCTGTCGCCCAGGCTGGAGTGCTGGAGTGCAGTGGCGCTATCTCGGCTCACTGCAACTTCTGCCTCCTGGGTTCACACCATTCTCCTGCCTCAGCCTCCCGAGTAGCTGGGACTATAGGTGCCTGCCACCACGCCTGGCTAATATTTTTGTATTTTTTAGTAGAGATGGGTTTTCATTGTATTAGCCAGGATGGTCTTGATCTCCTGACCTCGTGATCTGCCTGCCTCAGCCTCCCAAAGTGCTGGGATTACAGGCATGAGCCACCGCGCCTGGCCAGATGTAGCTCTTTTTTACATCATACTCACAATTCAATTGCAGGTTGAGTTGTGAGTAGAAAACAATAATCTTTATATAGTAGTCCTTGAAGTGTTGGGAAATAGAAGAAACTAGATGGTTTGCAGAGGTTAGACTCATGATGTTAATTTCATTTAGTTTCTTGAAATGTCTTTTTGTAAAGATAGTTTTTGATAACACAGGAGAACACTAGACGTCTGGTACTAGCACTAGGGATAATACACTGAATGGTCTTGGGCAAATCGGGCCATCTCCATGACTCTCAGTTTTTTTTTTTCTATAGTCTCAGAGCTCTTTGTTCAAACCTATGTGACAATACTTAGAGTTTGTGTTTACCTCTTTTTCTTAAAATATTAATGTCCCTTTGATAATAGGAACTATTCAGCTCCAATGTCTATAAGAGAGTCTAGCATACCATGATGGTGGTGGTGATGAAGATGATCATGATGGTGACAATGGGAGCTAATATTTATTGAGTTCCATGTTGTAACAGCACTTTCAAGCACTTTACATGGATCACTTCATTTAATTTTCACAACAAACCTTCAAGTAAGTAATAGCATTTTCCCCATTTTAGAAAGACATGGCTCAGAGAAATCAATTAACCAGCACAGTGCTAGCAGGCTAGGAATTAACATACCTTGAATCCAAATCTATGCCTGTCTGTCTCTGAGTGACCTTAATGGATCACCGTGAGATACTGCTCAGTAAAGAGTTATTGAATAGTACAGTAATAGAATAATATTTAGTAGAATGAAATGCTTATGGGAGGCTCTTCACAAAGAACCTCATTTACAGAGAATAGTTTAGTTAATGGGAGAAGCTCATTTAGGATCAAATCCAGAAAGACACATTTTAAAAGTAAAAGTGATCACAAAGCTCATCAGACCCAATGACTTTTTTATATATTAAGGAATTTGAAGCCTAAGGAGGTAAAGTGACTCACTCAAAGTGATACAATTGTAGTTATGTAGTAACAATAACACTAGTATCTTCCGTTCTTAATTCCCAGTCCAAGCCTCTTTTCTACTATACCTGAGACCTTTGCATCATTTCCTCCTGTTATGCAAAAAGACAAAACAAATTCCAGGTTACCTTGCAGGGGGGCCCAGCCTTTTGGCTTCCCTGGGCCACACTGAAAGAAGAATTATTATCTTGGGCTGCACATAAAATACACTCACACTAACAACAGCTGATGAGCCAAAAAAATTGCAAAAAAAAATCTCCTAATGTTTTAAGAAAGTTTATGAATTTGTATTGGGCCATACTCAAAACCATCCTGGGCTGCATGGGGCCTGCAGACTGTGGGTTAGACAAGGTTGCTTATGGTATCTATGACAATGAAGAAAATCAGTGGAAATTTCCTCTACATAAACACAAGTTACAATTATCATTGTTATTGTCATAGTTATGCTGCATATGCCTCTGATCTCTGTCTGCTCTTAGAGTCAACGGACAGTCACCAGGACAAGCAAATTAAACACTCGTAAGTGCCCATCATGACTCCATGTGAACCCAGGAGACAAAGCTCTCATGGGCCAATTGTCTCATTCTCCCAAAGTGCCTCATCTCATAATTAAAAATTAAACCGTTTTCCAATGAAATAATTTTGTTCATTCTTCTTGCTTCTGCTCCAGAGCCTGTGGCACCAGCTAAATTTCGAATTAAATAATTCAACTGCAATACATTTAAAACAGATCACATTTAGGGCTACACTCGCAATTGGCTGCAAAACCAGGCCAGTTGTACAAGATCCCTGTGGATGTCACCCACCAAGGATGTACAAGGCGTGGGATTCTGTTCATGAAATCTGGCTACCTCTCCCTTCCCTTTTTTCTCATTATCGGCTCTAGCATCACAAAATCTTTTTTACCCCCTTATCCATTTTGTCTCATTTTTATCCCTTTGTTCTCTTTTTTCCTCCCTTTTGATTAAAAGCTTCCTTAAAAAAAAGGGAAAAACAGAATACTCCAGTTTGCTTTTCTGATGGGTTGTTCTCTATTTGCATTCAACACCTGCTCACTTGCTAGGACAATAGAGACACATTACAACTCTCTCCATGCAAGGGGGGTGTAGGTGGCAGGATGGATTGACTGACTGTGCTGAGTCAAATGCCTTCTTCTCCTGGGGCTGCCAGTTTTGATCTGGCTTAGGTTTCCAGGATTTCAGAATCATTATTTCATTTGACAGATGATATTGTAAAAACAGCTTGCCCTGCTAATAGTCTTTACCTGGGGAGTCAGCATGGCAGTGATGAGTGCTGTGGCCAAGTACCCCAGGCAGGCAGGGGGCATGGGTTTGATGTCCAGCTGTGTGATCTTGAGGGAGCCACTTAACCACCCTGCACCTCAGTTTCCTCAACTGAACTCTTCTTTGCTCAGACATAGTCATAGTTTTATCTGTTCCCAGGCTTACAAGTAACAGGGAAATTTAAACTGCACATGAACTTTAGGGAAGGTCCACCAGGATTACATGTTAATGAGGACAGCCAAACTAGAAACATCAACTGTTAGGAAGAGAACACGGATGATGTTTTCCCCACAATTCAAGTATTTGTTAAGTGAAGGAAATTCCTATTCTACTGCTAATTTACTTTCCATTTCTCTTTGCTTTCATTCTTTCTCTGTTTCAGAGGATGAGCAATCGCTTGCTGAGGTTGAGAGAAGGATCTAGGTGTGCTCATCAGGCATTTCCAGGCTGCCTTTTTTAGAGCTAACCTGTCCATAGGACCTGCATATCTCCATTATTCTATTGATAAGCTTTTAGAGGCAGTCTCTGCTCAGATCGAGGTGGGGGTCTCGGGGCACAGGGGTGCAGGGTTATCTACGACGGGCAGGTAAATTTAATTCAAGGGTGAGGTAAAGGAAGCCCCGAATGACTGCTCACCTGTTTTCTCATCCCAAAAGCTTTTGTTGGTAGTAAACCTGAAATGTTTGATCTTTATTTATGTGCTTCTTGAATCTTATTACCAATAAGTTCTGAATATTGTAGAGAAAGAGGCAGTGTTACTCATTAGTCTTCTAAACTTTTTTTTTTTTATTGCAGATGCCTGAGGAAAGATGAAACATGTCTTAGAAAGAAGGAAAAGTTTGGCTCTTTGAAGCCCTGCAGAACCACTTAGGACCAGCTATGGGAGGGAAACATTCCCATGGGAGGGAAATAGTGGAGGGGAAATCTCTGGAGGTAGTGAGCTCTCCATCACAGGGTGTGTTCTCTTTCTGGTACCATTAATCACTACTATGCATTTTCAGGCACTGATTATTTTACATTGATGTGGAGATAGATGATATAATTGGGGAGCAGGTTTGGCAATATTCCTGGGTACTACTTGACAGGTGTAAGTCCTGCCGCTTTCTTCTGCAAGGGCTTTCTCAGTGGCAGATGCCAGGATGGATGTGGTCTTGAATAATTAGTGATTGTGTTGGTCATTTGTGGCTGCATGTTTATAGAGAGAGAACACAAGTTTACCATGCCATGCTAAGGACATAGCAAATGCCTTTACTCCCTGTCAATGCACCTATGGGGATACACAACACACACACACACATATACATGCATATGCACACACACACACATATTCAAGGATGCCATTCATTTGTCCTATTTATTAAAATGTGCTTGAGAAACATAGTCATTTTGGAGCAAATACAAGGATAAAAAAAATAGAAAGCTATGAAAAGAAAGTGCAGAATCATTTCCCAGAGAGACTACCAAGTTATGGCACAGTTAGAACAATCGATCTAAGACAAACAGAAAAAATAGCAGACTAGGAACTCTACTGTGTGGCATGACTTCCGGAAGTGTGGAGGCCACCATGATTAGAGACTAAGGGAGGAGATCTTTGATCATCACATATTATTACATAGTAGCTGATGCTTATCAACCTACTTGCAGTAGCTTGTGCTTGATTCTGGGAGCTACTAATGATAAGCTTCTACTGATTTTACCTGTCATAACTGGCTCTAGTAGGACAGGATCTGGAAGCAAATGAGCCTGCCAGCCTCATAGGCATGGAGAGACCTGGGGCTCACACTAGTCATTGAGAAGAGCCCCTTCTTCATTCCTGATTTTACCCTGGCCTCAGTGGTCACCAGCATGTGAGCATTAAAGTCACCCATGCATACGCCACATTCTTGTTTGTTTTTAAGTTGAATATTAATCAGCAATAGGGAGAACACAGGATCTACAGTCAGTGATTAAAGTTTAAGAGCAGGTAGGTGGCGGCCGAGCACGGTGGCTCACGCCTGTAATGCCAGCACTTTGGAAGGCCAAGGCAGGTGGATCACCTGACGTCAGGAGTTTGAGACCAGCCTGGCCAACATGGTGAACCCCCGTCTCTGCTGAAATACAAAAATGACCTGGGCATGGTGACATGAGCCTGTAATCCCAGCTCTTCTAGAGACTGAGGCACAAGAATTGCTTGAACCCCGGAGGCAGAGGTTGCAGTGAGGCAAGATCATGCCACTGCTCTCCAGCCTGGGTGACAAGAGCAAAATTCTGTCTCAAAAAAAAAAAAAAAAAAAAAGAGCAGGAGGTGGGAAACCAATTTATTAACAGATTCTCCATCTGAGGTGTTAAAACTGCCTTGCTTTTCTTTGCAAGCTTCAAGTAGAATCTAGAAAAAGGAAGTGCAAAGAAATTTGAGGAAAGGCACAAAACGGAAAGTGTCCCTTTCCTGAACAAGGCTCTTTAGTTAATTTCCCATTCACCTAACTCACAGAATAGTGGAAAAGAGGCCCAGTTTCTATGGCTGAGGACCTGGGCTGGAGAAAGCTTTACTGTTACTAACGCTGTGCTTCTGGGTAATTTGCTTGCCTTCTGGTCCTCAGCTTTCTCATCCATTAAATGGGGGAGAGGGTCATAATAATAGCAATTTTTTCACTAGGTTGTAATTATTAGAACCAACTGATATGAAAGTATTATACAATGTAATATACCAGCATTCCTACTGTTTCCCCAACTAGAGTTCTGTGAGATTTCTATGGTTAAGTAAAATACATGACATTAATATAATAATGGCCCTGATGATACCTGATGTAAATAAACACAGAGTAAATATAAAGAAACAAAATTCTTGTTTAGCTTTTCAACCTAGTAGTTTTAACATCTGACTTTACCCTTGAATTCAGTCTCCCGGCGGTGCCACTTAATGTCCCATTTCATATGCTTTGAGGAATTCAAGGTTATGCAAAGAACTTCTGTTTTGGCAAAACGACTAAGCTTAGGGTAGGAGAGGGATTGACAGGCAAGTCAAGGAACGCATTGAAGATCATATGGTGCCACACCACCGCACGCCAAATGTGTTTGCTTGACAATTTTCTGAAAGTTTTGTCATGGATTAGATCAGGAAACCATTAAAAACATGGCAACAACCCTAGAAGTCAGGGTTCAGCGGAAACCTGGACAAGTTCTTTTCCTTAAAAGGACCTCTATTTCCTCATCTGTGCTCTGAGGCAAATATCTAGGGTCAGTGTCAACCATATAGATCATCAGCATCAGAATTACTCAGGTTTAAAGACAGATTCCTGAGCCCCACCCAGACTTAGAATAAGAAGGGAATATTCTCGTCAGTAGTTTCCCCAATGGGAAATTTTATGCTCCTGAGTGTTTAAGTGGTTGTTGAGAATAATCTCCAAGCTATACCAACTCTAGCATCCTTAGCTTCCTTTACATTTACATATTTGAAGCAAGATGTCCACAGAAAAAAATAAAAATAGAGATCAGGAGCCTCAGAAAAAAAGCATCTCCTCCCCATAGGGAAAAGCATGGAAGATCAGCCAATACCACCTGCGCACTTGTCAGGACCCACAAGGAAAGCAAAGCAGAGTTGGCCTGTTATCTTGCTCTTCCATTGTAATTCTAGCAAGGTTCATGCACGCCTATGTAGATGACTCTCTGAACTGGCCCATCTGAAGTCAGGACTGTCGGAGTGAAATACAAAGTATCACAGAGTTGATTTAATGGCCTTTAAAAGTCCCTCCTGAGCGGCTGTGGAGCTCCTTGTCTGTTTCCCTATGCACTGCTGTGCTCTTAAAGCTGTCACCATTAATCACTGCCCACCATCCTGATAGCATTTGGTCACACATCAAGGGGACGGAAGTGGTTTCTGAAGGGTTCTGGTGTGTGATGTGGCCACCTTAACCCGAAACCACGTCTTCCTTCATTTTCAGTGGTGGGTGTGGCATCTAGTTTCTATTAGACACCTCTCTGGAGGTGTCTGGAGGTAAATGCTGGCTTTACTTCTTTTAATTTTGAATATTTACTCCCCAAACTTCCTGGAGGCAGAATCTGAATATATTCCAAGTATTATTTGCTTCTGCCTGAGCCCTAGCATTAATTCACCTACTACATCTGTGTATTTCTTGGACTTTGTTTTTCATGGCCATTATTATAGACTAATGCTGTCCAATAGGAACATAATGTGAGTCACAAAGGTGAATTATATATTAAATGTTAAATATTCTTGTAGTGCCATTTAAGAAAGCAAGAAGAAACAAGTGAAATTAACTCTTTAAAACATTTAATAGTATATTTTAACTCAATATATTCAAAATATTATCATTGCAACATAGAATCAATAACAAATATTTATAAAATTTTGGTTTCTTTTTATTTTGGAACTAGGTCATTGAAATCTGAGATATATTTTATACTTATAGTATACATTAATTTTAATTAGTCACCTTTTGAGTAATTAATAACATGCATGGCTACCATATTGTACCGCAAAGTTTCAGAAATGACAAGAGATAATTTGGCTGATTGATTACTTCACCCATTCATTCAAACACATACTAAGCACTGACTAAAGAATAGACATATTTCTGGGCACTAAGCTACAGAGATAAAAGTCATCTGACTTTCCTGGAATTTATAGTCAATTAGGAGTGACAGGCAATAAAGAAGGAGAGGAATAAATGGACAAAATAATTTCAGGCTATAGTAAAGGATATCAAAGGAAAAAAAAGGTTGATATAATAGAGGGTAACCTAGGGAGAGGAGAGGGCTGGATTAGATCAAGTTATGAAGCAGAACCTCAGAAAAAAAGACTGAATGGTGAAAGTTCATTCCCTTACCTTTTCATTGTTGAACAACGAACCATGTACCATCTTACGACCTAGGTAGAATGAGTTGCTATATTAAATATTTAACTACATTTCTGGTGCATAAAGAAATACTAGACTATAGTGAATATTAGACTATCATCTCCAAGGAAGCAGGAAACGTATCCTCAGGGACTAGAAAGATCTCACTCATAATACCTACTCAATATATATTGATGGTTGGACAAGTGAATAAAGAAATAGAAACCCCTCATGAACCTTGGGTTTGCAATGAAACATATAGCGGAAGGCTGAAAATGTTAACTCAATTTTTGTTTGTTTTTAGGATTATGGGGTCTGGATTCCTTAAGCAAGGACATGATCTCAATAGGCACTGTACCACTGCAGACGGATCTACCCACTGGTGCCAAGAAAAAAGATATTTTTATGCTTGTCCTTCCTAAGACATATGAATAGAAGAACAGGCTCAGAAAAATGTGCTCTTAAGTGCCGAGATAATTTTTGAAAATGCCAGGCCTTCCTTACATGAGCAATTTGCCAAGATATACAGAAATGAAATAAAATTAGAAATGTAACTTCTATAGCCATTGTATTTAAAATGAATAAGAGCTAATGTGGTGTGTGTGTGTGTGTGCACACGTGCAAGTGCACTGTTGTTTTAAGAAGTATAGTGTTTTATAAAACCATGGGAAGAACTTGCCTCAACAGATCAATATTTCCAAAACAATAAAAGGTGATTCAGGAGAAGGGACACCCATCAGACTATATTTTTACTGCAGTCAAATCAGGCTCATTAAAGAAAAAGATACATTTAGAACTTTTATTTATTGTGTTTATTGTTTCTTTCTTTCTTTTTTTTTTTTAGAGCTTCGCCGTTGTTGCCCAGACTGGAGTACAATGATGTGATCTTGGCTCACTGCAACCTCTGCCTTCCAGGTACAAGGGATTCTCCTGTCTCAGCTTCCCAAGTAGCTCAGATTACAGGCATGCACCACCATGCCCAGCTAATTTTTTTGTATTTAGTAGAGATGGGGTTTCACCATGTTAGTCAGGCTGGTTGCGAACTCCTGAGCCCAGGTGATCCACCTGCGTGGGCCTCCCAAAGTACTGGGATTACAGGCATGCACCATTGTGCCCAGCCGTGTTTATTCATTTTTAACTTTTATTTACCTTTCTCTTTCCTTTGTGACTTTGATGTAGCCAGCTATCGTTCTGCCAATAATACAGTAATAGCTGTCACATATTTGCATGAATATGTCAGGCAATTTTCTACTTATTTTAAATGAATGATTTTGTTTGACACTCAAAACAGTCACTAATTTGGGAAGACTGGTATGGCATTTTAGAAATATAAAAACAAAGATTAGTGTTAGTGGGCAAACAAATATTTGCCCAAGATCCCTGGAGAGCAGTTCTCAAATTTTTGGGTCATGATGTGTTTACATTCCTAAAAACTGGTGAGGACAACTGTATTACTTTTCTATTTCTGCTATAATAAATTACCATAGACTTAGTGTCTTAAAACAACAACATTGCCACAAGTCAGTGGCACATTTGTGTAGATCTATTTTTAGGTTCTCTATTCTATTCTATTGATCTATGTGTCCATCCCTGCACCATCTTAATTAATGTTGCTTATTATAATAAGCCTTAAGATCAGGTTGACTGATTACTTTCACTTTTTTCTTCTTTATCAGAAGTTCAAAATAATTGTCCATATCTACAAAACTACCTTGCAGTGACTTTGATAAGAATTGAGTTAAAACTGTGTATCAGTTTGAAAGAATTGAAATCTTTATTAGGTTGAGTCTTCCAATTCATGTGCACCATATGTCTCTCCACTTATTTAGCCCTTTGATTTCTTTATTCAGCGCTGGGTAATTTTCAGCAAATAAATCCTAAACACGTTTCTTTAGATTTATGCATATTTTGTTCTTTAAGTTATTGTAAGTGGTATTGTGTTATTAATTTTGGTGTCCACGTATTTATTGTTAGTATAAGGAAATACAATTGATTTTCACGGTTACTTTGTATGCAGTGACCTTGCTCAACACACTTATTAGTTCTAGGAGTGTTTTGTTTTATTTTTAGGCTCCTTGGCATTTTCTATGTTTATCCTCTGTAAACACAATTTTTTAATTTATTCTTTTCTGATTTGTATGCCTTTTAGTTCATTTTCTTACTTTCAGCACTACGTTGAATAAGAGTGGTGATATTGGACACCCTTGCCTGGGACTTTGAGCCAGTCTGACCTCTGAGGAAGAAGTGGAAGCTTAGGGTTAAGCCCAATTGCACTGCTAATGATTTAATAAATCATGCCTACATCATGAAACTCCAATAAAATCTCCGCCCTGTGAAGTTCAGAGGAGTTAGGGCAATGGTATTCAGTTTTTCATCCTTTAGTAAACTGTTAGCTGTTGTTATTTTTTAATAGATACTCCTTTTCAAGTTGAGAAAGTTATTCTCTGTTTCAGCTTTCTGGGAGATTGTACCATGAATGGGTGTTAAATTTTGTAAAGTTTTTTTTATGCAATAGATATAATTATGTATTTCTTTCTTTACCTTGATGAATAGTGGATCACTACTCTAAGACCAGCTGCTCTGTTTCAACCCTATCTGTTCTAACACCAACAGATATAGTACAATTCAGTTATGACACTCACACCTGGAGTTAGTGTAGACCTCACAAAATGAAGGGCAAAATACACAACAAGACTGCCCTCACTTTAAATGCCAGCAAAAAGTTCAGTAGGTCCCAGGTCATCCACACTTCTGATGGACTGGCTACAAATCTCAGGGTTACCATGACTCCTTCTGGTGCATAATTTGGTGGAATGACTCACAGAACTTAGGAAAACACTATAGTTACAATTCACATTTTATTATAAAGGATCTAACTCAGGAAGAGCTAAGTGAAAAAAACATATAGGGTTAGATTTGGAAGAGTGCTAAATGCAGATCTTCAGTGCCCTCTCCCTGAAAAATCACATCACATCATCCTCCAAAGCACATTGATGTATTCACCAACTGGGAAACTCCTCTGAACTTCAGAGGCCAGAGATTTTATTGGAGTTTCATGATGTAGGCATGATTGATTAAATCATTAGCAGTGTGACTGGGCTTAACCTCAAGCCTCCACCTCTTCCTCAAAGAGGTCAGACTGGCTCAAAGTCCCAGCACTCTAATCATGCAGGTGGTCATCTTGGTGACCAGTTCCCATCCTGAGGCTACCTAGGGGCCCACCATGAGTCACTTCATTAGCAAAATGAGAGGGATAGCATAGTAATCCAAAGGGCTCAGGAATAAATAAAAGACACTTCTATCTCTCAGAAAATTCCAGGTGCATTAGAAGGAATTAAGTACAAAGACCAAATATTATTAATATGCAATAATAATATTGATAGATTTTTCAAATATTAAACCAGCCTTGCATCGCTGGAATAAACTCCAGTTGGTTATGGCAATCCAAAGGACTCAGGAATAAAAAACACACTTAAATCACTCAGAAAATTCCAAGTGCATAGGAAGGAATTAAGTACAAAGACCAGAAAACTTATTATACAACAATAATATTGATTGATTTTCAAATATAAACCAGCCTGGCATCCCTGGAATAAACTCCACTTGGTTATGATATGAAATTATTTTTATATATTGCTTAATTTTATTTGCTAGTATTTTGCTAATGATTTTTGTTTCTATATTCACAAGAAATATTGATCTACTATTTTGTTTTTTTTCTTTAATATTGGATTTAAGTGACTTTTGCATGAGGAAAATATTGGTTCATGAATGCATTGGAAGGTTTACTTTTATTTTCTTTAAGAAATTGTGTAGAATTTGTGTTATTAAGAAAAATTAACGCCAGGCGCAGTTGCTCACAACTGTAATCCCAGCATTTTGGGAGGCTGAGGCAGGTGGATCACCTGAGGTCAGGAGGTCAAGACTAGCCTGGGCAACATGGTGAAACCCTGTCTCCACTAAAAATACAAAAATTAGCTGGGCATGGTGGTGCATGCCTGTAATCACAGCTGCTTGGAGGCTGAGACACAAGAATCGCTTGAACCTGGGAGGTGGAGGTTGCAGTGAGCTGAGATTGTGCCACTGCACCCTAGCCTGGGCAACAGAGCGAGACTCTGTCTCAAAAAAAAAAAAAAAATTATTGAGTAGTTTTTTTTTTTTTTTTTTTGGTAAAACCATCAGCGTCTGGAGGAAATTTTTAAGTTATAAATTTGTTTATTAAAATGGTTATAAGATATTCAAATAATTACTGATTTCATGTTGGGTAAGTTGTACCATTTCTATTTTTCTTGGAATTTGTCCATTTTTCTAACTTGTAAAATTTATATGTGTAGCATTGTTTGTAGTATTTATTTATTAATTGATATATGTTGGATCTTAATAATATCCTTGGTTTTATTCCTGATATTGGTAACTTGTAATTTCTTTACTATTTTTCCCAATTGATTTTAGATTTCTAATTTAATTGACTTCTGATCTCATCTTTATTATTTACTCTGCTTGCTTTGGGTTTAGTATCCTTCTTTTTTATAGAATCCTGATGTGGCAGCTTAAATTATTGTTTTAGCTGTGACCCACACATTTTGGTACGTTGTGTTTTCATTTTCATCCAGTTCAATGTATTTTTCAGTTTTATTGAAACTACCTCTTATGAGCCTGAATAGCCAAGTCAATTCCAGCAAAAAAAAACAAAGCTGGAGGCACCACGTTACCTGACTTCAAACTATACTGCACAGTACAGTAGCCAAAACAGTGTGGTACTGGCACAAAAACAGGCACATAGATCGATGGAACAGATTAGAGGGCCCAGAAACAAGGCTGCACACCTACGACCATCTGATTTTTAACAAAGCTGACAAAAGCAAGCAATGGGCAAAATAATCCTTATTCAATAATCGGTGCTGGGATAACTGGCTAGCAATATACAGAAGATTGAAATTGAACCCATTCCTTACACCATATACAAAAATGAACTCAAAATGGATTGAAGATTTAAATGTAAAACACAAAGCTATAAAAACCCTGGAAGATCAAATGAATGAAATGAAGCGAGAAGAGAAGTTTAGAGAAAAAAGAATAAAAAGAAACGAACAAAGCCTCCAAGAAATATGGGACTATGTGAAAAGACCAAATCTACGTCTGATTGGTGTACCTGAAAATGACAAGGCGAATGGAACCAAGTTGCAAAACACTCTGCAGGATATTATACAGGAGAACTTCCCCAATCTAGCAAGGCAGGCCAACATTCAAATTCAGGAAATTCAGAGAATGCCACAAAGATACTCCTTGAGAAGAGCAACTCCAAGACACATAATTGTCAGATTCACCAAAGCTGAAATGAAGGAAAAAATGTTAAGGGCAGCCAGAGAGAAAGGTCGGGTTACCCACAAAGGGAAGCCCATCAGACTAACAGCTGATCTCTTGGCAGAAACTCTACAAGCCAGAAGAGAATGGGAGCCAATATTCAACATTCTTAAAGAAAAGAATTTTCAACCCAGAATTTCATATCCAGCCAAACTAAGCTTCATAAGTGAAGGAGAAATAAAATACTTTACAGACAAGCAAACGCTGAGAGATTTTGTCACCACCAGGCCTGCCCTACAAGAGCTCCTGAAGGAAGCACTAAACATGGAAAGGAACGACCGGTACCAGCTACTGCAAAAACATGCCAAATTGTAAAGACTATTGAGGCTAGGAAGAAACTGCATCAACTAACGAGCAAAATAACCAGCTAACATCATAATGACAGGATCAAATTCACACATAACAATATTAACCTTAAATGTAAATGGGCTAAATGCTCCAATTAAAAGACACAGACTGGCAAATTGGATAAAGAGTCAAGACCCATCAGTGTGCTCTATTCAGGAAACCCATCTCACTTGCAGAGTCATACATAGGCTCAAAATAAAGGGATGGAGGAAGATCTACCAAGCAAATGGAAAACAAAAAAAGGCAGGGGTTGCAGTCCTGGTCTCTGTTAAAACAGACTTTAAACCAACAAAGATCAAAAGAGACAAAGAAGGCCATTACATAATGGTAAAGGGATCAATTCAACAAGAAGAACTAACTATCCTAAATATATATGCACCCAATACAGGAGCACCCAGTTTTATAATGCAAGTCCTTAGAGACCTACAAAGAGACTTAGACTTCCACACAATAATAACGGGAGACTTTAACACCCCACTGTCAACATTAGGCAGATCAATGAGACAGAAAGTTAACAAGGATATCCAGGAATTGAACTCAGCTCTGCACCAAGCAGACCTAATAGACATCTACAGAACTCTCCACCCCAAATCAACAGAATATACATTCTTCTCAGCACCACACTGCACTTATTCCAAAATTGACCACAGAGTTGGAAGTAAAGCTCTCCTCAGCAAATGTAAAAGAACAGAAATTATAGCAAACTGTCTCTCAGACCACAGTGCAATCAAACTAGAACTCAGGATTAAGAAACTCACTCAAAACCACTCAACTACATGAAACTGAACAACTTGCTCCTGAATGACTACTGGGTACATAACGAAATGAAGGCAGAAATAAAGAGGTTCTTTGAAACCAACGAGAATAAAGACACAACATACCAGAATCTCTGGGACACATTCAAAGGAGTGTGTAGAGGGAAATTTATAGCACTAAATGCCCACAAGAGAAAGCAGGAAAGATCTAAAATTGACACCCTAACATCACAATTAAAAGAACTAGAGAAGCAAGAGCAAACACATTCAAAAGCTAGCAGAAGGCAAGAAATAACTAAGGTCAGAGCAGAACTGAATGAAATAGAGATACAAAAATCCCTTCAAAAAATCAATAAATCCAGGAGCTGGTTTTTTGAAAAGATCAACAAAATCAATAGACCACTAGCAAGACTAATAAAGAAGAAAAAAGAGAAGAATCAAATAGATGCAATAAAAAATGATAAAGGGGATATCACCACCGATCCCACAGAAATACAAACTACCATCAGAGAATACTATAAACACCTCTACGCAAATAAACTAGAAAGTCTAGAAGAAATGGATAAATTCCTGGACACATACACCCTCCCAAGACTAAACCAGGAAGAAGTTGAATCTCTGAATAGACCAATAACAGGATCTGAAATTGAGGCAATAATGAATAGCTTACCAACCAAAAAAAGTCGAGGACTAGATGGATTCACAGCCGAATTCTACCAGAGGTACAAGGAGGAGCTGGTACCATTCCTTCTGAAACTATTCCAATCAATAGAAAAAGAGGGAATCCTCCCTAACTCATTTTATGAGGCCAGCATCATCCTGATACCAAAGCCTGGCAGAGACAAAACAAAAAAAGAGAATTTTAGACCAATATCCCTGATGAACATCGATGTAAAAATCCTCCATAAAATACTGGCAAACTGAATCCAGCAGCACATCAAAAAGCTTATCCACCATGATCAAGTGGGCTTCGTCCCTGGGATGCAAGGCTGGTTCAACATATGCAAATCAATAAACATAATCCAGCATATAAAGGGAACCAATGACAAAAACCACATGATTATCTCAATAGATACAGAAAAGGCCTTTGACAAAATTCAACAACCCTTCATGCTAAAAATTCTCAATAAATTAGGTATTGATGGGACGTATCTCAAAATAATAAGAGCTATCTATGACAAACCCACAGCCAATATCATACTGAATGGGCAAAAACTGGAAGCATTCCCTTTGAAAACTGGCACAAGACAGGGATGCCCTCTCTCACCACTCCTACTCAACATAGTGTTGGAAGTTCTGGCCAGGGCAATCAGGCAGGAGAAGGAAATAAAGGGTATTCAATTAGGAAAAGAGGAAGTCAAATTGTCCCTGTTTGCAGATGACATGATTGTATATCTAGAAAACCCCATTGTCTCAGCCCAAAATCTCCTTAAGCTGAGAGGCAACTTCAGCAAAGTCTCAGGATACAAAATCAATGTTGAAAAGTCACAAGCATTCTTATGCACCAATAACAGACAGAGAGCCAAATCATGAGTGAACTCCCATTCACAATTGCTTCAAAGAGAATAAAATACCTAGGAATCCAACTTACAAGGGATGTGAAGGACCTCTTCAAGGAGAACTACAAACCACTGCTCAAGGAAATAAAAGAGGATACAAAGAAATGGAAGAACATTCCATGCTCATGGACAGGAAGAATCAATATCGTGAAAATGGCCATACTGCCCAAGGTAATTTACAGATTCAATGCCATCCCAATCAAGCTACCAATGACTTTCCCTCACAGAATTGGAAAAAACTACTTTAAAGTTCATATGGAACCAAAAAAGAGCCCACATTGCTAAGTCAATCCTAAGCCAAAAGAACAAAGCTGGAGGCATCATGCTACCTGACTTCAAACTATACTACAAGGCTACAGTAACCAAAACAGCATGGTACTGGTACCAAAACAGAGATATAGACCAATGGAACAGAACAGAGCCCTCAGAAATAATGCCGCATATCTACAACTATCTGATCTTTGACAAACCTGAGAAAAACAAGCAATGGGGAAAGGATTCCCTATTTAATAAATGGTGCTGGGAAAACTGGCTAGCCATATGTAGAAAGCTGAAACTGGATCCCTTCCTTACACCTTATACAAAAATTAATTCAAGATGGATTAAAGACTTACAGGTTAGACCTAAAACCATAAAAACTCTCGAAGAAAACCTAGGCAATACCATTCAGGACATAGGCATGGGCAAGGTCTTCATGTCTAAAACACCAAAAGCAATGGCAACACAAGCCAAAATTGACAAATGGGATCTAATTAAACTCAAGAGCTTCTGCACAGCAAAAGAAACCACCATCAGAGTGAACAGGCAACCCACAGAATGGGAGAAAATTTTTGCAATCTACTCATCTGACAAAGGACTAATATCCAGAATCTACAATGAACTCAAACAAATTTACAAGAAAAAAACAAACAACCCCATCAACAAGTGGGCAAAGGATATGAACAGACACTTCTCAAAAGAAGACATTTATGCAGCCAAAAGACACATGAAAAAATGCTCATCATCACTGGCCATCAGAGAAATGCAAATCAAAACCACAATGAGATACCATCTCACACCAGTTAAAATGGCGATCATTAAAAAATCAGGAAACAGGTGCTGGAGAGGATGTGGAGAAATAGGAACACTTTTACACTGCTGGTGGGACTGTAAACTAGTTCAACCATTGTGGAAGTCAGTGTGGCAATTCCTCAGGGATCTAGAACTAGAGATACCATTTGACCCAGCAATCCCATTACTGGGTATATACCCAAAGGATTATAAATCATGCTGCTATAAAGACACATGCACACGTATGTTTATTGTGGCACTATTCACAATAGCAAAGACTTGGAACCAAGCCAAATGTCCAACAATGATAGACTGGATTAAGAAAATGTGGCACATATACACCATGGAATACTATGCAGCCATAAAAAATGATGAGTTCATGTCCTTGATGAGTTCATCCCTACAAATGATGATTTGTAGGGACATGGATGAAGCTGGAAACCATCATTCTCAGCAAACTATCACAAGGACAAAAAACCAAACACCACGTTCTCACTCATAGGTGGGAATTGAACAATGAGAACACATGGACACAGGAAGGGGAACATCACACACCGGGGCCTATTGTGGGGTGGGCGGAGGGGGGAGGGATAGCATTAGCAGATATACCTCATGTGAAATGATGAGTTACTGGGTGCAGCACACCAACATGGCACATGTATACATATGTAACTAACCTGCACGTTGCGCACATGTACCCTAAAACTTAAAGTATATTAAAAAAAAAACCCTGGAAAGTAATTTAGGCAATACTATCCTGGACATAGAAATGGGCAGGATTTCTTGACACAGACACTAAAAGCAATCGCAACAAGGCAAAAATGAGCAAATGGGATCTAACTAAACTAATGAGCTTCTGCAGAGTAAAAGAAAAACTATCAACAGAATAAACAGACCACTCAGAAAATGGGAGAAAATATTTTCAAATGATACATTTGACGATGGTCTAATATTTAGCATCTATAAGGAACTTAGGCAAATTTACAAGAGAAAAACAAACAACCCCATGAAAAAGTGGGCAAAGGACATAAACAGACACTTTTCCGAAGAAGATATACATGCAGCCAGCAAACATATGAAAAAAGCTCAACATCACCGATCATTAGAGAAATGCAAATCAAACCCACAATGAGATACCATTTCACATCAGTCAGAATGGCCATTATTAAAAAGTAAAAAAAAAAAAAAATAACAGATGTTGGCAAGGTTGTGGAGAAAAAGGAACACTTATACACCTTTTGTGAGAGTGTAAATTAGTTCAATCATTGTGGAAGTCAGAAAGGTGATTCCTCAAAGAGCTAATAGCAGAACTACTATTTGATCCAGCAATCTCATTACTGGGTATATACTCAGAGGAACATAAATCATTCTGCCATAAAGACACATGCATGTGAATGTTCATTGCAGCACTATTCACAACAGCAAAGACCTAAATGCCTATCAACCTAAATGCTTATCAATGACAGATTTAATAAAAAAAAATGGTACATATACATCGGGGATTACTAGGTAGCCATAAAAAAGAACAGGATCATGTCTTTCATGGGAACATGGATGGAGCTGGAGGCTATTATCCTTAGTAAACTAACACAGGAACAGAAAACCAAATATTGCATGTTCTCACTCATAAGTGGAAGCTAAACGATGAGAACTCATGAACACAAAGAAGGGAAAACAGACCCTGAAGTCTACTTAAGGGTGAAGGTTGGGAGGAGGGAGAGGAGAAAAAAAAATCTGTTGGGTAAAAGGCTTAATATCTCGGCAATAAAATAGTCTGTACAAACCCCCATGACATGAGTTTACCTATATAAAAAACCTTCACATGTACCCCGGAACCTAAAATAAAAGATAAAAAAAACTACCTCTTTATTTCATGAGTTATTTAAAAGTGTGTTGTATAGTTTACAACTGTGGGGGAAATTGTTTGTTACCTTTTGTTATTGATTTCTAGTTTGATTCCATTATGGTTGATTCACATATTCCATATTATCTACATATTTTGAAGTTCTTGTTTGGTGACGCATATCTTGAGTTGCTATGTTTTCTTGGAGGATTGACACTTTTATCAATATATAATACCTTTCGTGGTAATTTTATTTGCTTTGAAGTCTAATTTATTTGATATTAATATATTCCTCCTGGTTTCCTTTGATTAATAATTTCATGATACATGTACTATGATATTTTCACCTTTAATCTGACTGTATTGTTATATTAAGGTGTATTTCTTATAGAAAATCTTTAGTTCAGCCATATTTTTAATCCAATCTGCCAATCCCTGTCTATTCAATTGGTATATTTAGACATTTTATATTTAATATATTTTAATATATTAGGACTTAAGTCTGCTATTCTATATTTTTCCTGTTTGTTTTCTTTCATTGTTGTCTGTTTACTTTTTTCTGTCTTCCCATAAATTACTTACTTAAACATTTTTCTTGAATTCCATCTTGATTTATCATTAGTTTCTTAAGTTTATGTCTTTGAATAACTTTTTAATGTTTGCTGTGTTACAAACTTTTTAATGTTTGCTCTAGGTATTACATCATACATGCATATATATGGTCTACTGGTGCCATCATTTTACCAATTTGAATGAAGTACAGAAATCTTAGCTCCCTTACTGTCTTTTTACCTTCCTCTACTTAAAATATAATTTCATATACAAACATGTAGAAATCAGACAACAATATGCCTTTGCTTCATCTATCAAATTCAATTTAGAAAAAGGAAAGGAATGCCTGTTACATTTCCCCATATTTTTGTGTATTCTAAGGATTCTTAAAATTATTCTTTTATTTCTGTTTTGGGAACTTTATTAAATTCATTTAGGGCATATTGGCTAACAACGAATCTTCTCAGTTTTCCTTGATCTTAGAATGTCTTTATTTCCTCTTCATTTCTAAAGCATATTTTGGCTGGGTGTAGGATTCTGGTTTGCCAGCCCTTTATTTTCAACATTTGAAAAATATTGTGCAATTCCTTTTTGGCCATCGTGATAAAAAATATGCAGTCCTTTTAAGTGCTTTTCTCTTGTTAGTGAGATGTCATTTTTTTTTTTCTTGCCACTGTCAAGATTTTGTGTTTGGCTCCTACTTTCAGAAGTTATAATGTGTCTTGGTGTGTGTTTTCATCTTTCAGTTTATCCTATTTGGAATTTACTTAGCTTATTGAATCTGTAGACTTATGCCTTTTTTGATTACTGAAAAAATTAAGAGATAGAGTCTTGCTATATTTTCTGGGTTGGAGTGTAGTGGTTATTCACAGGGGAAATCAATCCTAGTACATTGCAACCTCAAACTTCTGGAGCCAAGTGATCCTCCCAACTAGCTGGGACTACAGGCCCACCCGGGTGTTTATGGCTAGGTTTATGGCTTGACAAACTTAAGAAGTTTTCAGCCTTCACATCTTTGAGTATCATTTTAGCTGTGCCATTTTTCTCCTTTCTTTCTGGGAAGTTGATGACAGAAATGCTAAACCTTTTGTTATAGCCCCACTGCTCTCTGAGATTTACTCATATTTTTCAACCTATTTTATATTTGTTGTTCAGATTAAGTGATTTCTATTGTTCTCTCTTCCAGTTTACTGATATTTTCCTTGGTGTCCTCCATCTGCTGATGACCCTATCCACTGAACATTTTTATTTTGGTTATTGTGTTTTTCTGCTTTATAATTTTCATTTAGTTCTTCTTTATATTTTCAGTTTCTTTGCTGAGACCTTTTTTTTTTAATAATTTGTTTTAAGCCTGTTTGTAATTGCTTATTGAATCATTTTTTTCAGTCGTGGCTACTTTAAAATCTTTGTCAGATAATTCTATGTTCTTGGTTATCTTAGTGTGACATATATTGATTGTCTTTTTTTTCCATTTGGTTTAAGACCTTCTTGGTTCTTTGTGTGAAGTCATATTCTGTGAAAACCTATATTTTTTCACATTATGTTATGAGATTCTCTATCTTATTTAAATCTCTTTTCAGCTAACTTTCTCTGACACTACTTCAGAAAAAGGGGCTACTGCCTCATTACATTGTCAGGAAGTCCAGGTTTCCTACTTGACCTTCATTGTCACTAAGCAGGAAACATTTCTCATTCTGCTTCTCATCACTCCTTATTACTGTCAGCTTCCTGAATGGTCTCGACCGATACTGTGCTGCAGGTGGCCTAGTTACCACTTGGTGATGGTGTAGGGCTGATTCTCCATAGGCCACCTCTGAGGAGGAATAGAAATAGTTTGTAACTGTAGAGTCGGTGTGGAAGCCCAGGCTTCCTATGTGGTCTCCAAGGCACCATAGGGATCCCAGCTCCCTACTTTGCCTTCTCTGACACCACCTCAACAGGGATGTTGGGTGTCTCTTTCTAGCTTCATGAGAGTGAATGTCTAGGTTCTCCACTTGGTCATTGCTGATATGGGTGAGCATGAGGAACACTTTTTCTTCCGGCCTGGAGTAGAACAGTTATTCTGTACAAATTTTCCTTCTTGCTAAAAAGATCCTTTCCTTGTCTTTTGACTAGAGATTGGGGTTTTGTTGGGGCTTTCTCTGTCTCTGTCCACAGGTGTCTGTGGGTGGTCAGCTTCTTCAACTCTGGGATCTATAAATGAGAACTCAAGGAACTCACTACCATGCCATCCATTACTGTCCAAGGTCTCTGAAGAGTCTTCTTCCTCTTAAAACCTATCAGTCTTATATCTGTTTTACATGTAATGCCCACTGTATTTAGGTGCATTGTGCTGCTTATTTTTATGAATAAGGTTTTATAGGAACACAGCTATGAACATTTGTTTACATTTGTGTCTACATTATCTATGATTACTTTCAAACTACAATGGCAGAGTTGAGTAGTTGAGAGAGAGACTGTATTGTTTGCAAAGCAGAAACTATTTGCTATCTGGCTCTTTACAGAAAAACATTTGTGGAATACATTCTCTTATAGAACATTTCCTGGAACTTGCAAATAGCACTTTTTTATTCTATTCACCAGAAAGTGATCATATCAGGAAGCCTGGTAAAGAAAATATCTGTTCTAAATGGTTTGTGTTGGGCTAAAATTTACAGGTTTTATGATAGAAAAGAGAATGGATACTAGAGTAAACTAGTAGTCTTTGTTACACAAAGTATCGTAAAGATCTTCTCTCTTGAATCTTATAGAAGCTATTTCTAAAAGCTTGTTTGTTTCAAACAAACAAACAGAAAGCAAACAGAAAAACAACAGCTAAAACACTAGCTTCATAGATTTCTCCCCCAAACCAACCAAACAAAAACAATCACGACAAAGCAAAATTGTAATTATATAGTTAAACATTGACTGAGTCACATCATGTAATACTTTTGTTTGCTCATGTATGTCATTAGTATATATGGTCTTTGAGAAACTGAAATTAAGAGATTTCATTAACTATGTTTTTGTTTTGTTTTGTTTCATTTTGTTTTTGAGATGGAGTCTCACTCTGTCACCCAGGCTGGAGTGCAGTGGTGTGATCACAGCTCACTGCAACCCCCGCCACCTGGGTTCAGGTGATTCTCCTGCCTCAGCTTCCCAAGTAGCTGGGACTACAGGCATGCACCATCATGCCTGGCTGACTTTGTTGTATTTTTAGTAGAGATGGGGTTTCACCTTGTTGGCCATGCTGATCTCGAACTCCTGACCTCAGGTGATCTGCCCACCTTGGCCTCACAAAGCCGAGATTACAGGCGTAAGCCACCGCACTGGGCCAGAGATCTCATTAACATTGAACTAACATTACCAAAACTTATTGAAGGAAGATCTCCTATTAATTGTATATTTTTTTCAAGCCAACCTTGTTTGAACTAACATCTTACAAACTTATTGAAGCAAGACCTTCCATTAGCACTTTATTTTTTTCCAAACTGTATTTATAGTATTCTGGCTGAATAAACTCTATTTTATTTCTATATCCATTGTTTGCCAAACTTAATTGACTACAAAATCATTTTCTTTACACAATACTTTACAAAATACCCAGGTTTGCCAAATTTGTGGCTTATGTTTTTATTAAGGCATTTATTAAATTTTGTTCTCTATTACAAGTGGATAAAATGATTTGGTTATTCTAAGTTACAACTGTTACAATCTATTTTTTTATCAACCTAATTTGAGATATTGTTGTTAAAGCTATGATATGATTAACAGCCATTACCTATTAATAATCATTAACTTTAATAAAAATTATTAACTATTAACAAAGATGGATTAAATGTGTGTATATACATATAAAAATACATATTATATGGCATAGAGTTGTCACTCATTAAATATTAATTCATAAATGTTTGTTTGCTTCTTCCTTTTTACCAAGACAAAATGGCCATGTTTTACTCATTTTATCACTCACAATAATAAGATAATAGCTACCATTTATTGATTTCCTCCTATGTGCAAGATCGATGACATACATTTCATCTTCATAAAAGCCCCATGAGATAAATATTATGATCTTTAACTACCAAAGAGGGAAACTAGTCTCAGAGAACTGAAGATACATACTCTAAAATCACACATCCAATAATTCTAACAATGGTCTCTCTGCTTTTAATGTTGTGATTGTTTTACCACCTATTTAAAAATATATTCCACATGGCTCCTGAATTCACAGGTCAAGGATAAGTAGCTCAATTGCTCTCCATTAAGCTGACTAAACTAGCAGAACAGACATTGACTTAGATTTTGAAAAGACTTCTGTAGACAGAGGATGCTCTTTTCTCCCTCAGCCTGTTAAACCAGGGAAAGTGGGACATGTTTAGGTTGCTGAAATGATCATTTATATCTTCTGTTAATCAGCCTTCATTTTTTGTATCTCTCCTCTCTGAGGGACATCTTGACCTCCTGAGCCTCATATTCATTGATCCTTTAGCTTCAGTTTTGAAAGCTAGCTGCCAAATCAATAAAATCTCTACTATTATTTTGTTTTTCACTAAGTCATCATAACAGTGGGCTATCAAGATGGAAGACAGGTTTTAGGTTAGAATCAACAGGACTTGGTGCTTGATAAGAGGGTAAGGAAGACACTGAAGGAAACACAAGAACCTAAGGTGACTGTGTATGGTTTGTTTTACACAAGACAGGGACAAACAGCATAATTAATAATAACGGTGATGATCGATAGACAGATAGGTGACATTTATTGAGAGCTTACTACATATGAGGTCTTATTTTAAGAACTTTCATGTATTAACTAATTTGAATCTTATACTAACTCTTTAAGAAAATTATTAGCATTCTCATTTTACACTTGCAGAAATTGACATAGGGGAGACGAAGCCACCTGCCTGGGGCAGAAGATTAAAAAGAGAGTAATCAAGAGTCTAGTTTTGTGTTTGAGTTCCAGGGAGTGGTAGGATACCCAGCTGGAGTTCCCTAAAGCACTTGTGCATGTTCAATTCCACATAGTTGAAGGAAGTGTGAACTGGTAAACGTGCATCAGCTCTAGTATTTCCCTGAACACTAGCCTTTTGACCTGAAACCTTCCTGAACTGCAAAACAGGATTAATAATTAAATTATGATGCTCTGAAGTATCCCCAAATCTCAATAAGGTAAAGTAAATGAAACGCCTAGCCTCTTGTAGATTTATGGCCAATGCTTCCTTCCTCCTGCATTCTCTTTTCCCCTTCATCCCTCCTTCACAGGAGTACCTGTGATAATCAAATAAATAATGATTATAAAAGTGATATATCAATATTGATATGATTTTGCTGTGTCCCCACCCAAATCTCATCTTGAATTGTAGCTCCCACAGTTCTCACGTGTCTCATGGGAGGGAGCTGGTGGGATGTAATTGAATCATGGGGGTGGGTATTTCCTGTGCTGTTCTCATGATAATGAGTAAGTCTCATGAGATCTGTGGTTTTATAAAGGGGAGCTTCCCTGCTCAAATTCTTTCTTCCCTTCCACCAGGTAAAACATGCCTTTCATCTTCTGCCATGATTGTGAAGTCTCCCCAGTCATGGAGAACTGTGAGTTAATTAAACCTCTTTTTCTTCATAAATTACCCAGTCTAAGATATGTCTTTATCAGCAGTGTGAAAAGGAACTAATACACATATATACTTACTTACCTACAGAACTTTTTAGATTGCAGAAGTAAAACTATTTCCCAATGCACATAAAAAAGTAGAAAGGAAGAGATGAAATCGTGTTCAATTCTATTAGTCAAATACAACAGCTCTTACCTAGGTGAGACTGTAAGTTCCCTGAAGGCATCGTCCACACCTGTATCTACTAAGCGATGTATTGCCAGCATCTAGAATAATGCCTGGCACAGAGTAGGAACTCAGTACAGATTTGATGAACAAATGAATATAACTGCAGGTGTTTTATTACACATTAGAAAGGTTTCTTCAGTACCCACCATGTTCCTAACCTGATATTTCTTACTGTTATAATTCTAGTGTTTCATTTTCTTAGCTTGTGTGGGTGTGCATTTCCGTTGTAGATATAAGATGCATTATAATAGATGTAATCCATTCCCTACTGTGGATCATTCGGTTCCTCCTTTTTTTTTTTTTTTGGTTTATTTAATTAATTTATTTATTTTTGAGCAAAGTCTCGCTCTGTTGTCCAGGCTGGAGTGCAGTGGTGCGATCTTGGCTCACTGCAACCTCCGCCTCCCAGATTCAAGAGATTTTGCTGCCTCAGCCTCTTGAGTAGCTGGGATTACAGGCACACTCCACCACACCCAGCTAATTTTTGTATGTTTAGTAGAGACGTGGTTTCACCCTGTTGGCCAGGCTGGTCTCAAACTCCTGACCTCAAGTGATCTGCCTTCCTCGGCCTCCCAAATTGTATTTTATTTTATTTTAAATAATGGTAGTATAGTCAGAGGCATTTGAACCAGAGCCACTCCATCTTCGATACAGTCTGGGTAAAATGAGGCTGAGACCCACTGGGCCACATTCCCAGAAGGTTAGGCATTCTCAGTCATAGGATGAGATAGGAGGTCGGCACAAGATCCAGGTCACAAGACCTTGCTGATAAAGCAGGTTGTGGTAAAGAAACTAGCCAAAACCCACCAAAACCAAGATGATGAAAGTGATCTCTTGTCATCCTCACTTCTCACTGTATGCTAATTATAATACATTAGCTTCTAAAAGACACTCCCACCAGTGCCATGACCGTTTACAAATGGCATGGCAACATCAGGAAGTTACTCTATATGGTCTACAAAGGTGGGGGGGACCCTCAGTTCTGGGAATTGCCCACCCCCTTCCCAGGAAACTCATAAATAATCCACCCCTTGTTTAGCATATAATCAAGAAATAGCTATAAGTCTAATCAGTTGAGCAGCCTGCACCACTGCTGTGCCTCTGGAGTAGCCATTCTTTTGTTTCTTTACTTCGCTAATAAACTTGCTTTCACTTTACTCTATAGACTTGCCCCAAATTCTTGCTTGAATGAGATCCAAGAACCCTTTCTTGGGGTCTGGATCGGGACCCCTTTCCGGTAACTGTACTACTGTGCTGCTTCTAGTGATCCTTGATACCTTTGTGATTATTTCTTCAAGGTAAATTCTCAGAAGTAGAATCGCTAGGTCAAAGAGTCTGTGCATTTTCTAAGATTTTGACATGTATTTCCAACTTACCTTCCAGGAACTTTTCTTTATCCACCTAACTAACATATATGACATTTAAAAAATGTTTTGTTTCATTTGCTTGTTGTCATCTCTTATAAATTGTTTCTGTCCTTTACAACTCTTAGGGCTGTGTTATATACCATGAGAAGCCTCAGAGAACAATACACATGCAAGTAGAAAATTTACCTTTTTTATATTCATAACAGAAGAAAAAAATTCTTACAATATTGTATGAGAAGATAAAAAAGGGTGACTCGAAACAGAGTAATAATTTTGAAATCTACAGTGGGCTCTTATATAGGAGAAGGCTATAAAATATTCTGCCGAAATGCTAAAATTGGAGAAGAAAGAAAAGTGGATATGGAATTTAGTTATCAAAAATGGCTTTCTGGTTATAAAGAATTTGCTCATTCAAAAAGTTTGCTGAATATATTCAAGAACCTCTTTTTTGAGGTGTTTTTTTTTTTAGTTCCCCAGAAGTCTAGGTTTTTTCCTGTTTGGGACATTAGAAGCTATATTCCACTTAAACACAGAGAAAAGGATGGCTTGAGTTGTTGGATCAGGTCTGTGGCAAATTTCCTGTGTGAGATTGGGCTACCTGCTTGCCTGTTCTGGGCCTCAGTTTACCCATTTCTAAGATGAAACACATGGCTTGATTGTCTGGTCCTGCTCACTTGCCCCATCAGCTCCCTTGCTCTATGTATAGTGGCTGTCTTTATCTTCCTAAAACTTGTCAGCCTTATTTATAGCTTAGGACCTAGGGTGCTCACCCCAATCCAACTGGTTTGACTCATTTTCACTGTCTTTCAGTTCTCTTTCTCTGAGAGACCCTTTGGTATATTATTTCTTCATCCTAATTCCTAACCATTAAGCACCTTGCCCTTTTTCTTAGCATGATCCACATTGAAATTAAATAATTATTTATGATTTAAAAAATTGACCACTTTTACTGCATTCTAAGCTCTGTGAGACAACAACCACATGGTCATTTCCCTTATTGTCTTCAAGCAGCTACTCCTATGTCCAGTATGAGCTAGATTCTCAATGTTGCTGAGGGAAAGAATAAATAAATGAACGAATGAATGGGCTGATACACATCATTTTAACACCTGAACTATCCCTTGAGTCCATGCCATGACCGCTAAAGGCTAGTCCTAGTGGCTCTTAGACTTAGGACACAAGATTTCCAGTAAAGAATATTTTTCTCAACTTCCCCTTTGCAATTCACCAAAACTTGTAAAACCAACTTCTGGCCAGCAAACCCCAGGCAAGTAAAATATTACTAAACTCCTTAAAAGGGACTTAGCTGCTGGTGGTTGACACATCCTCTCAGGAATGGAGCAAGAGGCTCTCTCTAGTCCTGTGGGGCTGCAGGAAGAGGAAAGGCGGGAAAAAGCAAGACTAGCTTTTGCAAAGTTAGGGCTGGTATACAAACACACAGACAGACACACACTCACACAGGTGACCATTGAGTGATTTTTCTTTCTTAAACAGTAGCAGAAATATAGTGAAAGAGAGGGATGCACACATTCTTTGGGCGATTTATGGAAGCATGAACAGTGTCCCCCAACCTAGCATAAGATGTAAGCAAGCAAGAGCCATAGTGATTTCAAGAGCTGCCCCACTTGCTGTCTTAGGTGAAGGGCTGCTGTAGCTCACTTCAAGTGGAGGATGGGTTAGCCTGCCTTACGACTGCTCTACTTCAATCTAAACTCCTAGGGGGGTTATTCTAAAGACTCCAGCAAGGCAGCATAATAATTCCTCTGCAATGCTGCTGCCCCTTCCTCCGCTGCACAGGATGCAAGCAGGGTTCTGTCTCTGCTTGTCCCTGCTCCTCTAGTAGTTCACTTTTCAAATGGCGGAGGGCAGTTGGAAGACAGAAAAGTTCACCTAGCCATTTTTTCCCCTCCCTGTCCCGCTTTCTCACCCTTCCTGGCTCTTTGGAATGCAGCCAGGTTTGAGAAACAGCAGTACGCAGAAATGAGGTGCTGCCAGGTGCCCCGAGGCTTCCGTAAACTGGGTTCTGGGCCTCTGGCAAATCGCCCTCAAGCAGCTGAACTTAGATCATCATAACTTCTCTATGAGTTCACCCTTCCCTCCCCTGCTCCAATTTTATTCCCCTACTAAAAGACAGTTTTAAAGTGCCCTCCTTCACTATCCAACTTTATGCATCATCTAATTCTTCTTTTCTCAATGTCATGTGGACCTCCTGTGATTTACCCCATTTCCTTGCTTAAAATACTGTGATGTTGGCTCATGGACTATAGACTAAAGCCCACACAATTTAATATGGTAAGCCCTGTTTCCTACTTTCTTTATTTACTTTTCTAGCCTCACCTTCTGTCCTCGTCTTTTCATTTAGAATGTCTTGCAGTTCTTGAAATGTATCATATTATTTATTCTTTGCAGATATTTGTGCAGTCTCATTTGCTGGTAATGCCCTGTACTCCCTCCGTCCACAGCTTTTATGTGGCCCATTCCACCTATTTTTCAGGTCTTATTATGGGCCTTGCTTTTTCATTGACCCCTATTCACAGCAAGAGTAATTGTCCATGGTCTATCTCCCAAGTCCATCATACAAGTTCATGAGGGCAGGGGCCATGTCTATCCTTTACACTGTTGTCTGTCGAGTATAGTTCTTATGGCAAAGAATGCTAATTGTTCACCAATATCTATTCTCCCCTTATTTAGCAGTGTATATGGACATCCTACATTTTAGCAGTGTATATGGTCACCCAATTACAGACTATATATTCTAGCTACTCTTGTAGCTTGTTACGGTCAAATAATTACATAGTAGTCATTAGAATGTAAGTAGAAATAATGCATATCATATAAAATAAATAGTTGCATACCACCTTGACTTTTAACACTTCCTTGATGGCCAGAAAGGGATGAGAGCTGAAAAGTCACTTTAGACCCAGAGATTATATTATGCATAGTTTATATGTAAATATAAATTATATGTATATATGTACACATGTAGATATCATATACACACAGATATCTGATATAATACATATATATTTAGAGAGACAGATGGGGAGAGATGAAATAATAGTAAACTTTTATTATATTCTAGTTATCAAGATATCAAAGTGATAGGCATTGCTCTAGGGACTTCACATGCATTAATTCATTGAATCCTGACAAACATTTTATGAATAGGTACTATTAATATCCTCATTTTACAAATGGGGACATTGAGGGCCAGAGAGGGAAGTGACTCACCTGAAGTTAAATACAGGTGTGATACTTTAAACCCACATAGTCTGATTCAGAGCCTAAATTCTTAATCATTGTGCCACACTGTCTTCTGAAGAACAAAAATCACCAAAAACATAGAATGTCAGAGTCAAAATAACATTAGAAAATACCTAGTCCAATTTCTTCATTTTACAGATGAGGAAACCGAGCCCTAGTGAGAAGAAATGATTTCTTCATAGTGACACAACTAGAAAGAGATTTTTTTATTTCCCAGAACAATAATTAATTCCAGGGGTAGCATTTCCATCAGTTGCACATTGAAAATAAGCAAGGAAAGAGTGCCATGACAGGAGGAGTGATGCATGCCAGGGGTAGAGAGGAATGAATGGCAGAAGGCACATATGCTACATTGGATATTTGGTCCCAAATCTTCACTTCTCTGTTACAGAATTATACATTTGTACCTTTCATCACACCTTTCATCATACAAGTTTATGGTGCTCTCCTACTGTGTACAAGAGTACTGTCCTATGCTATAGATAGTGAGCTTGGTTATGTTATCTGTTTTGGTCAATGGAGTGTTAGCAGACATGCTTTGAGAAAAGGTAAAAATGTGCTTCTGTATGCTGACTTGTTCACTTGCATTCCTTTGATTTACCCTGAGAAACACATGCCTCACAATTCTGATTCAAGGAGAGGACAGAGATACATGGAGTAGACCAAAATGGAACCTGAATCCTGGGAATGAATCCACTGGACCTGGACACTAAAACAAAGCTTCCAGAGCCACCCACAAACCCACAGGCAAGAAAAAGAAATTCTTGTTGTCATCAGCCACTGAGATTTGGGGTGGTTCATTATTACATCATTATTATGGCAATAGCTAACTAATGCAGTATGATTCGTCTTTGCCATCTGTGCCTAAACACTAGACCATTTTATAACCATTGCACATTCTCTTGATATCAGTTTACTTGCTAGAGCTTCCAGAATTTTGAAACTTTTGAAAGAAGATGAGTATTATCCAATGTGCTTTTATAAACTTGTAAAAATTTGGAGGGATGTGGAAAGTAGAGACTGGGAGAAGTTTTGAACACCTTCTCCTTTAGAGAGCATGGAAACACTTTTAAAGGCCATGGGACGAATAGCTGTTATCCTATGGGATTCCCAAATATGGAATATAAGGAACATAATAGTGCAGCCTATAGAGGAAGCAGCATGGAAAACTCAGGTGTTAAGATCATTCATGTAATAATCTGGTTGAATACAACATTGCTAATTCTTATCACTCTTTATGTACTTTGTTCACTGTGATGTAATTTTTGTGTTCAAGGCAGTCTCCATGACTAGCAAGTCAACTAGGTAAGGGCTTAGACTTATTTCTTTGAAATAAAGGTTAAAATCTTGGTAGTATCAGATGATGTTAGGGTCAGAAATCTCAGAATCCCTGATCTCTGTTGTGCTAATCACTTCTGCTTCTATGGGATCCCAAGGAGCTAGTAAATAAACAAGTCATAACACAACAGGATTAATAATTACCTAAGCACCTGATACTGCAGCACAGCACTCTAGGTAAAGACTGGGCTGGTGCACATGACTTTGGTTTAAGGTCTAAACAGGGAATTTACTTCTCTTATTGCACACACTCTCTCCATTATAAATCTTGACATCTGCTGATTTTCTGAGAGCTGCTTGAAAGAAGTATAATGGAGGGTGGGTAACAACGTGGCTAGGCTTGAGGAGTAGAGTGTGACTCAGTTTACCTACTCTACCATGGGGTGTAGAAAGCAAAGCACAAAAGATTAGACTTGATTGCCCTAAGGATGCTACTTTTTGTCTAAGTATGTACATCAGAAGCATGAAATGCTGTATTTAAGGCATAGTAATCTCACACCTTAGAGAATGTGGCCTCTGCTCCCATCAATCAGATGACTCTTCTTTCTTTGCTGAGTGTCCCAGGCAGGATTGACATAAAGATAAGGGACTGAAGCTTTGCCTCTTCTATGCTGTGAATCACTATACCTCATCATTGATATTAGGTCCAAGTAGATTGTAGCCACACAAGTGTATTTGTTGAACAAATGAAGAGTTGTGCTAGAGACAGTGGAGTCCAGCAAAAAGTAAATAACAATTCACAAACTGAAAGAACTGATAATCTATGAGGAAAGATTAGAAATGCTCCAATATCAGTTGGTCAACACACATCTGTTATGTTCTCTGTGCTAAAATTTGGGAATACAAAAGCAAATGAGATTGAATGTCTGCCCTCAATAAATTCATGGTCTGGGGAAGAACATAATTACATTGATAACTCTGGCAAAAGCCATGAGAGAGCTAATAGAGGCATCTACGGGATGACAGAGAGATAGATGAACTTCACATCACACAAGTGAGGACTTTGCTTTTGAAGATGAGGAGGTGAAATCTAAGCTGGTTTTAGAGAGTTAATTAAAATAAGAAAGGAAGACAGGTAAGCAGACAAACCAAGAAGGCTTGTGTCTTAGTCCATTCAGGCTGCTATGGCATGAATTCCTAAGGTTCCACTTCTTAATACTATTGCATTAGGGATTAGTTTTCAACAATTGATTGTGTGTGTCTGTGTGTGTGTCGGGGGATGGGTAACAAATATGGAGACCATAGTAGCTTGCAAAATCCTGGCATGTTTGAAGAATGAACGTAAAATTCTGTATGATTAGATTGTAGGTTGTATATGTATATGTTGGGGTTTTGGTCCAAAAGAGGGTATAACAAGCTGGACAGTTAGAAAGTGGCAAATGATGTTCAGAAAGTCTATGAACAAGATCAGATAAGTGCAGTAGAAGGTTGGCATGAGGTTGTAGAGTAAAAAAGAAATTGTTTATGAGTGAGACAGTATTATTCATATTGTTTATGAATAACAACAAAAATAGACAAAGCCACCACTCTTGCATCTTTAATATGTGCTAAATATTTTATATATACCATCTCATTATATCCTCACTATCTCTTTGCAATGGATATATTTGTTTTCCACTTTTTAATAGAAGAAAACACAGCTCAGAGAGGTTATATGACTTGCCCAAATTACACGGCAGCAACTCCAGCCCATGCCTGTCTGCTCCTAAAACATATGATCCTAACCTTCAGCTCCTGTAACTGTGAAATGCATTTTAATGACGGGCAAGATGTGGGAGGCAGAGATGGGGATTATACATTTTATATAAAGACTACAGCATTGGCCACCTCCAGAGTTCTGAGGTACTGGGCCCCACAGGGAGCCTGAGAAATTACAAAGATTATGAAATGGATCCCCAGGTGTCAGCACTTACCTCCCCAATGCATTATCCCAGAAGAGTCTGCTGTCGTCTATTACAAGAGACACATATTCACCCTGAACTTGTAAAGAGCAATTTATAAAATGTGCACCAAAAAAAGTAAAACCTAGTACTGGAAGCTGACACTTGGACAAACTAGGGCAGAGAATAGTTTATTATTATGCTTTAATTTTCCAAAAAGAGAGTGCAGAGTTTTATCCTATTTATAATAAAAGTCACTGATATAATAAAAGCATCTCATCACATCAGCAGTCATTTCTACAAATAGAGCATTGACGGTTTAGATATTAACATGTGTTATAAATGTCATTGATATATGAAGACATTTTAGACTGTCTATCTGAAAATAGAAGGAAAGCCATGGGGAGGGAGAGGAAGACACAGAACTAATTCAATCAGAATATGGAGAACCTATTCTTACACAACTAAGTCTTATATTTGTGAGCAATGCAAGTAAACACCTGAATCTGACTGATGATTTGAATTTGATTCGCCAGCAAAGTGTGATGCAGATAGGGGAAAAAAGGCAGGGAGAGAGGAAACAGAGAGTGGGGGGATAAAAATATGTGGAATTAAATAATTTTAATATTGAAAAAGACTCAGTTTTATATTCTTCAATCATATTCCTTTGCAGCTGTTGAAACTGAGTCTTGGGAAGGTTATGCAATTCATCCTAGGTCAGAATTTCGTGGTGAAAGTCTTCTTAAATCTGACCTGCATGTCAAATCTTAAAGGGGATAATAGGTATTTTTCTCTAATGAAAACCAGAAAGCTCTGTGGGTCAGGGAGAAGACAACTGACAAGGTGTGGGCATAAGAATTAAGAAGAAAGAGAAGGGGAACGTCAATGATATTTCGTACCTACCATCTGATGAAAGTATTTCATATAATATCCAATTTGATATTCAAAACACCCTTGGAAAGGAGGGCAATTAGATTCATTTATGAAGACACTCATTTTATTCATGAAGGCTCAGAGAAGTTAAGTCATGCGCTCATGGATTGATAATTAAACTGGCATCACTGATTCCTGTCACCTGAGGTGCCAGGCTCATTCTTGACTGTCGAGTCCAAGGACAGAGTTCCTGCTTTACATTTCAACCTAAGCCTTGACCTTGGCTTCTCAGTGCCCTAGAGTGACAGGGCAATCACCTGCACTGCCGCCTCACTGCATAGGAGGCGAGGCTGAAGGTCAGAGGGAAAGGGCTTTCTTGAGGTCTCACAGAACCCAGTTAGGAGAGCTGTTTTCTCTGCCTGGCACAAACCTTTAGCATTGTCTCCTTTCCTTCTTTCCCTTGGATACAACTGTAGGACAGGTCAATTCTTGTCCTGCATTAAAATTTCCAAACTGTCCAAAAACAGGAAAAAAGTAAGAGGACAGGGAAAGTGCTGGATGGGTGGCCTAATTAAATTAAATTTTATTTTATTTTATTTATTTTTTGAGACGGAGTTTTGTTCTTGTTGCCCAGGCTGGAGTGCAATGGCGTGACCTCAGCTCACTGCAACCTCCGCCTCCTGGCTTCAAGCGATACTCCGGCCTCAGCCTTTGGAGTAGCTTGGATTACAGGTGCCTGCAACCATGCTCAGCTAATTTTTTTGTATTTTTAGTATGGATGGGTTTCACCATGTTGGCCAGGCTGGTCTAGAACTCCTGACCTCAGGTGATCCGCCCACCTTGGCCTCCCAAAGTGCTGGGATTACAGGCGTGAGCCACCGTACCTGGCCTGCCTAATTTAATTTTAAAAGAATAGAAACCAGTTATTGTACAATTAAGTCTTGTATTGGTGAACTATATAAAAAACTAAAAGTCTAGTTTATGCCTTGAATGCAACTCATTATCACAGTATGTTTTTAAGCAGGTTGAGAGATGCCACCTGGCGTGGGGAAGGGCACATGGGAAAAGGAAAGAAGTAGAGAGAATAGAGATTTTGTGGGATTTAAAAATAAATGCTATGATCACTATAGTTGTAGTTTGCTAGTGTAAACTAGTGTTGTTCCTGTAGTTATTATTTTAGGCTCCTCTTAAGCTTTCCTGGAACTCTATAGCCATAAAAAAGCAAAGGAGGCTTTTTCTGCTCCTCCTCCTCTTCCTCTTTCTTCCACTTCTTTCTCTGCCTCTATATCCTCTTTAACCTTACCCTTGCCTTCCTTTTTTTCACTTACCTGGTCATTAACATTATAAATATGTATATATTATATTTCCCCTACATGGAAGACTTAGCTCTTGATAGCTTAAAATGCCTACCAAAGCATTTCACCTCTGCATTTTATTTTTTCTAAATACAAATTACTTTTCTGATAAAGACAATACTTGCTTAATGTGAAAATAAACTAAACAAAATGAAAGCCTATACCACAGAAAGTGAACGCTCTTCAATGATGTTTACAGGCTGTATAGAAGCAGCACTCAGTGGTGAACCCCACTGCTCTGCCTTCCTTCCACCTGGGTCTATGTCTCAACTTTACCACTTTCCCCCTGTGTGACTTTGGGAAAGTCACTTAACTTCTCGAGACTCAGTTTCCTTAGGTGAAAAAATTGGGACTCAACCTCATAACCTGCCTCTCAGGATTACTTGTGAAGATTCAGTACAATAAGACACGTTAGCACAATGGCTGACAAATGGTGGAAACTCTCACATGTTAGCTACTCCAGTGAATCCCTCCAGATATGCAAATGCATGTGAGCAATAGGCTAATTTTAAGTATTGTATGCAATGAATGCTTTTTCCTCCTAAAATATTACATGGCCTCTCCCGATGTCTGTAGACAGGTCTCATTTTTAAAAATATTTAGTTCATTTTGTAGCTATACCTACTCAGTTCCTCAATGACAGTAATGGAAAAGATATGCTTTGTAACTTGGTTTTCTTTTGCAAGCAGTGTTGCAGAAAACGTGCTAACTCAAGCATCTGAAAACTACTCAATTCTATCACTTAATTGGTCTGGTTGTTGTATGAGGCCTGCTGGGTTGCATAATCCCTTTTGAAAGGGGAGAAGATTTCCACAATTCTTTTGCTTGGACTTTCCCTGACTGGGCCTCCCAAGACAACTCATTCAGCAAACATTTATCAGGACATCCCATGTATTTGAAGACAAACCCAGAACAGTTCTGGGTGTGGAGACTCACAGTCTGATGGAGGAATGAGATGAGATACTATAAAGACACTGAGAAATTAAACAGCAAAAACAAACTTGAAGTTATCTCCCAATTCTGGTAGAAAATGGTCAGAATTTACATTATGATTGTTCTATAACTATCTCCCAGATTTTTGGCTACTCTTGAGATTCTTTGGAAAAGATAATTTGGCCTCAGGATCCCTGGGGCCTGAGGATGACCTGGGTCTCAGAAGAGTCTGGCTGGGTTTATCTAATTCTTGTCTTTGTCCTGTTTCCTTGGTCCCCATTACAACCACAACCAAAGGGCGCTATTAGAAACCTCTGATTTTCTACTTCTCAGCAGCTAAACTCTGCTGTGCTTAGGGAAATATTTCCTTGAAACTTTTCTATTTCAAAATACCGCAGGCAAAACCTCTGAGACTTGGGTCTGTAGCAGTGACTGGAAGGAAAACCAGAGAAAACAATAACTAGGGAGAGGAAAGGGAAGAGCTGACATTTTCTTTGAGACTGAATAATGCATTTGAATGTTTCATTTTGCTGTAGATTGAAAGGGGCTTAAGGGGGAAAGAGGTGACGGGGGAAGGAATGAGAAAGACAGAGAGATGCAAAAGCCCCAAGAGATGGGCACTGCAATCTAGAAAGTTATTTCTCAGCTGGGCTTAGTTCTAAAGTTCACCACTGAATTATGTGTTGGATGTTTGGAGACTTATCCCTGGTGTACTTGCAACACCTGTGATAGAATATTCTGGGTGTGGAATGATTCTTTCACTTCAGGACATATTGCAACTTGTTCAGTTTCCTTCTGTGGGTTTTGTTTCTTTTTTTGTAACTCTTATTTAATTTCCCGTCTCTTTTTTTATCATTACAGTTATTTTTAAGTTATAGCATAGAGGCTTAGAAAATGTTTTCTTACAAACATTTGAACATCCCCTTTCTGTAATAGAAATTATTTAAAACAATAAGACTAGATTTCCATTATACTAAAAATACTTCAGACAACGTGTAATCCCTGTGGAACAAAATATGCTTTAATTTATCCCAAATGATTATTTTTAAAAGGTATATGAAGAAAGTCTTCATTTACTTAGTCAGAGTCTCTCATATATTATGAAAATGTTCTTTTGGGAAAATAAAAGGTCAGAGGTGGATGAAAATTACAGTTAAGACTTCTGTAAACCTTCTTAAGTAGGTTATAATATAAAGAAAAATATTAATTTATCAATTTGATTGTAACAACACAAAATCAGTTACAAAATATAAATGCAAGGTAGATGAAAACATTTCTTAATTCTGGCACAATGGCTTAAAGACTTGAAAGGGGAAAAATGCAATGGCAACTTAAGCAAAATATAGTGAGAATGAAGACCCTATTTCAGCTTCTAGCAAAACTTAGCTCATCATGGATGCTCTAAATTTGTGGTGAGGAGGGAAAGAAGAAGGACAGAAAGGAGTAAAGAAGAAAAGGCATAAAATGAAGAAAGGGAGAGAATGAAGGATCGGGAAGGGAAAGAAAGACAAGAGTGCAGAACAAGTAGATGAAAGTAAATAATTGCCTTGACTTCCTTATTTGGGTTGAAAAAGCAAAGGAGAAAATATTCATTGTGAATTGGTGCTAGGAGAAACCGCTAAAGAGAGTCCAAAGGAAAATTACTTGAAAATCTGTAAGATTATGGCCACGTCAACAGCAGGAAGTAAAGGGGAGTGTTTCAGGGCCTGGCTTAATTAACCACCTTCAGTATCAGACTAGACTGTGGTTCCTTTCCCAGTTTTTCTATTTACTAAATGCAGGGACTTGGACCAGTTATTCAACTTCCCTGTGCCTCAGTTTCCTCAAATATAAAATGGGAGTCATAATACTTAGTACCATAGAAAGAATGAAATGCTGAGAGTTTAGCACAACATCTGTGCAGATTAAGTGTCCCTTCTTGATATTATTATTTATTTATTATTATTACCCTTTTGGAAAGCAATGGCTCAATATGTAGAAAGAGCCCTTCATGTATTTGTTCACTTCGCCCCAGGAATCCCCTTCCTGGAAATAAATCCCAAGAAAATAATACAACACAAAGATAAAGTGCTGAGTGACGATCACTATACCATTAGCATAATTGCCCCCCAAAATGAAACAACTTAAATGTCAATAAGGGAATAACTTATAGAAAATTATGATATATCAACATTATAGGATATTATGCGACCATTACAATGATAATTATGATGACAATGTAGTGTCACGAGCAAATGCTTATAATTTAATGGTAAGTGAAAAAATGACATATATCATACAATTGTAGCTTTGTAAAAATATGCATACATATGGGCAAAAACTGGCATCTTACAAGCAAAAATTGAAATAATTATGTATGTGTGTACACTTAAATTTTTTTTCTCTTTACAAATTGTTTTTTAATATTGTTTGAAAATCATCTATTCGATAATAAAAACATGCAGCAGGAGATGACTAAATAGAGAGGCATACTTGTTATAACTCACATCAGCGAATTAATGGTAAAAACAGATTTGCTTAGAGAGACACAAGGGCTTTGGGACATTTGCGTGGAAATATGAATAAATAATAAGCAAATAGCTAACACATATAATTTTTACTCTGTGCCAGGCACTAGTCTGAGTGCTTAATTCATTTTACACTCTGAATTTTCCCAAAGATGCTATTTTACAGATAAGAAAACTAAGACACAGTGTGGTTGAGAAACTGGCTAGAAGTCGCATAGCTATTAAATAATGGCCTGGGATTTGAATACAGGCAGTCATATTCCAATATCCATGCTCCTAAGGCTGCACACACAGCCTTCAGCTATGGCTAGCTTCACGGGTGTGCAGCACAGGGCTCTGCACTCACAAGGTTTGCATACATGGGGTTTCATGCTCTGCTGTTGCTGTCCTGAAATTGTTAATTTTGTCTTTGAATTTGCTTTTTGGAAGTGAAGTGTGATGGGACAGTAGAGCACATGCTGAGGTCTGAGAGCCACTGCTCACATGTGGCTCTGCTTCCTTGGGATGTACTCAGCTCCTAGTCTCCATTCCTGGCGACCTGGGCCCTGCCCAGCCTCCATCTCCCTACCTCCACACCATGGCTACTGCCACTTTCCATCCAGAGTGGCAACCAGATCACACTGGTAGGATGGAGACTGAGTTCCACCATCAGCCTCTTTCTCAGTGGAGCTCTGGCATATTCCCTGGGCACCTTGGGGTGGGGTGAGGTGGTGGGCATCTTTGCCTCCACCTGGCATCACTGTGATGCATTTAGTGGGTAACTCAGCAGCAGCCTCTTGCCTATGTCTTATCTAGATACTGAAAGGCTGCTGTTGTATTCAGAGGTTGTAATACCTGGGGTGTTGCCTGTCTGCAGTGGGTTAGGATAGTGAACCTGTGTGAACTTGGTGTTCTCACCCCTCATCAAGACCTAATAGAACTCTGTTGCACTGGTTCCTACAAATTGCAGAGCTCTTCCTACTTCCATCATGATTTTATGAAAAAAAAAAAAAAAAAAAAAAAAAAACCAAAAATCAAAAAACGTGAATATGGTTCAAAGGTCGACTACTAGGCTTGGCCTCCCACAAATCAGAGGGCGCAAAAGAGGGGAGAATTACAGAAATGACACTTCTGCCAGTGCCCTGAAATCACATTTGCATAACTTTATTCTGATGATATAACTTAACCCATGGCTAGAAGTTATATTATCTTAGCTGTCTCAAATGCCAGAAGTTGGCAGTAAGTTTTGGCAGCCACTGTGTCATCAGGAGGCAATACTGCTCCATGGTTAACACCTATGCTTGTCACCGTTGTCTTTGTGTTGACATCCCAGGTATATCATAACTGTGTTACCTGGGTGACATTTAATTTGCCACTTTATTCATACAAAAGGGATAAGATTACCTTCTCACAGACTAGTTCTGAGGAGCAAAGCAGATAATGACTGTAGAGGAGCTCTTAGCATAGTGCCTGGCACAGAGTGACCACTCAGCAAATGTGACTTTTTATCCAGAGCTGAAGCTTATACAGCACTGCAAGCATGAAAGGAAGAACACTGTGCTTCAGATGTCACATGAAGGAGGGGACGGCGGTGGTTGGCATGCTGCTAGGAAAGTTTAAGAACCAGATAGCCAGATATTTCAATGTTCCCATAAGTTAAACACAGATGAACAGCAGGTTCTAACAGGTATACATACATACATATGGCATATATATATATACACACACATATATACCTGTTAGAACATATATAATATATATATACACACACACAAACACACATATATACGTATATATGTATATATACGTATATATACCTGTTAGAGCATATATATATACACACACACACACACACACATGCACACACACAAACTTTTTTCCTTCAGAAATATGCTTTGAATGCTTTCAGGTACTTTTGAACAATTGCTTCAAAGAGAATAAAATACCTAGGAATCCAACTTACAAGGGACCTGAAGGACCTCTTCAAGGAGAACTACAAACCACTGCTCAATGAAATAAAAGAGGATACAAACGAATGGAAGAACATTCCATGCTCCTGGGTAGGAAGAATCAATATCGTCAAAAAGGCCATAATGCCCAAGGTAAATTATAGATTCAATGCCATCCCAATCAAGCTACCAATGACTTTCCTCACAGAATTGGAAAAAATGACTTTAAAGTTCATATGGAACCAAAAAAGAGCCCGCATCGCCAAGTCAATCCTACGCCAAAAGAACAAAGCTGGAGGCATCATGCTACCTGACTTCAAACTATACTACAAGGCTACAGTAACCAAAACAGCATGGTACTGGTACCAAAACAGAGATACAGACCAACAGAACAGAACAGAGCCCTCAGAAATAATGCCGCATATCTACAACTATCTGATCTTTGACAAACCTGACAAAAACAAGAAATGGGGAAAGGATTCCCTATTTAATAAATGGTGCTGAGAAAACTGGCTAGCCATATGTAGAAAGCTGAAACTGGATCCCTTCTTTACACCTTATACAAAAATTAATTCAAGATGGATTAAAGACTTACATGTTAGACCTAAAACCATAAAAACCCTAGAAGAAAACCTAGGCAATACCATTCAGGACATAGGCATGGGCAAGGTCTTCATGTCTAAAACACCAAAAGCAATGGCGACAAAAGCCAAAATTGACAAATGGGATTAATTAAACTCAAGAGCTTCTGCACAGCAAAAGAAACTACCATCAGAGTAAACAGGCAACCTACAGAATGGGAGAAAATTTTTGCAATCTACTCATCTGACAAAGGGCTAATATCCAGAATCTACAATGAAATTTTACAATTTCATTTACAAACCAATTTACAAGAAAAAAACAAACAACCCCATCAAAAAGTGGGCAAAGGATATGAACAGACACTTCTCAAAAGAAGACATTTATGCAGCCAAAAGACACATGAAAAAATGCTCATCATCACTGGACATCAGAGAAATGCAAATCAAAACCACAATGAGATACCATCTCACACCAGTGAGAATGGCAATCATTAAAAAGTCAGGAAACAACAGGTGCTGGAGAGGATGTGGAGAAATAGGAACACTTTTACACTGTTGGTGGGACTGTAAACTCGTTCAACCATTGTGGAAGGCAGTGTGGCAATTCCTCAGGGATCTAGAACTAGAAATACCATTTGACCCAGCCATCCCATTACTGGGTATATACCCAAAGGATTATAAATCATGCTGTTATAAAGACACATGCACACATATGTTTATTGCGGCACTATTCACAATAGCAAAGACTTGGAACCAAGCCAAATGTCCAACAATGATAGACTGGATTAAGAAAATGTGGCACATATACACCATGGAATACTATGCAGCCATAAAAAATGATGAGTTCATGTCCTTTGTAGGGACATGGATGAAGCTGGAAACCATCATTCTCAGCAAACTATCGCAAGGGCAAAAAACCAAACACCGCATGTTCTCACTCATAGGTGGGAATTGAACAATGAGAACACACGGACACAGGAAGGGGAACATCACACACCAGGGCCTGTTATGGGGTAGGGGGAAGGGGGAGGGATAGCATTGGGAGATATACCTAATGTTAAATGACGAGTTACTGGGTGCGGCACACCAACATGGCACATGTATACATATGTAACAAACCTGCACGTTGTGCACATGTACCCTAAAACTTAAAGTATAATAAAAAAAATTAAAAAAATAAAAAAATAAAAGGCTTGGTTGAATTTCCAGTCATATGAAATGCCACATCAGGGGGCAATTTTGATTTGACAAATCAGAGCAAATGCTTGGTCATCCTTTTGTCCATTAAAAAAACCAAAAACTTAGCATTTCCACATGGATTTGGACAGTTTCATAATTTCACGTAGATTATTAAACTCACAATTGCGGGAGGCTTTTTCTAGCCCCTTCTAATGAGTAAGTAAACAATGAGATAGCTAAGACTATGAGGGAAGAAAGGGGATGTTGACAACATTTAATGTGATAAAATCTTTGTATGTGCTTTAAAATCAGTTTTATTGAGGCATAATTTACACACAGTAAGATAAATGTGTTCATTTTAAGTACTCTATACAATTCAATGAGTTTTAATTATGTGTACATACCTATGATCACCACCTTGGTTAAAACAGAGACTACATCCATCATCCCCGAAAGATCCATTGTGTCCTTTGCCACTGAATTCCCCACCCCTGACTCCAGGCAATCAGTAATCTGATTTCTATTACTCTAGATTAATTTACCTATTCTAAAACTACGTGTAAGTAGAATCATACAGCATCTCCTCCTAAGTCTAGTAACTCTTGTTCAGTGTAATGTCTCTGAGATGCACTGACACTGCAGATACTAATAGTTTATTAGTATTGCTGAGTAGTACTGCGTAGTAGGGATATATCATATTTTGTTCCTTCATTCTACTGTTGATGGACATGTTTCCAGTCTTTAGTGATTTAAGATAAAGGTGCATGAACATTCCTATATAAGTCTTTTTTGTGCATACATATTTTCATTTCTTTGGGGCAAAGAGACATTTTCATTTCTATTGAGGAGATTGTTGAGTCATGGCATAGGTGTATATTTGTACACACCTCTATGAGAATCTTTATAAGGGTCTGCCCCACTGCTTTTCAAAGTACTTATACCATTTGATACTTCTACCAGCAATGCTCAATAAAGATTTGTTAAATTAATACATTATTTCTTAATTAAATACTTTATTAATAATGAAGAAAGGAATCAGAGGACTTCAGTTTTCCACCCAGCATCTCTGTGAGAAATTGTTTCCTTTTTCTTAATAGTGTAACAAGAAGAATCATCATACATATCAAATTTATACCTGCACTAGTTAGGGCTATTCCAGAAAAGTACCATAGACCAGGCGGTAGATAAACAATAGAATTTATTTATCCCAGTGCTGAAGGCTGGGAGCCCCAGATCAGGGTGCTAGCATGGTCTGTTCTAAGAGGGCCCTCTTCTGGGTACAGACTGCCATCTTCTAGTTGTATCATCACATGGTGGAAAGAGGATGAGAGAGAGCTCTCTGGGGTCCCTTTTGTAAGGCATTAATCCCATTCACGAGGGCTCTACACTCAAGACTTAATTACCTCCCAAAGGCCCTGTGTTCTACTACCGTCACATTGGGAGTCGGAATATCAACATATGAATTTTGGGGGGACAAAAACATTTGGTCCACAATAATAACCAAACTGTTTTTAGAAATAAGAAGTCCTCAGATGTTATGCATGCTTTAAACATTGATTTTGGCATAATGCTATATATAGACAGTTTAGCGTATCAGTTTGACAGAAAAGATTCAGAGTGAGCAATATAGGTAGTATATTATTAAGCAAGAGAAGCTGTTTATATTTCAACTGCAAATAACCAACTTTGGATATATACCGCTTTTGTCCTCTGTGATGTGTTAGTAGGATCTTATTCTCTGTTACAGAAAATCATACCCCCTCTCATGGGGGCTAGCTATATCACACATTGTAGATGTATTTGCACTGTCCATGAAACGCAAAAAAAAAAAAAAAAAAAATAGAGAATGAGTATAGAAATGCAACCAGTGCTAATTAACATTTTAATATTTGCCGTCATAGTTTTCTTGCATAGACCCAAGGAGGCAGAAAGCCCTCAGAGAATGATTGTATTCACCTTTGCATCTTCCATATTCAGGAGACCTAGGTGCTCAATACTCAGTAGGAGCATAGCATATGAAATTAAACTGATTTTTATATCCAGCAGGTCATCATGAGCTCAAGTCATAGTGGCATGCAAATACTAACCTTTGCGTAACACTTTATGGGCCCCCTTTGTTCCTTATGGTCTGATGTGATTGTACAAACCTTCTGGAAAGTCTGCAGAACAGAAATTCTTATTATCTTTACTTCCAGATCTATTGCACTGCATGGTGACGACACTTAATAATAATGTATTGTATTTTTCAAAATTGCTAAAAGAATAGATTTTTAATGTTCTTGCCACAAAGAAGTTGGTGAGGTGAGGAATATGTTAATTAGCTTCCTTGAATCTTTCTACAATGTATGCATAGATCAAGACATCACATTGTACCCCATACATATACACAATTATTATTTTTCAGTTAAAAATAAATTAATAAGAAGTTGATGTTTAGGGAGTTTAATATGCTTGCCCAAGGCCACACAGACAACAGCACTGCTTTAACTTGGTGTCAATGGCAGGTCGAAGACCTTTATCTTCTGTCCTCAACTCCAGCACTCCTTGGGTGACCATCACTCTACAAACTGAATTCTGTATGTCAAGAATATTTCCCTTTTTGCTCCACAGGAGAAAATTCATTATCTGAATCATAATATCATCCTTTTTTATCTTTCTGATAGCCTTTGTACCAGGAGCCTGAGGTCCATTGTGAAGGTGTCAATTGAACTTACAACTTCTGATGACAAAATTCCCTGGGCCACACACAAGGCTGTGTTTATACTTAATAATCTCATCAGGGACTATAAGGCCTAATTAATTACTGTTGGTACAGCAGCCTGATATATGAAACTGAAAGATTTTACCAGAGTGCACAATATTCATAGTATAACTATAGCATGTATAGAACTAACACAAATGTCACATAGTCAGTGAGGCAGAGAGAGTCAGTTGGAGGACCTAATTAGTGGAGCGCATATAACATCCTGTGAGATTCCTGGGAACCACAAGTTTAAATCCCAGAAGCTAAACTCTAGTCTCTTCATCTTCTGATTATAGTCAGATGAATGAACTAATGATGGAACTTAGTGGTAGCTTGGATTTGACCTTGGAGTCTGACTGCCTATGTCTTTCATTTTGACGGACTGTGTTTGTAGAAGACAGATCAATGGGATAATAGTTTCATGGTCATTTTCATTTATAAGATCACACTTGGAGATGTCTTTTATCTTTTAAGAAGAATGAGTACTCTCCTGAAAAGAATATTTAAACTGTTGTAAGGAATTGTGGTTGAGACATAGGCTTGGGGTCAGATCTGGGTTTAAATTCCTACTCCTTGCTAGTTGGATTAACTTGGCCTAGTTACTTAACCTCTTGAGCCCTCATTTACCTCATCCATAAAAGTGTCTGTTGCAAATGAGAAAGTTAAATTAACACTTACTGGAATTCCTGGCACATTGAGACTATTCTACCAATGAGAGCTTTAATAATTCAGAACAAAGATCTCCTAACACCCCCTAACACTTTCTAACTTCACTGTTTAGAAGATGAGGAGTCTCAGAGAAAGAAAGTTGTTTACTGGAGAGAGAGACAAGTCTAAATCTTGGGAAACTATATTTCTCAAGCCAAGCTTTGCCTCCTACACTATGAAAACACCAAGATGTATTAAGAGGAAGTGGGCTTCTCATGATTATAAGAGTTCACACAGAGCTTGAATTATTTTATTATATAATTTTTTTAAAAAAAATATCAGTCTTGAAATGTATCTGGACTTCTAAGCCAGAAAGACTGGGGTCTATAACTCACTCTACTCACTCACTGTGTAACCTTGGGCTATGTCAGAGCCTTAGTATCCTCTTCTGTAAGAATCAGGATTGCATATTGTTATGGACTGAATGTTTGTGTCTTACCCCAAATTCATATGTTGAAACTTTAAGCCCCAATATGGTGGTATGATGAGGCGGGGCCTTTAGGAGACAATTAGGTTTAGATGAGGTCACAAGGATGGGGCCCCACCATAGGATTAGTGTCCTCATAGGAAGAAGAAGAGACTAGAACTCTCTCACTCTGCATCATGTGAAGACACAGGGAGAGGATGGTTGCCTGTAAGCCAGGAAGAGATTCCTTGTCAGAACTGGACTATTCTAGCACTGTGATCTGGGACTTCCTTCCACTAACCTTTGCATAACACTTTATGGGCCCCCAAACACTTTGTTCCTTATGGTCTGATGTGATTGAACAAATCTTCTGGAAAGTCTGCAGAACAGAAATTCTTATTATCTTTACTTCCAGATCTATTGCACTGCATGGTGACGACAGTTAATAATAATGCGTCGTATATTTCAAAATTGCTAAAAGAATAGATGAGTGAGAAATCAATTTCTGTTGAACAGTGAGAAATCAATTTCTGTTGTTAATGCTACCCATTCTATGGGATTTTGTTATGGTAGCCTGAGATGCCATATTATTAGTACTATTTTATAAATAATATGCATAAATTATGTGTGTGGGTATATACACACAATCATTTTGAAGGTCAGAGAAGTCTAATAACCTAACTCAGTGTTAATGTGATGAAGTCACAATAGACACTACTTCTCATCTTCTCTTTACTTTTATTGTAAAAGTCAGTAATTTAGCTCTAGTTCTTGGCTGAATGACCTTCCTGGTTCTTGGATAACAGAATTGGATGCTTGACAATCGTTCCAGATGCTAACGTGTTTTAGTATAAGGAGGGAAACCTCCAAATGAAAAGTGTATTTGTATCTGCAATTCCATTATTATTATTGTTTCCCTGCAATCAGAGAGCTGCTGGTAAGACAGAATTGCCAGCAGGTTAGCAAGGTTGTGATTTATTGGTCTCTTCCCTTTAGTAGGAGTTGAAGTGAACTCCTATTTTTTGGAACAAAACTGCAAGAGACTATGATTTCCTCTAACTGGCAAGCTGAGACAATAGGAGGGGTTAATGTATTTCACAATGAATTCTGATTTATAAAATATGCCTAGCAGCTTATGAATATGGATATGATTTCTGCAAACAAAAGGTCACATGGCTAACAACTGGTGGAAACAATATTTATGAATGCAATGCCATAGCAAGGACTAAGGTTAGAAAAGAAAGACATTTAAGAAGGGAGATACAGGAGTCCAAGAGGATGTGCAGGTTGGCAAAGATAGATAGATAAAAATCCAAAAGAAGGCAGCAAACAGAGGCTGCACTAATGCAATAGAGAGACTGGCCAAGGAAAGTACGAAAGGTGAATCAAGAGGGGTATGAAGAGGTGAGAAAGGTAACATGGGGGCTCAAAGCAGTTAGGGTAGAGTAGAGAAGAAACAGGTCAAGGCCACCTTGAAGTATTAATGTCTTCAGAGCGAATGAAAAAAATCTTAATAATGGATTGGGGAAAATTTTTTGAAAGTCTTTCTCCTATGGCATTTAAACTAATAAATATGTAAAACTCTGAGGAACTGTATGGTGTGTGGTATATGGAAGCACAGCTATTTTTGGTGTATTCAATTAAAGGATACTCAGTAGAATATAGTTAGGCATCCTATAGTACTGACTTCATGACCATGCTTAAAGAACTTTTTTGAGTGCTTGGGGATTTGATTTAGATTCTAAGAATTGATACCTGGATTGATATTTAGGTGTTAACAGGGCTTCCCAAATTGTTTGATTGGCTCACTAAGACACTAAAATAGCATAGAAGGAGTGACAAACGAAAGGAGTTGACATTTCATGAGGATCTCTTATGGCCAGGACCCTGTACACAACCATCTAACTTACATTTTCCAAAAAGTGTTGTGTCTTTGTTTCATTTGAAGTTCAATCCAAAAGGAGAGGGTATGATTCTATAGCATACATCCTGTAATTCCTAACTTATGTGTTTCCATTTTGAAAATAGGATGCCAAAATTATTCAGTTCCTACTCTTAATTGATGTAGGTAATATGGCAATTACTTTATCTTTTTTTTTTTTTTAAAAAAAAAAAAAAAAACAAAAAAAAACTCGCTCTGTCGCCCAGGCTGGAGTGCAGTGGTGCCATCTCGGCTCACTGCAAGCTCTGCCTCCCAGGTACACGCCATTCTCCTGCCTCAGCCTCCCGAGTAGCTGGCACTACAGGCGCCCACCACCACGCCCGACTAATTTTTTGTATTTTTTTTAGTAGAGACGGGGTTTCACCGTGTTAGCCAGGATGGTCTCCATCTCCTGACCTCGTGATCTGCCTGCCTTGGCCTCCCAAAGTGCTGGGATTACAGGCATGAGCCACCGCACCCGGCCCTGGAAATGATTTTATCTTAAGGTCCAGAGATAGATATATTTAATCAGAGCATTGTATCAATCTGACTATAATCAACATTGGTTAGTTCAGAGATGGGTAAAGGACCCGATACTGTAATAACAGAATAAAAACTTGACAATAATTAGAACCCAGAAATAAACAGGGACTTAGTCTTAATGACTGTGTTTGAACTTCTGAATCTAGGCCCTTCTTTAAAAGAAAAAATACATATATATTCATTCATTCTCTCTCTCTCTGTCTCTCTCTGTCTCTCTCTCTCTCTCTCTCCTGCTTCCACCCTGCCTCCCTATTCTGAGTTTGGCTCTATTGCCTGTAAATAAGAGCCTGGCTACCAATGATTTCATTATCAATATTTTTGGAAGACACTGGATCCACATATTTCTTTGACTAATGTTTTTGGGAGACATTAAATCTTACATATCTTCTCTAGAGATTCATAATTTATATTAACATATAGAAGTTTTATAAAGTTCTACCTGAAATAAATGTGTTTAATTTTGTTTAATACAGCAATTCCCAAATACATTTGACCATGACATTTTTTTCCCCAGAATACTTATTATATGTTCTGTAATAAACATTTTACAGAATATTCTTAAGAATCTGCCGGTCTAGATGAATCCTCACAAAAATTATAAGGAAGATATTCTTCTTTTTATATAATAAACTAAGGCTTAAAGAGCTGACTTACTTGATCTAAGTCTCAGAGTAAATGGCAAAGTTGAGAGATGGAACAGGAACTCAGTTCTCATAGAAACTCAACTCTAAAGAGCCTTGAAGCCAAAGGGAGCCTAAGGAAATAGGTAAGAGATCAGAGCCCACGCCTCATTTATTTGTAGTGTCCAGAGATTGAACAAAGAACATTTGATAAGGTTTCTGTGGAATCGCTACCAAATATTCAATCCTATTGAAGCTGGACCCAATGAATGCACAGAGGGTCCTTCTTCATTTAGTATCCATTGGATATATGTTGGTAACTTCTGGCCACATCCTGTTGCCTGCTTTCCAGAAGTTTAAACTCTAGCTTTTTCATTATCACTCAGAAAACAGGTAAAGAAGTTGGGGTTCTAATTTATACATGTCTGAAAAAGTATATATATATATATATATACATATACTTTGAATAACTCTCATCTATTTCCTCCTTGAAACTGAGGTAAGAAATATACAGCTATAGCTTTTTTTCTAATGAGTCATGTGAAGAGGTGTTAATGGAAGATGGTCAAAAGATGTGCAGAGGAGTTCAGAGGAGGAAGTGCTTAGTTTAGGCTGAAAAGGATCACAAATAATTTCACACGGAGGTAGCTTTTGAGTTGGGTTTTAAGAGATGGGTGGAATGTTGACTGAGATCATCTCCATATACTGCTTTATTTATCTTGGGCAATGAAGAACTGACATCAAGTTTGGAATCTGTTAACCGGTGAGTATCTTTTCCTAAAGGAATGGCTGGCAGAGACTAACGCTCAGTTACATTCTTAAAAGGGTTTCTCAGTTAAACTACCCTTGACCCAAGGACGCTTACAATTCTAAGAGAGAAGATTGACAGATGCACAAAAATTATAGAAAAGTATCATTTTGGATGGTCCTGGTCAGGAGGAAGGACCTGCCCTGGAGGATAAGAGTCTCACAAACTGTCTAGGGAATGGGTCCCAGCTTCGAGTTTCATTTCACTCAATAAACAACACCTAAATGAATATAGGAGAACTCGGATGTCCACATTAGGATGTAGGTAAAGGTGCTTTTGTAATAATTGCTGGTATTTACTTAGTCCTTATGAGTCAGTTACATTGTGCACATGATATCCATCCATTATCTCAATGAATCTCATAAAACATATGCCACTATCAACCCCCATTTTCCAGATAAGTAAATTAAGCTTCAAAGATTAATTACCATACCCAAAACCACACAGTTAAATGCAGATCTTGGATCTGAACTCAGGGTCTCCAAATCCAATTTGTTTTGCAATTTTTCTGCTTTATTTCCTTCCAAATGCCTCCTCCTCTCCATATGTCACTGCAGCTGATAGGCACAGAGGCTTCGAGCCGCACAGTGAGTCACAAACTTTCCAACTAGTGTTCATGCTGAGTAATGTGGAACAAATTTTCCCTAGTATTTCAGATCACATTGGAGGTGGCTAGAAAGTAGGAATTAATGACAAGTCAGTTTTATAGTACTTTAAAAAAACAGAATTGTATTAAATATGGGTATATCTTACGTCCCTTTAAAGAGTGTAGAGAAACAATAAAAGGCAGCTATTTGAATTGAGTTGAAAAATTGCTACTTTAACTAGGCCTATGAAGGACCTGCTTTAATAATTATCTAAAATTATGTGTAACTATCATATAGATTCAGGAACACTGCATCTGCCTCAGGGGTTGGTTCCATAGCCAGTGTGTAAAGCAAAAATTGTCTATGTTCTAAACTACCTTTGAAAATTTCTCAAATAATAACAATTACAACCACTACATATATAGTACTTACTATGTGCCAAATACTTTATATAGTAATGCATTCAATCTTATGAGGAAGTCCAATGATCAGCCCCATTTTGTAGATGAGTAAAGTGAGTCATTGAAATGTTAAGTCCCTTCTCTAGTGTCCTATTGTTAACAAGTGGCAGTTACAGGAGTTGAAACTGATCCATTTGGCTCCAAAATGCCATGTTCTTCACTACTATGCTCCATTGCCTGCTATAGGTAATAATGCAATGCCATTCCTTATCTCCTTTGCTGACTTGATTTAGGAGCCATGGTGTATAGTTATTTATTTCTTTAAACATCAGAAACACCTCATCATGGCAAGGTGCTCAAACCATGCTTCAAGAACAGCTGATTCAGACTTTTCATACATAGCATAGGCCCCCTGGAGTGTACACACATGAATGGACTGTTGAGAAAATTTCCTAAATTAAATATATTTTTATAATCTCTTTCTTGCTCTCTTATAAAGTTAGTATTTGAGTAAATTTAATGCGTTTAGTTGTACACTTATTGCAGAAAGGACTCATCATCCTCTTCACACCATCACTGGAATTCTCTCCAAGTCAAATATGTTTAGGTTGCAGCTTACTCTATTTTGTGAATTTTTCTCATCCTACTGAAGACTAATAATAAACTGATTCCAAAATTCTTCTTAAAACATTCTATTTTCCTCCTCGGTTTAAAAACCCTGGCTTTATCTTTGAATATGATTAGCTTTCCTATAAACAGACTTGAGCTACTGATATCTCCACTAGAAACTGCAAGCTACTGACGTCTGAATTACAGAGTTAACTTTACTACTGTCTCCTGAATCAATCCATCAAATATCTGCAACGCCCTGTCCACTCAGGTGAGTGCAGCCAGTGATAAAATGGATCCATATGACAGTCCTTACCCTTAAGGAGGGACAAGATTTACAAACATGGATTAATTAGTGAATAACAAAATACATGCATTTTGTTGTACTGAATTCAACATGCATAATGCAGGTGATTTGTCGGAAAAAGAGGGGATTACCAATCAACTTTTGCAGGCAATTCTCTTTAGATGGGGTGAGAAACGGGACAAAGTAGAAGCTGACATTTTTGAATATCTACAATAACAGTGATAATTGCATCAGTAATGACAATAGATTTTTCTGAGCACCTATTATGCTCAGTCAGCATTGTGCCAGTCCATGCTTTACCTGCATTGCCCTTATCAGATATGTGATCTCATTTGTCTCATCCATGTATATTTTGAATAGGCAGAAAAATAATCTTAGCTCAATTTTGTAGATAATAAAAGATTGATAAAATATATACAAACTGCCCAAATTCACGTTCATTCATTCAAAACTATTCACGCAATGTACTCCGTGAAAAGCCAGGACTATGTGTTCAGCAAACATATAATGGTTGCCCTCTCAGAACACAGAATCCTTAATATATTAATTATGTTATAATAGAAATAAGAATATAGAGGCAGGCTGGGATAAGTGCTACACAGGAAAAGTTGAAGTGTCATGAACATGTAATAGTAACAGAGACTAACCCACTTTGAGAAACTGAGGCAGATGCCCCTGGTGGAGGGTCCTGTGAACTGCTGTCTGCAGGAAGGGGATAGAATTAATTAGTTGGAAGTGGCGTAAGGTAAGCAGGGAAGAATGGGGTTTCTTGAGACTTTCCTGGCAGAGGGAAGACATTGTATGAATAGACTGAAGTTAGGAGAAAATGTTTCCCAAAGACAGAAAGCATCTTTGGAGCTCAGGGGCAAAAGGGAGTGTTGTAAAGACTAGACAAAAAAGTCCAGATTATGCAGAGTTCTATGAGTTGTGTTAAGACATTTGTTTTTTTATTGTAGAGAAATGAGGAGCCCTTGATAAGTTTTAAGCAGAGGAATGACTTTTGCATTAAAAAAAATCCCTTTGGTTGTAGAGTGGAGAACATATTAATGAGAGCTGGAGTAGAGACAGGGTGCTGGAAGGAGGATCTTCCAGGAGTGAAGAGGGGCGTGGTGGTCTGACCTAGGTGGTGTCAAAGGGACTGGAAAGAAGTCAGTGGGTATGAGAGATTTTTAAGACATAAAGTTAACAAAGCTTGAAGATTGATTGGCATGGGGATGGAGAAGAGGCTAAGAAATGGCAGAGCCAGTCATCTCAGATTCAAGTCTAGGGCTCTACACAATGTGACAAGGCCTGCTGGAGCCAGGGACTTGTTCTTAATTTAGATCTTAACTATATCTGGGCAATGAACAGTGAGTGTCGGAACTAGGGATACAGAGACTGGTTAGGAAATGAGGCCACTTCCCAAGCTCTGCTGTGGTATTTTGGATGCTGGAGTTGTGGGAATCTGTGGAGGAGGGGTGGGGGTGTGTGTGTGTGTGTGTGTGTGTGTGTGTGTGTGTCAGAGAGAGTTAAGTTTTCTCTCCTGCCCCAGTTTCTATGAGCTGCTCTGTCTTTTGTGTTCTTTGCCAAGAGGAAAGAAAACAGATTGTTCTTGCTTAGAGCATTCAGCTGACTCGACTGATGCCAAACCAAAAAAAGCCCTAAGAACATAATAATAATTGCTCATGTGTACACATCACTTTACAGTTTACCAAGGGCTCCACATTACACTTATAAAACTGCAAAGCCTATGAGGCAAGCACTCTGCCATTAAGTCTACTTCAATTTGAAAGAGACAAAGAATGTTCAGAGAGGTTAAAATGACTGGTTTCAGCCATGTAGCATATTTTCATAATCCAGATCTTCTGACTTTACACTGAGGTCTTCTTCCATTAGCTGTAGCAGGCTTGGGTTCACTGTGAAGGGGCCACCAATGACATGAAGGATTCTGTGTAGTCCTTTCTCATTTACAAAGTCCTTCTATATTGGACATTTTACTTTTATTAACACAACAAGACTCAGGTTTTTGGTCTCATCCTATATGAGAAAACAAGGTACCCAAGGTCAAACACAGACACCCAAGGTCAAATAGTCAGCAAGTAGTACAGCTGGAAATTGAGCCCAGTTCTTCTTATTTCATTGCCCATTTTTGCCTCCCAGAACTACTGTGAAGCTAAGGTGCATGAGATCTTAGGTTCAGAGAGAGAGACTTAAATAATTCAGATAAGATGTGTGTTGGGGATGCTCTCACAAATCCAGAGTCCAGGTTAAAGCTCTCCACTGAATGAGGCCAGGTTAGCAGCAGCGAGGAGTGGTTGGGTTAAGAGCAGCTGTCGCTGCTATCTCCTAATTGGAAATAATTGGGATTCTGTCTCAAACCACAGAGCCCTGATTTAGCCAACTCAGCCTCAACCAGGAAGCATCTGTTGCCATCTCCAATGGCAACAGTTCAATCCCCACTCCAGCGCACCATTCTTCCCTGCCAACTGGCAGGCAGTGACTACTCACAGCCTGCCGGCTTCTAGACCCAGCCCTGAAGCCCCGGGAATAATCAAGTTAGGTCAACATCTCAAGTTAGGATAAAGTGAAGAGGTGGAGGCTGGGAAAGGCTTAGTAGCACAATGCTAAATGACTACCTTGGGAAAAGGGAACTAAGATTTCTGAGGATGTATCAGACACTGTTCTGGGAGACTGACACATGCAAATCTATGTCATGTATAGATTCACAGGATAATGCCATTTTACAGAGGAAGAGACAGACTCACAGAGGTTATACTGTTGGTCCAAGGTCACAGAGCTGGTGAGTGGTAGAGCTAGGATTAGATCTCTTGTCCCTCCTGTGCTAATGGTCTTTCCACATTTCTACTCAAGTTCTTGTTTTGTCGTTTCTATTGCTTTTAGACTCTATCTGGAGTGTTCCTGGTCTCATTTCTACCTCTATCTCAAAGCAGAGATTAAGAGCCACCTGCTTTTTGAAAATGTCCCTTTCCCCTCAGATAAAGGCATGGGCAGAAAGTAGAATCCCAACACTAAAAAAGCTAGGAGAGGACCTTGGGAAAAGAACCCACAAGTTGCTGAGCAGCAAATGATGTTTGTTGTTATCATTACCTTGCTTGTGTGATACTGGAAACAGACTTCTGTTTATTATGTTAATGAATCCTCTGTGATTCTCCATTGCTTGTGCATAATTAAGATGGCCTTTTAAAAAATACCTTCCTCTGAAGTTTGGGAAAACTAAAGTGTTTGTTTGGATTGGTAATAACTAATAACAAAAAAATATGGCAACTGCTTCCAAAGGAACTGCAGGAAATGAGCTATCTGCTAGCAGAAGGAGGATGCTGAGGAAGACCCAATGACCATAACTCTGTAGGGGTGCAGAATTAGGGAGGCGATTACCTATTCTTCTCCAGTCAACCAACTTTAAGGGATTCTCGTGCCACATTTTAGGAAAAAAATTGATAATTGGAATGGGTCCAAACAAGAGTCTCCAGATGGCAAAAAGGCTTGGGATACTTCCACATAGGGCTTGGTAAGATGGATAAACTCCTCTGAAGCTCATTTTTCTCATTTAAAGATGAGCAAATTTGAGGCAATTTGTGTTTCTCAGTTTTACTTTTTTGTTTGCTGTTTATCGTTTGTTGTTTGTTTAATGTGGATGGAGTGGAGTAATGGATCACAGATCACTCTGAGCACCTACCTAGCAAATATATATTGAGCACCTACAATATGCCTGCTACAATCCCAACTACTCAGAATACATCCATAAACACAGGCCTGTGTGGGATGAAAGAAGCAAATAAACCAACATATGGAGAAGATAATTCTAGACTATGATAGGGGATGTCAAGAAAACAAAACAGAATAATGAGGGTAATGTAACAAACAAGGAATGGAAAAGTTAATACTTTGGATGTGAAGAAGGTACTAGTTAGTTCAAGTTTAGGACTGAATGGTCAGACAGAATCAACCAGGCACAGATCTGGAAGCAAGGTGTTTCAGCAGGGGTAACAGCTAATGCAGATTCCCTGCAGCAGAAGTCAGTTTGGTGTCTTTTTGGAATACAAATAGGCCTGGAGTAGCTGTGGTTCAGTGACTAAGAGGGAGAGGAGAAAAGATGAGGGCAGAGAATAACCAGCGGTCAGATCACATAGGACCCACCATAAGAATGTGTTCTCTTTCAAGTACAAGGTGAGGAAGTCTTTTGAGGGTTTCTGTAAGGTAGTGCATGATATTTATGTAATGATATATATGGACTCTCTCCATAATTAAATGTGTATAATCACAAATTCAATTATTGTTTTAGAGGTTCCCTGCTCTCCCTAAATCCCATTCATGCTCCCCCCTATTTGAGAAGATTCTTAGGCTCTTTCTAGTTCTTACATGATGTGAGTCTATATAATGCACATTTGAAGGAATTAGCATTGCCTAGCTAAAAGGCAGTAATTGACAACAATGTTTGATAATATAAAGAATGCTGAGCAAGAGAGGGTTTGTATTTATTAAATGGAATGCTGCAGTAGTTTGCACTGCTGGCTCCCATTTCACACTCCTCCCTGCGTGCCCTTTTCCACTCACTGCTGCACTGCTGTGTTGAGAGTTAACTACCGGATGAAAAGACACAAGTCCTAACCGGGACCAATATTTAGAAAAGACAGGAAAGGAGCGTGTACCTCCTTTTATTCAAATCCTAACATTCTTACTATCTCTTTCACGAAACCTTTCCAAATACTTGCATATTTATTTGTAAATATGTTTTGTTTCTTCAGCTTGAATTTAAGCTCCTAGAGTGCTGTATGCTGCATGATTTATATTTAGATAGGGTCTTGCCTCTCCCACTAGCCTGAAAAGATTTCAAAAATAGAGACCGTATTTTCATATTTTTTTAAAATATGCAACACAGTGTATTGTGGGCTGAATAAATTGTGTCTTCCTGCCCCCAGATTCCAAATTCATAAGTTGAAGTTCTAGCCCCAGTATCTCAGAATGTGATTGTATTTGGAGATAGGGCATTCAAAGAGGTTATTAAGGTAAAATGAGGTCATATGAGTGAGCCCTTATCTAATATTACTGGTGCTCCTATAAGAAAAGTTGGGCAGATCGCCTGAAGTCGGGAGTTTGAGACCAGCCTGGCCAACATGGTGAAACCCAATCTCTACTAAAAATATAAAAATATTAGCTGGGCATGGTCGTGGGTGCCTATAATCCCAGCTACTTGGGAGGCTGAGGCAGGAGAATCACTTGAACCCAGGAGGTAGAGGGTGCAGTGAGCCAAGATTGCACCACTGCACTCTAGCCTGGGTGACAGAGCGAGACTCTGTCTCAAAAAAACCCCAGAAAACAAAAAAACAAAACAAAAAACAAAAAAAAGGTGGGGGTGGGATTAGGACACAGACATGCACATACACAGAGAAAAGACATCTGAGGACACAGCAAGCCAAGAAGAGAGGTCTCAAAAGAAACCAAACCTGCTTGATATTGGACTCCTAGCCTCCGGAACAGTGAGAAAATAAATTTCTGTTGTTTAAACTACCTAGTCTGTGGTATTTTGTTATGGCAGCCCTGGAAAACTAATACAGCCTGCCATAGTGTGTGTGTGTGTGTGTGTGTGTGTGTGTGTGTGTGTGTGTGTACATAGGTGAAACCACTCGCTATTCCAGAAGTTAAATGCCCTAATATTATTGTAAGCTTTGTGAGGGAGACTGTATTTCTTCCTTTCGTCGCTACATCTAGTTTAGCACTTAGCACATTGCAGGCATTCAAAGGTATGTTTGTTTAGTCATCAAATGAACCGAGATTTCCTGAAGCTAGAAGGGATCTTCAAGGTCATTTAGGCCAGGAGTTATTAAACTGCTTTGTTCCAGTAGTATCTTTCTGAAAAACAAAATCTTATATGAAGGGCTACTATAATAAGGTGGTTAAGAATAGAGCTGCTGTGGTTGAAGAGAGAGTTGATAGACCACGAGGCCTGGCCTCTCCTCAGCTGACTTGTGGACATTCTTGGGTAACTACGATTGATCTAGAGGCAAGATCAGCTAACTTTTCCCATAAAGGGCCCATAAAGGGCCAGTGAGTAAATACACAGGATTTCTTTATAACTATTCAATGTTACCATTTACCAGAGGTACAGTCATGAGCAGTGTATATAAAAGTGATAGTGACTACATTCCAATAACACTTCATTAACAAAAACAGGAAGGAGGTCAGATTTGGCCTATGGACCATAATGTGCCAACCTCTGATCTAGAGCAACCTAACTATTTCACAAGTGAGGAAATGAGCCCCAGAAAGGACATTGGATGGCTGCATTTATTAAGGCTCTGCTACCAGTTTAATTTCCTGCATTCTATAATAAGAGGTATCATTTTTTAAGGACATACATGATCATATCTCTCCTTAGTTTGTTCAAACTCTGCACGACTCCCCAACTCCAACGGGAAAAAGTCTCAATTCCACAGACAGGCAAGAAAGTTATTTGTGGGTTGACTGCTAATTCTTCTCATCTCCTCTTCTCTCACTTCTCTATACCATCAGTGGCCTCCACTCCCATTCACATCAGGAGCATTCTGAATTATCCTTTTTCATGTCTCTGGATCTTTTAATATGCTATTTTCTTTATCTGGAATTATTTTCCTATTTCTCATCATCCTGGATATTCTTTCCTATTATTCAAGATTTTGTGCAAATGTTAATCCCTTCTCTAACATGAAACCATGTATTAGTTAGGGTACAGGATAAGGGCTATAATAACAGAGAGAACCCAAGACAATAGTTCAAACATTTACTTTCCTGTCCAGAGATAAGTGGTCTAGTCTCAGTTCTATGAGGTCATACAATGGCCCAGGTTACCTCCAAATTATTGCCCCACTGTTCCCTGGGAGTATTTATCTCCCCCAAGCAATTAAGCCTGGCTCACCAGCATCTTGTATTCATTAGGACATGATGGGGTAGGAGGAAGACAGTTCATTGAGGACAGAAATTGTATTTTTAAAGATCACGACCCCACAGTTGGATATATCACTTCCATTCACATCTGTTAATCAGAACTAAGCCTCATGCCTATGACAAGGGGCAGGGGTCATGCAGCCAGCGAAATCTTGGCAGCTTCCATTGTTAAAAAGAAGGGAAGACTGGATGAATCCTGAGGGAATATTAGCTATCTCCACTACATTACCTGTTTAGCCTTAATCTCTTCTTCTCCCACATCATAGACATGCCTTTATTCCCAACCTTATCACCTTGTTTCACAATGAATTCTAAATTTGTCTAGATTGTAAGAACTTCAAGGGCAGCTGTTTTCCCTTACTCAGCTTTGTGACCAAGGTTTTTATCACTAGGCTTAGCACCAAGTGAATGAATCCAAACAATAAAAATGGCAGGCCCAGAGAGCTTAAGTGATGCTTCCAGTTGAGTCAGTACCAGCAGAAGAGCCTGGCTCTTTCCTGCCCTGATTTGTAGAGATCATAAAGAGATGGTTATAAAAGTCAGATTTCAGGTAACAGAGCTAAGGTTTTAGGAAGCACCAATAACAGCTACCAGGAGAGGCTCAGGTCAGTTCACAGGGACAAATGAGGCTCACCCACGCTGCAATGTGTGTACTTGAGGGAGATTGCTCAGTCCCCATATGGCAGATGGGGACAGTTGTGTCCCTCTCTCCATGCCAGCTAGCCACTCTGTGCCCACTTCCTAGCTCTCTTCAAAGGCAGGAAGTTGTTTATCTAACTGGTCAAGTCTGAGTGATTAATTGGGCCACAGAAGGAGAGTCGACAGGCTTACTATGCCTGGAAAATCAGAAATCAGATATTAGCACTTTTCTTGCATGTCCTCTACCTCCTCTAGAGGCAGAAAGCACAAGCTAAACCAGCATCCCCACGGGGAAAAAGCAAAGTCTTTCTCCCTTGGGCAGGCTTGAGTGTGCTAGGGCAAGTTAGACTTCAGGAGCAGGAGAATATACATTTAAGCTTTAACGCTAAGCATCAGCTCCAACCAAGCTCTTTACCAAAGAGCTCAGCATTGTTTTCTTAGACACTTGCACAAGTATTCACACCAAGTGGGACATTTGATTTTCATGGAATCATTGTTCCTTTATCTTCAAAACATAATGCATGGATTAGTGCAGGCTTCAGGTCCCTCTTCATCCAAACTCTCTCTTCAGCTATCCTAACACCTCACAGCCCCAAAGGCTCTCAACATCACCCGAGCTCCGTGATGTTTGCACAGAGACAGTTGGGCTGCATGTCTGTGGGCGGTTTAAGATCCTGTGAATTACGCAAATCCTGGCTTTTATATCATCAATTATTCTGGTCCTTCGTGTGGGCCTGCGTGGGCTGCAATAGTGCGATTTCTGGTTCTCGCCCTGCAGGGACACTTAGCAGCCTGACCTTTTGAGTCACTTCTTTACTGAATTGCTTTCCTTATTTGTAATGCCCCTGCTCCCACCTTTCTCTACTTGACACCCTTTTTGACTAGCACACTGATTCCTAACTTGCACAATTGTGTTCTCAGGTTCTCTTTCTCCCTTTTGGGTGTAGAGTTCATTATCCACCTGAAAAAAAAAATGAAGTGCAAATGTTTCCCCTTTAGTTTCCTGATCATTTTAAAGCAATGGTTTGTTTCCAAAAATAATGAGGACAGGGCAATGTTCTACAAGGGTAATAGGGAATATAAAACAAAACAAAAAACCTTTCTTGTCTTGAGCACTGAATTCGCTTTTGCTTTTAAAATTATATGTATGTGTATATATATACACAATACATATATATATATAGAGAGAGGCATAAACATATATATCTTACTTAAAGAATAGTTTTCACATCAGAAAAAAATAGTTATCGGAGATAAAATAAAATATGTAAATAATATAAATGTGTATACGGGTATAGACGCAATTTTATACCACAGTCTACTGGCAGAAATAGCCTCCTGAGGGTGGCTGCTCTGGACATTTCATACCCATTTTTTTTGTTGGTTGGTTGGTTGGTTTTTTTAGACAGGGTCTTGCTCTGTCTCCCAGGCTGGAGTGCAGTGGCATGATCTTGACTCACTGCAACCTCTGGCTCCTGGGTTCAAGTGATTCTCCTGTCTTAGCCTCCTGAGTAGCTGGGATTACAGTCACGTGCTACCACACCTGGCTATTTTTTTTTTTTTTTTTTTGATTTTAGTAGAGACGGGTTTTCACCAAAATGGCCAGTCTGGTCTCAAATTCCTGACCTCAAGCAATCCCTCCTGCCTTGGCCTCACAAAGTGCTGGGATTACAGGGGTGGGTCACTGTGCCCAGCATCATTCTCATTCTAATAGAGATCCAGTGGTACTTACACAGCAATGTGCCACCAGATAACTGCTGCTGTTGCTTCATTTCTATAGTTCTCTGAAGCCAGAATAATGTTACCATCTCTAAAAGCTGGAATCCAGGAGTAGGGGTACACAGGTTGCTAAGTACCCCTTCTCCCAAAACCCTGGATGAGATAGCTGCTGAAACCATGGGGATGAGCAAGTCCCACAACACACATTGGCTTCCCAGCCTGTCCATGTGTGGAAGGATCATACTGCCTAGCTGGTCAGCTGAAATGTGGTCTGGCCCACACTTAACCACCCTCACCAATAAAAATCTTTGCAAATCATGGGGTTAAACTTCTGCATCTATATAGATTTAATCATAATTGGCATTCTTTACTTGTAAGTTTCTCTCCTGAATATGCAGATATCAAATAATAATGAAATGCATTAAAATAACGTTTCTCTCCAAAAACCCCCTGAGTATATCACACTGTGGAGAAATCTATATTTAGAATTTGTCTATAAGGCCCCCTCCTTGGATAATACACTGTTTACTCCAGTAGCAGTTTAACCGATATATAATTGGGGCTTTTCTAGATTACTGATTTCTTATATAATTCAATTTATTTAAAGTCTGTACTCTGTAAGATATTGATTTTGTAAAATTTATTGAGACTAATTTAATAATCCAGCATATGGTCTATCTTGGCGCACATCCCATAAACACTAGAAAAGTTTCTATTCTTGGTAGTTTCTGGGTGTAAGGTGGCAAAATTGTCAATTACATCAATAGATCTAAAAGTGTTACTCATGTCTATATCATTACTGATTTTTTTTAGTTATCTATTAATCATTGAAGAGGGGCATCATGATATTCAATTACGATTATGGATTTGTCTTTTTTTGCCTTTAATTCTGTCGGTTTTGCTTCATGTTTTTTCAATAAGGCATGTATATATTTATGATTACTATGTCTTCCCAATGAATTGGCCATTTTTCAGTCTCAATTGTTGTTCTTTATACCTGGTTCTTTATACCTCTTGGCTTTCATTTGGCAACCACCATAGTAATAATTGCTTCAGTAAGCATCATCTATGATTGCTAAAACAGGTAGGTGAAAGTTTAATGAGAACTAGGATATTTTCCTGTTGTCAAAGTATCTCCCAATAAGATACTTCTTATTGACAAAACAAAAATAGTAACCTTAGAGAAAAAACTTGGCAGGAAACACCTTAATCAAGTGACTAAAGTTAATGACCAGAAATAGGACAAATTGATACAATTTTCTTCTGGATGTTTTGCAGTGAAAAAGACACAGTATTACTCCCAAGGTACTCCTGCCAAAAATGCATAACCTCAGACTAATCATAAGGAAACATCGCGTAGGCCTAATTTGAGGAATATTCTACCAAAGAAGGCCTGTGATTTCCCCAAACCTTAAGGCCATGAAAGACAGGCTGAGGGAACCATTCCACAATAAAGGAAAATAAAAGGGCATGACAACTAAGAGCAACATTTAATCTGGGATTAAATTCTGAACTAGAAGAATTATTTTTACTATAAAAAAAGCTTAGTGTTATAATTGGGAAAAATTAAATGGGATCTGTAGGTTAGATACTACTATGTTATCAATGTTAATTTCCTGATTTTGATTTTTGTATTGCTGTCTATGTAATGTCCTGGTTTTTCAGAAACACATAATGAAATATTTAAGCATGAAAAGGAATTATGTATGCAGCATATTCTCAAATGGCACAGAAAAAAATCTGCCGGCGTATGTGTGTGTTTGTGTGTGTGTGTGTATGTGTGTATGTATGTGTACAGATCTACACAGATAAAGACAGAAAGGGAGAGGGAATTGGAGGGAGGCAGAGATATGCAGTGAGAAATGCGGAGAAATGTGGTAAATGTTAATATTTGGTGAACCTGAGTAGACAGCATATGAAAATTATTGCAACTCTTTTGCAGCTTTTCTGTATATTTGGAATATTTTAAAAATAACGTTAAATACTCTTGTCTTAAAGTCTATTTTGTCTGATATTAATATAGTTATTCAGCTTTGTTAATCTTATTGTTCACATGGTATTTTTTTTTTTTTTGAGATGGAGTCTCACTTTGTCACCCAGGCTGGAGTGCAGTGGTGTGATCTCGGCTCACTGCAACCTCCACCTCCCAGGTTCAAACGATTCTCCTGCCTCAGCCTCCTGAGTAGCTGGGATTGCAGGCAGGTACCACCATGCCTGGCTAACTTTTTTTTGTATTTTTAGTAGAGACGGGTTTTCACCATGTTGGTCAGCCTGGTCTCGAACTCCTGACCTCATGATCCACCCATCTCAGCCTCCCAAAGTGCTGGGATTACAGGCGTTAGCCACTGCGCCCAGCCCACGTGGTATTTTTAATTCCATCCTTTCACTTTCAAACTGTTACTTCGTATTTAAAGTACCATGCAGTGACATTACATCTTACTGTTTTTTTTTTCTCTTAATCTATCTTAACCTTTTAATTGTAGGGTTGAGTTTATTTAGATTTAATATTATTCATATAGTTGGATTTAGGTCTACAATTTTCTTATTATTCTGCAGTTTGTCTTTCTGTCTTCATTTGGGTTAATCAAATATTTTCCAGCATTTCATTTTAATTCCTCTATTGGCTTTTCAGCTGTACTTCATATTTTTTTAATGGTTGCCTTAGGGATTCCAATATGCATCCTTGTTATTACAGGCTACTTAGTGTTAATGTCAGTATTTCTATTTCTAGAAAGTAAAAGAGCTTTGCAACCTTATAGTTCTATTTATCATCCTCTTTTTTATGGTGTCATGTCTTCTATATCTGCAATATATATGCAATATTGTAATTTTTGCTCTAATCAAATGCATTTTAAGTAAAATAATAAAATATAAAAATACATTTTATATTTACTCCTATGCTTACCACTTCTGGTGCTTGTTTTTTTTTTTACCTTTTATATTAAGTTCAGGGGTACAAATGCAGGTTTGTTACATAGATAAACTTGTGTCATGGGGGTTTGTTGTACTGATTATTTAATCACTCAGGTATTAAGCCTAGTACCCATTAGTTATTTTTCCTGAACTTCTCCCTCCTTCCACTCTCTATCCTCTGAAAGGCTTCAGTGTGTGTTATTCCCCTCTATGTCTCCATGTGTTCTCATCATTTAGCTTCCACTTACAAGTGAGAACACAAAGACTTAAGTGTAAAACCCAAAACTGTAAAAATCCTGGAAGATGATCTAGGCAGTACCATTCGGGACACAAGTACAGGCAAAGATTTCATGATCAGGACACCAAAAGCAATTGCAACAAAAGCAAAAATTGACCAATGGGATCTAGTTAAATTAAAGAGCTTCTGCACAGCTAAATAAACTATCAAGAGAATAAACAGACAACCTACAGAGTGGGAGAAAATTTTTGCAAACTATGTATCTGACAAAGGTCTAATATCCAGCATCTATAAGGAACTTAAACAAATTTACAAGAAAAAAGGAAACAACCCCATTATAAAGTGGGCAAAGCCACTTTTCAAAAGAAAACATACATGTGGCCAACAATCATATAAAAAAAAGTTCAACATCACTGATCATCAGAGAAATACAAATGAAACCTACAATGAGATACCATCTAACACCAGTGAGAATGGCTATTATTAAAAAGGTAAACAATAACAGATACTGGCGAGGCTGTGGAGAAAAAGGAATGCTTATACGCTGTTGGTGCGAGTATAAATTAGTTCAGCCATTGTGGAAATCAGTGTGGTGATTCCTAGGCGCTTGTGATTATCTTTCTGCAGATCTGTGAATACCTTTTAGCATGAAGAATTACCTTCTGTATTTCCTATAATTCCAGTCTTTTGGAAACAAATTTTCTTATTTTTACAAATCTAAAAATGTTTTGATTTGTATTTATTTGTCTATGTATATTTTTGTTGGATATGGAATTCTAGGTTGACAGATTTTTGTATGCCCACCCCACAGTACTTAAAAAATGTCATTTATTTGTCTTCTATCATCCACTGATTTTAAGAAATCAGCCATCACATACCATTGTTTTACTGATGTAAGGTATCATTTTCTTTGGCTTTATTCAACATTTTCTTCTAATTTTTGATTGACTATGATGTCTCTAAGTATAGTTGTCTTTGTTTTTCTCTTTCTTGAAGCTCATTACTGATGTTCTTGGACATGTAAATTTTGTTTTCTACAACATTTTTGGAGAATTTTATCATTATTTCTTTAATTATTTTTCTGTCCTCATTATCTGTCTCCTCTGTTTTTTGGACTCCAGTTATATGGATATTGTAGAGCTTGATACTGTCCCACAAGTCATTGAGGCTTTGCTATATTTTTTTCAGCCTTTTATTTTCTCTGTACTTTATTTTGAATTGTTTCTTTTATTATAGCTTTTCTTTATCTGCTGACTTGTATCTGCTATTAAGTAAAATCAGTTAAATTTTCATTTTGGATATTATATTTTTCATTTCTAAAACTTTAGTTTGGTGTTTATAGTTTTTTGTGCTATAGATTAACTTATTATGAACATACATTCCTTGAAGTCCTTGAAAATATTCATAATAACTTTTTTAAGATAGCTTTTTGCTAATCTCTATATCTGGGTTATCTCAGGGTCAGTTTACTGATTTGTGGCCACATTTTTGAGCTTCTTTACATGTCTAGGTATAGTATCATTATTATTATTGCTATAGTATGCTGAACATTATGGATTCTACATTATTGAGACTGGATTTTCTCGGCCTCCATTTATGGACAATTAATTTATTATAGAAAATGTCATCATCAGCATCCCTGTGAGATTGCCTCCTATCATTTGCTTGAACATGTCTTGCAATGGGGAGCTCACTACCTCCTTGAAGAAGCCTAAATCACTATTTGATGACTCTATTAAAAAGGTATATTTTTGTGTTTAATCGTAATGTGCTGTCTTTTTAATTTCACCAAAGACATGTCCGTTGCCTTTAAAAAAATGAAAGCACTTCTTATATCTAAAAACAGTGATCATATTTCCCATCACTCATTTTTGTAGCTTTTCATTTAGTCAACTGCTTTCCAGTTTCTTTTTTAACAGAGATTTCATGGAAAAACTTTTGAATATTGTTCAGCCCCTGAAATTGTGTGCCAAATTGAGATTGTTTACATACATGTGAGAAATTTTCTGGGAAAGGCTTTCACAACTTTCAACAGATTCTCAAAAACCTCAGTATAGTCTAGAACTTCATAGAATGCAGTTATTCAAATCTTTGCTCATCTTTGGATTATTTGAGACACTATACATAGAGCTTAAGAGAAAAGACTCTGGAGCCAAACTGTCTGGCTTCAAATCCAGCTCTGCTATGTTTCCTTAGACAAATTACATACTTTTTCTGTGCCTTAGTTTCCACACCTAAAATGATAATAATATTAATTACCTACTAATTGGACTGCTGTGAGGATTAAATAAATGGATATATGTAAAACTAATTAATAGTTCCTGGCATATAGTGTTTCATGAAGATCTATTATTATAGAATTAAAATTTCTTTTGGAAACATTTTGCAATATCAAGATAAGTGGATTGATCATGATCTACTTAACACAGAAATTATTTTTTCAACTGCTATGGAGAACAAGTGGATGACACACATTTTAAGGAGAAATCTGGGGCGATACCTGGGGTTGGGGGAAGGAGTGGGGTAGAGGCAGAAGGGGCAGATGTTGAAAAGCTCCCTATAACCTGTAAAAAGGCAAAGATCAGAACAGAGCTTGACCCGCTGTGGGTCCCAAACTGATTACATCAGAATGATCTGGGAAGTGTTTAAAAACTTTGTATTTCAGAGTCCCATCTCAGACCCACTAAATTAGAATCACTAGGATGGGCCCCTGGGAATCTGCATTTTTAAACAAACATTCTCTTCCATTCCCCATCCCTCATGATTCTGAAACATCCTAGTGACACATGCCCATGAAGCAGTGTTCAGAAAACTGTAGGCAGATGATTCCTAAGGGCCATGTCAGCATGAGAGTGGATGCTTCTAGGTAAAGGCAGTGATTAGCAGCTCCTTTGTTTTACTGATGAATGCATGAAGAATGAGAAAGAAAAAGTGACTTGATTCTATTCACTCAAAAAATGGAAAGGTCAGTCCAAAAACTTAGGTCTACTGACTTCACAGCAGGTGCTTTCAGTGACACACAATTTTATCTAATGATTGTTTCAGTCGACCCAGAAGCTAGGCTTCTATCATCTGCCAAATGATCCGTCTTGATTTTCTGCTTTATGAGAGTCATTATTGTATCAGTTTATCTCTCTCTAAAATTGGTACAGTCCTGACCTCCAGGAATTAGGATGCTGTGAAGTTTAATTAATGTCTTCTGAGCCCCCAGATGCCTTAGATGAAAGGTGCTGCATCGATGCAAAGTATTAGGATTATTATAGTTTACCAGTTGTCAGGACCAGATCACCTGCTTGGCTGTGCATTGTGTCACATCTGAAAGAACAAGACAGAAACGCTAACATATCAGCCGCTGCCTGGAAATCCAACCTGACCTTGAGCTTGCCAATTCCTTATATTCCTTATACCTGAGCATGGAACCCATGTCATACCAACAGGAGGATGTGCAGCTTTCTATAGCTCCTAGAGAAAGCTTGTTGGGAAGCAATGGGATAAAAAGAAATGAGCTCCAGCTGCAGGGACAGAAGAGTACAGGTTTGGATCCTGGTCTCCTGCTCAGTAACTGAGTAACTACCAGGAACTCTTCACCTCCTCTTGATGTAATAAAGATAATGCCTAACTTTGACAGGCTACTTTAGGTGTGTAAATAAGGTAACGTACGCAAACCACTTTAGGTAGCATGTGACGCTTACTAAAGGCTGCCTGCATGATGGATTCTAGAGGAAGAAACTAATGTAAAGATATCAGGAGAGAAAATAATAATAAAAGAGAAGGGCGGAATGCCAGACCATAGCCATTCTGTAAAGATTATATAGCTACATTGAGGCAATCAAGAAAATAATGTTAAGCTGATATTTTCAGACAAAATAAAAGCAGGTATAAGTTGATAAAATTATTCTGTTCTTATATCAACCCTGATAGGTGACTTTTACTGTCTTCATTTTACTGATGTGGTAATTGAAGTTCATAGACAGACCTGAGGTCACAGAAGTCAGGAATGGTGGAGACGTGCTATGAGCTGCATTCTTTTTGCTACATGACAGCTGCCTCTCACTCATATCCACATAGTGGACACAATGTGTGTGATTCATGGTCACATGTTTTGTTTTGATTTTATCCCAATACACGATTTAGTATTTGACAAAGTTACTTTTGCAGATCTTAATAAAACAAACGTAAGGGGTCATTTTAACATCTGAACATTAATTTTACTTTTTTCTTCTCTCACAACTCTGCAAGGGAAACAGAATGGACATCATTTTTCCCATTTTACTCAACTGGAAACTGAGTCCCAGAGAGAATGAAGACCCAGGGAATTACCAATTAGCATAATTTATACAGAGATCAAACATCTCTAGGGAGCTTACATACATTTTGCTTCCCTATTTTGTTCCTAATCATATCATAAGATGAAATCAGCATTTCCTAAGGATTATTAGGCAGGGCATACATGTGAAAACAAACTCTCCTTTTTATCTCCCAAGAGTAGAAGCAGTCACCTTCCGCCTAAACTGAAAGAGGCTCTAGGAAATAAACACACTTTCCCTCAACACAGGCACGGGAGCTCCCAAGTGGGATATTTCGTGTTCGAGATATTCAGCCCTCAGTTCCCCTGTCCCCCTGCTGTGTCCCTGAACAGCAGTAACACACTATCTGCCATGGTGAATAACAGCCTTCTTCACTGCGCCCCTTAGGGTGGAAATGATCCAAGGGATCCTCAGAGGGCTTGATCCTGCAGGGTAGTTGCAGCTGAGCCTGAGACACGGCAAGGTTTACTGAGGTCTGGGGTTTTATTCTGCTTTTGCTCCCATCCTGATTAATATCACAGCTAATGACTCTCCAGACTTGGTGATATATGATGCTCCACTAAGGACAGAAAAAAAATTTGAGCTTTTACTAATTAAATAGAACATCTTCATATGCTGAAAGGTTTTGCAAACGAACGTAACTCACACAGAATTATGTTGGCAGGAGAGTCCCATGGAAAAAACTTTTAAGACCAGGCAGCAGTGAAACGAAGACCTAGCGTAGAAGAGAGGGAGGGAGACTTTTTTCTAAGGCAGAGGTAAAAAGCTAATGACATGTGTATATTTAGAGAGAGAAAAAGAGACACATAAAGGAAACATGTAGCTTAACATAAAGGGATAAAAGGCAAAGGAGAAATCTATACAAAGTCTGATATATATTAATGGCACACTTATTTTAGTGAGTAGACTCATAGAGGTATTCAATAATATTCTGCTGACATTTTGAATACTTAAGTCATATCAAGATGTCTGCTAAACTTCTGTTGGTTCAACAAATGTTTATATCGAGCACCTTCTTTATGTAAGGTACTGTGCTAGAACCTGGAGATACAATGATAAGCCAAACAAACACAAAACCTCCTCACTGAAGTCTAATTAGAAAGACATTGATTAAGCAGAAGAATAGAAATAAATAATTTTGAGGTTGCAGTTACAGTGATGGATAGATGTATGGGTGTAGAAAGACATGTCCAACAACTAAGTTCCATTAAAGTGTAATATAAGAAGGAAAGTAATAACAGAACATAAAATCTATTTTTCTCTTTATACAATTTTAAGGTTCAGATAAGTAGAAGGTTGATCAAATTCATTGAGAAATGTATCTATTACATCCATTTTAAGCAAATTAAACATTTTTGTTTAGAAATTAAATAATTGCGGAATAGCTCAAACATGTAGAAATGCATGGAACATGATACTTGAAATGGCCATTCATCACTGACTGCCGTAATTTGGGCTATAATCTGTATATTCACGTCCTCCTGAAATTCATATGTTGAAATCTCAATACCAAAGGCAATAGGATTAGGAGGTGGAGTAAGAATTAGGAGGTGGAGTCTTTGAGAGGTGATTAGATTATGAAGGTAGAGTCCTCATGAACAGGATTACTGCCCTTATAAAAGAGGCCCTGAGAGCTCGCCTAACCTGCCACCTACATGAGGACACAGCTTAAAGGCCTCATGTATGAGGAAACATGTTCTCACCAGATACTGAATCTGCTGGTGGCTTGATCATGGACTTCTCAGCCTCCAGGATTATGAAAAATGATTTTTTGTCATTTATAAGCTACCAGCCTCCAATATTTTGTTATAGCAGCCCAAACAAAGACATTTCATAATTCTAAATTTCAATCACTTAGAAAAAGGAAAGAGGAAAACTGAGAGCCTTCTATCAGATACCTTACTTGCATTGTTTGATCTTCACAATCTCAAGATGCAAATATCACACCCTTTGTACAGATGAGATAACTGAGACTCAAAAGGTTAAGAAATTTTCCAAGCGTGAAACCTTATAAGTGGTATAGTAAATAAAATTCTGCCCGGGCACGGTGGCTCACGCCTATAATCCCAGCACTTTGGCAAGGCGAAGTGGGTGGATCACCTGAGGTCAGGAGTTCGAGACCAGCCTGGCCAACATGGCAAAACCCCATCTCTACTAAAAATACAAAAATTATCCGGCTATGGTGGTGGGTGCCTGTAATCCCAGCTACTTGGGAGGCTGAGGCAGAAGAATCGCTTGAACCCGGGAGGTGGAAGTTGCAGTGAGCCGAGATTGCGCCACTGCACTTCAGCCTGGGTGACCAAGTGAGACTCCATCTCAAAAAAAAAAAAAAAAATTCCCACCTAGGGTTTGTTAATTTCATGCTCTTTCAGAAATGGCACATTGCTCTGAGTAAAGGGCAAAGAAAGAATAAAGAACGTTCAACCCTGATATTTGGAAACAGGACACCAGAATGCTTTCACTTTCTCTTCTGTCCTGCTTCCCCTCTTCTCATTTTATTGGCTAGGCGATTAGGAGACTTATTTCTGTTCCTTACGGATTATTCACATGTTCACTCCCACTTCATCTCAGGCCTAAGGAATGTTGGCAGAAAAAGCAGCACACCTGTTCCTCCTTTTCCACTTCTTCCCTTCCTGTTCACATCAACATCTGAAGCTGCCATCCTTTGTTAACTCATTGCCATGATCCCTCACTGAAGGCAATATGCTGCCAACTCACGGGTGTTGCTATGGTGACTATGATGTCATAAGGTGAGGCTACGTGTTCGGGTGAGTGCAAGGATGAATTTTTTCTTAATCTAAGATATTAACTTCACAAATATAGAATGCTAGATATTAAAGTAGAAAGGAAACTGGGTTTTGCAGAAACCCAACATTAGTGTCTATTTTTCTTCTGAGTAATCAAGTTGGACTCAACAACCTCCATATGGTCTTTGCCTGCTCTAAGATTTTGTAATTATGGAAGTTGATGAATAATTACTTCTCTCAGACAGAAGCAGCCTCACTGGCCTAAGGTTGCAAGGGTTACGATTTAAATAGGATTCTCAGTTGAAGAGCAAGATTGTCTTCCGGAAAATCTTTAAGATCTGGGCTCACTTCCACATAGCATCCGCGAGGTCTTTCTTCCTCCTAGCCTCAGTTCTACCATCTGTTAAATAGAAATGAAAGCATCTAGTCTCAGGGAGCTACTGTAAAGACTGCATGAGAAAACATGGTCAAAGCACTTAGCACATAGTGGCTCTACATTGATGTTAGTTTCTTTGCTTTAAATTCATTCAAGGCTATGTTAGTTCACAGCATTAACTCACGCAAGTGATTCTATTTCTTTTAGGCTTAACTATTTTATTGTTGTTTATAAAAATGAGGAAAGTTGGAGAAAATAAAGATAGAGGAGATACAAAAGGTGAAAAAAGAGAGTTATAATTTTATTAAAGTCCTCCTGATTCTAGACTCCACGATCTAGAATCTAAAGCAAATGATTCGAGGAAAAGAATAAATACATGTGTGTGTATTGTTCCTTTCATTTATGCAAACAAATCCAATTATTGCCAAATATAACAACTGATAAATGGAGTAAAATACTTGTCTTCCTAGTGAGTATTGATGAGTAGGATAATGCCCAGAAAAGGTGGCTGGGAACTTCAGACCTACTAGAATTATTGGTTGGACTGGGGATGTTGAAATTGAAGAGAGAGAAGTTCCAGGGAGAGGCATGATTCTCATTCTCAACTCTTTGAAGGCATTTTATATCCTAAAGGTAGAAGACTTGCTTCATTTGGCCACAGAAGTTAGGAAAAGTACCCCTGGATGAAAGTTAAAGATTATGAACTATAGGTAGAAATTCCTTATGATCAGACTTCAGCAGCTGAGTACGAAAAATTCAGAGAGGCTGAATTCTCCATTGCTGAAATGTTTTTTTCAAGGTTAAGAAACATGTTGAGGTGATTTGAGGGACCTAATGCATTAGATGGGAGTGTACATGGCAGGAAGAAAGGTTAGGAAGCAGTGGACCAGAGACCTTCAAGACCACTAGTCAATTATCTGATCTTAGAAGGACTTTTTACTATGAATACATTGCATTTGTCTCAGGAAACAAATTTGGAATCGACACATAGACCATACATGCCTGCAATGGAAATTGCTGTATAAACGCATGTTTTTTTCCTCCAGCTTCAATTCAACTGCTAATGTCTTACATTTTGGGGGCATCTTTAAGAGATGAAATCTCTGGTTGACTATGAGAGATGGTTATTTATGAATGATGTAGGGGATAGTCAAGGAAGCAGCTGGACAATGCAAAAGTGAAAAATAGTTCATCTTTGAGTAAAAGTAGTTCCATACAAATTCAGTAACTAGCCATGAACACGTAAGTCTCAATCTGTGGCTACCTCAAAGTATTCTGGTGATACTGGAGGCTAAACATGGGACATAAAATAAAATCATTCTAAAAAGAAACATCACAAATATCTTAGTCTAGAGGGATGGGCCTTATAAAGGGGGTTGATACGGTTTGGTTGTGTCCCCACCCAAATCTCATCTTATATTATAGTTCCCATAATCCCCATGTGTTGTGGGAGAAAACTGGTGGGAGGTAACTGAATCATGGAGGAAGTTTCCCCCATATTGTTCTCATCATAGTAAGTCTCACGAGATCTGATGGTTTTATTAACAGAAGCTCCTCTGCACAAGCTCTCTTGCCTGCCACCACGTAAGATGTGCCTTTGCTTTTCTTTTGCCTTCCACCATGATTGTGAGACCTCCCCAGCATTGTGAACAGTGAGTCAATGAAACCTCTTTCCTTTATAAACTACCCAGTCTCAGGTATGTCTTTATTAGCAGCATGAGAACAGACTAATACAGGGGTTCAGGGTAGAGAGTAATGTTGGCCAAATGTGGTTGAATGGGAATTTTATGCATCATCAGTCATAGCCTTGCTCATCTGTGAAATGCCGTAATGTGTTTTTAAATTTTTATGAATAGTCATTACAAAAATAAGCACACTATTAAGGTGATCATCTCAAACTATAAGTCAGAAAAATACTGGTGGGCAAATAAAAGATAAGCATTTCAGGGTATTAGAAGTTCTGTTGTGATGATCCAATTTTGGGGGTGATTTTTTCATTTCAGGCTTCCTCTCTGTCAGGTGCATGTGTGACTTCAAGGATCAAAATTGCAGACTGTCAACAACTCAATGCTTCATCATGTATATGGGCTTGGGCAAACTTTTCTCTTCTTTGGGCTTTAGTTTCCTCTTCTGGCCATGGCCAGGTTGCTCACCATCTAGCAGGGAGCGTAAAACAGAAGCCAGAAGCAAATATTCTTTACCCTAAGATCAAGGATCACAATCTTTTACTCCATGACCATTGTTGCTGGTTCTCTATCCTCTATGAATCTCCCTAGATGTAAGACCCCAGCTTCTTTCATCTCCTTTCACCAAAGCTTGCAATGTCCTAAGACCAGATTGTTGATGCTGGCTATTTCTTCATTCATTTAACAAACATGTGCCAATAATCATTGAGCTAGGCTGGCCAACTTTTTCTGGAAAGGGCCAGATAGTAAATGTTTTAGGTTTTGTAGGCCTATGGTCTCTGCATCTACTACTCAGTTCTGCCATTGCAGGGCAAAAGCAGCCACAGACAATGCATAAGCCAGTGGGAATGACTGTGTTCCAATAAAACTTTATTTTCAAAAACAGGCAGAGGGCCAGTTTTGTGCCATGTGTTATAGTTGCACCCCTAAGTTAGATGCTGAGCATTCTATGTTGAATAAAATCTGGTATTTGACAACAGAGTTCAAACTGTCTAGCCCATTCACTTTTGTATTACCCATAGCTGTTTTTATGCAACATTGGCAGAGTTGAGTAGTTATGACAAAGGTCTTATGGCCCACAACGCCTAGAATATTTATTATCTTGTCCCTTGCAGAAAAATAGTTTGCCAACTTCTGGTTTAGAATACTAGAAGTGTTATTATTGGATAATAATTAAGAATAAGGAATTAAGAGATAGATACTGTTTCAAATTCAATAAAAATGCTATTAAAATAACAAAAATAACCATGTGTCAACTATGTGATAAGCATTTTACTAATAATTTCAAAAATTTCATTTAATGTGCTAATCACAGCAATTATATAACATAATTATTGTTGTACTCAATTTACAAATGCAGAGATAGTTTACCTGAGTCACACACCAATTAGAATGTAAGAATTCAAACCCAGCTCAATGTGTCTCCAAAGCTCAAGCTTAATTAATTTGGATCAGGAAGGATGAATAGGGAATTTGCCAAGCTGAGGGAGAGCATCTAAGGCAGAGAAAACAGCCCCTGCAAATGTGCTGAGGCATGAATGCATGTTCAAGAAACAGGAAGGAGCATTGGAATGCAGGAGGAGACTAGACTAGGAAGAGCAATGGACTGGGTAATGGAGAGGCTGGAATGCCAGGAGAGAGTTTGTCCTTGCAGTTTCTTTAGCCAGGACTGGCTGGTGTCGATAAGCTACTTAGTGATGGTGGAGAGTATTAAAGCCCTGGGACATGGATTTCTCCCACTTATGAAACTTTTTTTGTTGCATTATGACACTCTCTAGGAGGTCAAAGGTGACTCTTTATGGCATAACCATCCCTAGCTTATTGTTTAGATCCTTATCCTTTATTGGAGAGAACAGTGCCTCATCCTACTCAGGATGCTGCTCGTACATAGTTGCTCAATTCTGAAATTTACTCACAACAATTAAACAGAAAAAAATATTAGCCTGCAGGAGATATAATGGAATTGGAGGCCTGGCTCATTTCAGAGATTGCAGATGCTGTATTATTTTAAAAGAGGCGCAGGAATGCTGTAGGACACTGACTTCCAGGGCAAGGTCAAGTGCTCTAAAATGTCATAGCTCTGGGCTTCTGTTCACCAACTAGAACAGTCAACATTAGATATGACCAGTTTGCATTTTTCATGCTGTCCAGAAAAGGAGACTGGGGCACCATAAAAGGAATGGCCTTCCCTGGGTCACAGAACTGGTGGAATGCTGGCTTTGTGCCAGGAAGGTTGTGTAATTTGGATTCTACATGGTTCAGAGTAGCGAGTTGCACTGGTCAAATGATCTGAATATGACTGAGGAACCACTTGACTGCCCAGATAAAATCTGCTTCAAGACTTTGGCTGGACAAAGAGAGAATTATATCCTATTCTGAAAATTATGTTTAGTAAAAGGATTGGGCATTCACAACAGAGGGATTTTCAATATTTAGAGATGGAAGGAAAGGCAGATCTCAACTCAAAATATGGAAACACATTCTGTGAATTAGAAATGATAGTGAAATAATTTTAGTCAGATGATATTTGAGAGCTTGCTCATCATTTCTCCTCTCCCACAAAATTTTATGACACAAGGCCCTAAGTATGTATGCATAGGAATCTAAGGAAGTGTAGCTCAAAATGAATTCTAAAGGTACAAAATGGATTTAAAGTCCTGTTTTATGTTAACATCCCATGCAAACTTTGCATTAAATTGAACAATATGTCTCTTTTTGTTTTAACACAGCCTTTGGAATACTTATTATCCTGTAACATTGATTCTTGGCACACCCCTGGAGGTATAGATGCTGTAATCTGAAAAGGAGCAACTGATATCATGTAATAATTAAGATAATAACATCCCACAGTTGAAATAGGCTCTTGGAATCACCCTTTCTGATTACTGTCCAGTGCAGATATTTGTGTGCAGGGTAATTTAAGGTCATCTGATGTCCCTTGTAATTCCGAGAGTCTATGAGCTCAGACTTCAATGAATCCCTACACCAATATATTCCCAAAAAGCTGATGTTCTCACCTCTTACATATTTCATATATTTTATATTAATAGTACTATACACACATATGTATACACACACATATCATGTTTCATAAAAAGACAAAACTTTAGATTATAGGCTTTGAAGTCAGGGAAATCTGGTTTCAAATTGTAATTCTATAGATTTGGTTAGTGCTGTGATTTCGGGTATGTTTCTTAACCCTGCTTGCCTCAGTTTCTTTATGGTAGAGTGGGAATAAAAACACCTTCCTCCCAGAGTTGGTGTATGTATTAAGAGGTAAGGAACAAAAACATTTTACCACAGTGCCTAGAATATACAACCTGTACAGCAAATGAAAGCTGGAGTTTGTGTGTGTGTGGGCAGGGGAGGTGGGTGTGTGAGTGTGTATGTGTCTACATGCATACCCATGCCTGTTTATGTGTGTGCTGTTTCTTATGGTGATGGGTAAAAAACAAATGATACATTTAATAAAAATGTGTGGACTTGAGCAGAGTTGAGTCACAGTTTGGGAATAGAGGGGTTTATGGATTCCAAGCCTAACATGTAAACTGAAAGAACAGTCCACTGAAAACATTTGTTCCTTTACTTCTTGGCTCCAGGAAGCTCCTGACACATAAAAAATTCTGGAATTCAGTTCTGTAAAACTGAGAGTCTGAATTTCTTCTATGCTCAGACATGTGCACTGCATCCCCAGACACAACAGATGGCCAGCTCTTTGCACACAAACCAGCTTTGTAGAAAGGCACTGGGCATAACAGGGAGGAGAGAATCTCTACACCAACATTACTCTCCTTGAATTGAAGAATATGTCTCTGTTACTTGTCTTCGTTGACAATGAGGAATTAACTGGACTTTTGGGATACCCTCTAAACCAAGAATTACCGGTGGATAGCACTGATGTCGTTCAGTTTCTTCATTAAAATGTCTGCTCCCTAGCTCTAAATGCGAGCTTCAGATCAAGAAGACAGAGCTAATTATTTATTTTTCACTGGGAGAAGGATGGTGCCCGCAAGGTAGTGAATTTCAAAAGTCCTTTATCCACTCTAGGCAAAGGGAACTTCAAGTTATTGAGCTTGTGTGTAGTTCAACTCCCAAGAAAAACACTGTCTCTGGGCAGCTCACAGCAGGTACTCAGTCATCAAAGTACTGGAAAAAATCTGTACTCCACATAAACTTGATGATATACACTAATAGGAGCTGTGCTATATACAGTGAATGTACATAAAATATACAACTCTATTTATAAAATCTTTTTTTCTGCTTTTTTTCCCCCAAGATGTTCCTTTTCCCAAATTGAGCAGATGGGGTCCCGTTTTTTACTTTGGCAGCTCTGAGACCCTTGGGAATTTCAAGGCATTTGCATATATGTGAATCCTTGTTATATACGTGTTTATTACTTAAGTTCAGTTAGTTATGATTGTGCTAATGTCTTCATTACACAAAAATATTCAATAAAACTATTGTTATAATATTAACCTCTGCCGGCCGGGCGCGGTGGCTCACACCTGTAATCCCAGCACTTTGGGAGGCTGAGGCGCGCGGATCGTGAGATCAGGAGATCGAGACCATCCTGGCTAACACGGTGAAACCCTGTCTCTACTAAAAATACAAAAAATTAGCCGGGCATGGTGGCAGGCACCTGTAGTCGCAGCTACTTGGGAGGCTGAGGCAGGAGAATGGCGTGAACCCGGGAGGCAGAGATTGTAGTGAGCGGAGATCGCGCCATTGCACTCCAGCCTTGGTGACAGAGCGAGACTCCGTCTCAAAACAAAAACCAAAAAAAAAAAAAAAAAAAAAAATTAACCTCTGCCTAGGCGTCTACTCCATTTCTTCCCATCTGATAAAAAAACTTTTTGTTGTTGTTTAGGCTGTCACGATTTTATAAAATATTTTGAGCACTAGCATCATAATGAGAATACAATGCATTTCACTTGTAAAGTGAAATTGTAGTCCTGTGAAAGCTATACAATATCATGAAGTTGATGAAAGTGATGCTAAGATTTGCTAAAATCACATCCTAAGCCATTCGCAAATAAGGATTTGGCTGAGTTAAACCAATTAACAATTGAAAAAAAGAAAATCAACATGGAAGATGATTAGAAGCTTCAAAAGAGAAATATTTGAATATCAAAAGCTTAGGAGAAGGCTCAGGGGAAAAATGATGAATCTCTCAAATATTTTTACAAAAATTACCTTTTCTCCTAATCATGATATGAAAGTTAAATGCAAAGTGAAGGATTTCATTTCATTTGATCATACAATTTTGTCAGAAAAATTACTGTTAAAAAATCAAGGCCTGGTTCATTTTCTCATCATTTTATGAATTAGCTTTCAGTTAAAATTATTAAATAAATTCTGACTATATAAGTTAAATATATTAATGCATTTTAGTTTCAAATGCCAAACTGAACTTCTTGCATGCTTTTCGCTGGAATTATGTTTCTATGTAAGGTAGACTCACTTTCTAGTGGTTTTGATTTCAGAGAAGCATGCTGCGTGGTAATTAAGGTAGTTAAGACTGTGCACAGAATCTGGAGTCAGGATGCTAGGTTTTGAATTCAAGGTCTCGTACTTATTACACAACATGGGAAGGTTGTTCAACTTCCCTGTTCAACTTCCCCGTGTCTGGTATTCTTTGTCTTGAAGGTTGAATTAATAGCAGTCTTATTTGAGCAGAGGATTGGGAGTAAGGCAGACAGTATTATATTAAAATGCATCTGGACAGCCTTTGCAGTTGAGTGTGTCCGACTTCTCTGACTGTGGGGTCCATGCTTTCTATGAAGGAATGACTGATTTCATTCCTTTTTGCATCCCTCTCTGGAAACAATGTCCTGTTCCTCTTCTCCTAGTTACACGTTTTCTTCTTAGCTTTGTCATCAACTATTTCCAGAGGCCTTTCCTGACCATTTCTAATGCCATACAGATTAGGTGCCCTTTCACTGCAATCCTTATAAAATTAGTGAATATTTCTATACCTTCTCTGGTTCAATCCTTTTTTACTTCCCCAGTTTGCTAAGGGGTATATGTCTTTCTCAGCTATGAGTAAACATATACCACACAGACACTCACTCACACACAGATTTTCATCTCTGTTTTCCTAGTGCTTATCACAGGCCACCCCTAATCATTATCAATGAGAGAATGATTGTCTCAATGGGACAGGCTAGGGCAGCAAACAAACAAACACGAAAAACAACTCTAGAGTGAGAAGCACTGACCAGGTCTCCCTTGAGTTGCCCTGGAACTTTGAACAATTCATTTATTTATAAGCCTCAGTTTCCATGTACTCTAGAGTGAAGGAGCTAGATTAGTTAAATTCTGTGGGCTCATTCAGCTACAATGCCCTACGGTTTGGTGACATCCATAAAACTGAAGTGACAAACCTGAAAGGGGCTATGTTGATTTTTTTTTCTCAACCTGTAAAAGGGAGTTGTCTTGAAATAGTGAATGAGGTCTCATTGCTGTGCTCTGTCTTTACCCATTGATGAATAGTTGAGCCCGGCAGTCTCTCAATTTAGTTCAATCTGGGTATTCTCTGCTCTATTCGCAGAACTTCAGCTAAGGTAACGGGAGTCATTAATCCTTGCTTGGGGGCTTGTGCCTCTGTCTGTGTCTCCTAGTCATCCCCACCACCAACACCCCACCCACTGGTACCCTTTGTTGTGAGCTACTGTCTTCCAGAAAATGTACTAAAAAAATGCTTTTTATACAATATCTCATTTAATCCATGCACAAACTCAGTGAGACTGACACTATTGTCCCTGCTTAATGATTTAGATCATTGAAGCTAGGAGGGATTAGAAAACATCTTGGAGGTTTCCTTGGCAGTAAATTACAAGGAGTCAAATCATCTCTCTAGCTTCAGAGCCCTTGCTTTTAACCACCACATTTCACAATCCCTTGAGTTGTATTCTATTGTGCCATTCTCTGACAACACCTTGTCATATGAGTGTCTCTTCTTCCAGTTGACAAACCATTTGTTGCCTACATGTGTGCATTGTGGGTGCAACTGAATACATGTTGAATTTTTTGGTAAGTCTCCTAAAGGCCTATAGACATGAAAGATGGCAGATACAAGAGGGGCAGAACTTACCCAAGATCACCACTGACACAGCCATTGACAGCATAGGCTTTGAACTGCCAGCTTTGAAACCTAGGTCTGGCACTTGCTAGCTGGGTGGTCTTGGGAAAGTTATGTAACTGTTCATGCTTCAGTTTCCTCATCTGTAAAATGTGAATGTATTTCCTACCTCAAAAGGTTATTGTAAGAATTTAATGAGTCAATGTATGTGAAGTACTCAGAATCGTGTCTGGCATATACTAAACACAATATTTGTTAATACCATTACCTTATACAATTTTCTTTTTAAAACGGTCAGCACAGAGCTGATTTCCTTATCTTGTTGGCCTGATCTCGTGTCTCCTCCCCAGTCCTTTTAGTAAGGGGCAGGTGTAAATCTCTGGGTCATTTCTATTTTTTTTTCTCACAATAGCCTACCACTTTCTAGCTTTCCTGTTTCTAGGTGTTCTTTAGGTATCACAGGCTTTTTAATACACTTTTGAGAGTACAATCAAATGATATTTTCCCCACATTTTTTCCTCTAAAACCCTCACATTTGATCCTCATTCTCTGGTATCTCATCTGAAAATTAAAAATGAACAAACAAATAAATATGAAAACCACCACCACAACCAAAATAACAACAAAATGCTACTAGATGATTTCATGTCCTGGTACTAAAAGTATTTTTTAATTCAATCTATCCCTCATTTCCATGTGTTAGTCAGACCTCTGTGACATAAATCTTCTTTTTGTAGGCTTTTTACTTATGTGCAAAACCAGTATTCTTTTTACTTCTATCTTGTCTTGGCTGCTAGAATGCTCAGAGTCATATTTTGTATCCATTTTAATAACTGGCAAGAACATAGGGTTCTTGCCTGATCTTGAATTTCCATACAAGTTTTAGATTCTCTTATTTTAATCAATTTGTATTTTTTCATTTTATTATGAATATTTTGATAAGCCTCTTCACATTCTCAAGGGAATAAAATAGAATATAATAATATAATAAAGACTATATTCATCTTTGAAATTGCAGTGACTAGCACTGCTTTATATACATAGTTTTAGGTTAAAGCATGTGAACATTCCAAAATATCCAACTATTTTTGACCTACATAAATAGTAGTTTGTGATGATTCAACCTAATTTTTGCCTTAATAAGTGTTTGTCTTATTGAAAATCAGCATAATTCTGATGTATTCGTAATACAGGGTAAATGAATATATTTTCTTTGCTTTTAAAAAATCAAAATGACATTTCTTGATTGTTTGCCCTCCCCCTTTTCTGCTTGTTAATAGTAACTGTTTATTCAACAAATATTATGCTGTCTGCCTTGGCTCTAATGGGACATGTAGCTGATGCCTGGAACCACTGTTACTTCCAACTACATTCATATTTAATTTATTACACAACTCTCCATTACTGCTTTTATTGATGAACTGTATAGTGTAAAATGATTATATGTTAAATATTTCACAATGTGTTTTTCTAACTTTATAGCTACCAAAAAATCCATCTCTCTGCAAAGGCATTTGAGAGGAAAAAAAATGCAAGATAAAGAACTTTGCAGATTAAGGATCTGCCCTGCTTACTCTCTTCATCCCCTGCTTCACATAAACAGAGTGGCCTTATTTTTCAAATAGACTTTCACTTAGGAAACAGATAAGAGGGATTCAGTTCATTTCCACCAATATTGGGAATCCATCATCAGTCAGGCTGATGATAAAGTGTTAAAAAATAATTGTGTTTCCTTACTACCAGTGAGGAGCAGGCTGTAGGTTTACGCAAGAGAAAGACACAAACATTTTTCAATGTGATGTCATATGTGCTCAGTTTCTGCTTTTTAACTGAAGTTTGTGTTTTCTTTTGATAAATACATGCTGTGACTAAACACAAAATTAATGACAATTTTATTAAAATGTATTTTTCCAACTAGCTCTGCCCGAGTCTCTGACCCCTCTTAGGGGTCCCTAAGAGGCAAGCCCCTTCTTCCTGGCCCATACCTTTTAACAATCACTGTAAGTGAGATAAGCACAGAGGCCCTTTCAGAAGCTAGAAAAATATACGAATGTCACATTAAAAATTACTAAGAAAGAGTTAACTTTAGAGTGACTGGACTGCAACTCTTTGCATCCACTTATTCTATCTCAAATTCGAGATAGAATTTGAGATGTTGTGGTCACCAAAAACATGTGGTGTTTGTTGTCACAAATTTATGGACAGAATCATGGCCTTTGAGGCTTGAATGAAATCTTAGAGCCCACCTTGTATTAAACTTTGAGTTTACAGACAAAAGAAACTGAGGTTCAAAGAGCTATGAAGTCTTACCCAAGGTTAGGATCCAGGACTCTAAAAATCTAGTGCTCTTTTCATAGTCTCAGATATTTCCTTCCTACCACTGAGGAGCAGCCCATGGGTCTCAGATATCCCCTGAAAGCCTCCATAATTCCCCAGTTGTGACTTCATTGTCTGTATCCTACTCTAGTTTTATTTAATACATAAATATCTTTATTATTAATTATTATTATTTTAGACCTTTTTCTCTGTTTCGATCTCAGTTTAGTGCCCATTAGATTGCATAGTGATGTAAGAAAACATGTCTTGGGTGCTTTTGTCTTTGTGTGTCTCTCTCGCCTTCTCCCGCTCGTCACCATCTCCCCTGCTTCCATACTCCCCTAAATGGGAAGAAATTGATGGCATATGACAATAAAAGAGAAATGTTGCATGCTTCCTTCAACCAAAGGGCATAACAGACTCAATGTAGCTATAGAGCTGAAGCAATGTAACAGCAGGACTCATATTTGTAAGCATCTTCGGCTTTCACTGAACCAGTCTAGGGTGGAGCTGACCTGGATGTAGAAGGCCTCCTTGTACAGGTGTGCTTTAATCAGTGAACTTTCAGAACATTCTCGCACATTGCTCCAAAAACAGCTCTAGAGGACAATATCTTGAGTCTGTTTTCAGAATACAACCATGAGTTATGATGATAAGACAATGTTAGAGATGAGGAAGAAGAGGAAGCCAAAGAGGAAGAGGATTCTTTCTCATGCACGTCCACATCTACAATGCTTCATAATTCACTGCAGCTTTTTATGGCCATTATCTTACCCAGTTTTTGCAACCAACTTGTAAAGCATGTAATTTCAAGCCCATAGCATGATTGAGATTGTTTGGCCAGAGTGGCCAGGAATCTCCCTGACAGTGACAAAGATGTAGACTGAACACTTATTCTGTCACTCAGTAAATATTTATTGGCCACTATGATGAAAACCCACAGGAAACAGCAGCAAACACTAGGGATAGGGTTTAACACTTAACTGATCTGAATTCAAGTTTAGAGTAGCTCCCTAGAGTTGCTGAACTAATGACAATCAGAAATGTAGTTGCATTTTAGAAGTTGTGCCCAACATGAAAATTATCAAAGGGAATACCAATTTAAAGCTAGGGAAGTTTCACGGCACTTTAAATCTTTAGCTCAATCGTGTATCATTAAATATAGTTGGTGATTCTAGTAAATATAATATTGCTATATCTAAAAAAAGATGTATATTGTTATAGAAAAAAAGCATAACTCAGTAGAAAGACTCTTCAATGCAGATAACCACAATTCAGGAAAGTAAAATTATCAGGATCAAAGAGCAAAACCCAGGCGCCCCCATCCATGTGGAAGCAGCTTAACATAGTCTTTGTACACAGATTAAAAATAGCATCTGAAGGGTAATCTTTCAAACTCAAACTTATAATTATGCAAACATCTCCCCAGGACACTAGTTCACTTAAAAAACAAAGATATTTTAAATATATCCTTTGACTTCTTTTGAAATAGCTTAAGGTGACTTAGCAGTTAAGGCAAGTAAGGAGAAATAACATATAAGGTTATTTGAAAATGCATTTGAGAAAAAGCAGATAGAATTGGCACTTTCAGACACTTGAGTTGACAAGATTATAGTACAACGACAATTAGTTTATTTTCTAGCAGCTAAGCTATAAAAAGAAACATTTGAAATTACACAATAACAGAAAACATACAAATTCATCAACAGAGAAAATTCTTTCTGGATCTTAACCCAACCAGAAATTTAGCATGTACACCTATATGTAAAGGAAATACAAAGATAATTCAGTGCACTTTATCTACAACCAGAATTTTACAAAAGATATAGAAATATTCTTCTCTTGGGTGACTCACATACTAACCCTCCATAAAGGCAGAGGGTATGACATTAAATCATAACTCAGGCAGGCAATTTTGTGCAAAGCTGATATAATGATGTCCAAGCACCGACTTTTTGATGCCCCAACTTAATGCTTGAATAAAACTTGGGAACTTGAGATGAATGGCTAGTTAGCATGTCTATTAGACTGCCTTTCTCAAAAGGAAGGTCTTTAAAGCAAGCTTTGGAAAAGGACCGTATCTCTTAAACTCTTCCGGAGCTATTTAGCAAGTGCTTGTTTTGCCACTATCCCATAACATTCATATAAGGGGATGTTGTGTCTGCTCTTTTGCTCACACATTCCAAGTATGGTTTAAAAATGAAAAGCCAGAGGATGGTAACAATTAATATTCGTATCATCATTTACTGTTTTAAAGGTATGTTTTTGGTCCCAAGATAGACAAGCCAGTGACTATGATACCTGTTCAGTGTGATAAGAAAGACTGTTTATCCTAAAGCCTGCAATTCATTCATACCCTTTGCAATTCACCTTCATTCATTCACAACCTGTGCAATGTGGCTTTGTAGCCTCTCCCATCAAGAAATGTAATTCCTTCTACTGCTTGAAACTGTGTTGGCCTTGGGATTTGCTCTGGACAAATGTTTTATAGTTGAAATGACTGTGTTGGTTTTAAGCCTAGACCTCAAGAGGTCTTTTCCACTTCAGCTGGTCTCTTGGAACCCTGCTGCTACCCTGGGAATACAAAGTGGGGCTGACCTTCTGGATCTAGATAGGCACTAGCCCTAGGCATCCCCATTGCTACAGCCAATAGCCAGCCAACCTGCAGGAGCAGAGCTGCCTGAATGACCAGTCGCTTACCGCAGGTCTGTGAGGGAGCCTGGCCAATCCCAGAACTGCTCAGCTGAACCCACATCAATTTGCCGACCAACAGAATGGTGAGCTAAACTAATGGTTATTGTTTTAAGTCATTAGCTTTGTGTAGTTTATTTCACAACAATTGCTAACTGCTATATACACCATTAAGAAATTACTAATACCTGAAATAACATCTTATATTTGTATAGAACTTTATTGCTAAAAGGTATTTGGCACATATTATCTGAGTTGCCTCCTATCCTGAATCTCGTATTAAATAAAGACACTTATCCACAGCTCCCTTACAGCATTGTTGCGAGGCTTAATGGTAGCATCAGGGCTGCAACACAGTAGGTGCTCAAAGAATATTCCATCCCTATTCTGTTTCATGGTTTCTCAACTTTTTTCATTACTATACCTCCTGAGGAGAAATTTTAGACTTTTTTTTCCTAATTGCCCCCCTTTCTATAAAATTTTAATATCACAGATATACTGAATATCTGTTTCTATGCATTATGCAAGTCCATGCTTTGTATATAAAAAGAGGAAGTTTTTTTTTCTTTTTATAAGAACCAATCATCAGCCCCTTGGGGAAGCAGACTGTCTCATTGTCATTGAGAATGCATGCTCTGATGGTATCACAACGTGTGGTTTTTTTTTTTGTTTTTGACCCTGAATCATGAACTGATTTGTAGTAGGTCATGTCGCTTAAAGACTGCAGGCCCCAAAGATTAACCCAGGGCATTTGACACCAAGCCGAGCACTCTAGGTACTCTATCAGAGTGCTTGGGTTCAAATGCGCATTTAATCTAAGAGGGGATAAACTGAATCATCTATCTTTACAACTCTGGGGTGAAAACCAACTAATTAAACTGCTTGTAGCTGTTATAGTGAAAGAGGGAAAAGCTCTATACATGCTTAATAATCACATTGACAGAATTGGAAGATGTTATTCGCTTCTCTGTGTATAGAGACTGTTCTTCAGATGAAGAGAATTCATTCTCTGGAGCCATCCATCCAGCCTCTCACTAAATTCACTCATACTACATTTCTTTAAGGATTTATAAGACAGAAAAGAAAATAGCAGTGAGACAGATGAAAACATTTCCTTGATACAGGCATAAAACTCGAAGGACTAAAAGCACGGAGGGGAGCCACAGACAGGGAAAGACTGGAGAAGATTAAGTGTGTATGTGTCACTAATCACCATATTCAACCTTTAGAAATGCTCTTTGTGAGGAAAGGCATTTGCAGAAAGAGCGCTCATAAAGAAATGTGAAACCGACCTCAGTCACAAAGTTCACAGGACGAAATGCAATAGTTATTAAGCTCTGAGTGGCTTGCAGCCAAATGCAGAGCTGTCCACGTCCAGTCCATTTAACCTGACCTTGGTTAAAGAAGCAGTTTTGCCTATGCATACGAGGAAGGGGCCTTGCCAGGAACTAAAATGTAAAAGCATCCAGAATCATCTCAACATCATCGTGTTTTTGTTTTAAGGACCTCAGAGTCTGACTGATTATTAAGCAATAACCAACACGTGTCTAAACTGGTTTCCTCCCAGAGCTCCTGGTTCTCTTTTTGAAGAGCCTCTCCCTTATTACCCAGGTAAAAGTAATTAAAAAAGAAGTGATTTTTCTACCCCCAGTGATTTCCCACAGTAAGAAGGAATGAAAGATGTTGTAAATATTTACAAAGGAGAAATAGAGACAAAATAAAGTAGGTTACGACTTCAAAAATCTTATAAAGCACTAGTATTTTATAGATATGAAAACTGAGGCTTCAAGGCAGAAGGTGATTTCTCGCAAATCCACGGATAGAACTAAAAGCAGAGCATATTCATCTAATGCACTTTGTACCACACCAGATCATACCTCCTATAAAACAGTGATGTGCTGCCCTCTCAAGTATGGATTTAATTCTTCTACAGTTACTTTAGGGAAACAAACAAAAGCTCTTCTGGAATTACCTGTTGCCGTTTTTCATTGAGGCTGATTTTCAAGAAGATCCCTCTTGCTACAGAGATAATTCCAGCCCTTCCCAGTTCTACCGTGAGCCCTTACTTAAGCTCAGAGATAATTCAGGGGAAGAAGCACCTGTGTGTTCTCTGTTCTCATTGGGCCAGAAGAGCAGGTCAGCCCACTAGACCACCCTTTCCTTTGCACCCTTTTAAAGGAAAACTCCTCTTCAAATAGCGCTTCTGGTATCAACTGCTCTTTCTAAATTATCTTTCTTTCGTATTATTTCTCATGATTGCTTAGCGCACATGCTGCTGGTCTCACTGGCAATTTCTTTGTGAGATTCATTGATTCTGGAAGAACCCACAATTTCTCTCCTTTTTCTCTCCCTTTCATTATCCTGCTTCATTTTTCCTGTCCTTGATATCCTTTCCTGTTTTTGGCTCTTTTGGAAATTCAGCTTGGCAATTTCATAGGGTTGACTTTCTTGCAGCGTACATGGAGCTTTCTTGCTTAGTGGAACCTACAACTCCCTCTACACACCTGACCCTGCCTCACCTTGTGAGCATGGACCTCTTATGGTGGATCCAAGGAGTTCATGCACTCATGTACTTTCCTGCCTCTGGGGCTTTCTCATGCCTGGATTTTCCTCTTGATTTACTTCTGAACTCACTAGCATAGATTGAGCCTGAGGGATTTAGATCAAACATTACCTTCATGGTTTATTATGGCATAGCTGTGTCATGACCCCATCCCTGCTCCCTGAGCTTCTTCAGAAGACCTGCTTCTAGTTTTGGCACTATCATTCACTTGCAAAACATTTGGAAAATCTTTTCACTTATTGGCCTTAAGTGTTCTCACTTATAAATTAAAGAGAAGTGCTTCAATCTTTAGTCATTCATTTATTCATTCATCCATTCATTGACTCAGCAAACATATATTGAGCCCCAGCTGCCGGGAAGCTTAAAGATATTAGTTTGAGTGATCTCCAGGGTGCCTTCACAGAGAGCTCATATGAGGTTGCCTCCTTACCTTTTCCTACATAAGCCAGAGTGACTCATCCAAGACAGGCAGCACATCATCCCAGATCAGCCTGTGAAGGGTTGGAGCACCCTTATCTACAGGAATAAGCCAGAGTTGGAGTTGTGGTTTGCAGAAGGGGAGACCGAATTGGGGAAGGAAAGAATGAAGGAACAGCAAAGCTGCTGTTTCACAAGTCCTTCCTACGGCATCCTGTGGTTGAAAATAGACAGGGAGCAGAACAGAAATAGCAGCACCTGCTTAAACCCACAGTCTCTTACAACCTGAGCTTCCTGAATGGGCTCTGCCTGCAGGTGAATGCCCCTGCCATGGGGAACTGCAGAAGAACAAGCTGGCCCTTAACATTCTTTCAATTATCCAGCTGCCTGCATTCCCTGGGCCTCTTGTTCCCCTTCCTCTCACAGATAGGGTGGCAGAGAGCACACTGGGAGAAGTATGGAATGGGGTTTGGCTTTGGCCTCAATTTGCTGAGAGACCTAGAGCAGGACTTCTGTTCTTCCTGAGCCTGTTTTCCCATCTATAAAATAAAAGATTGGTCTTGAAAATTCTCTGTAATTCTACACCCTGGACCCAGTGGCTCTCCTCTGACCTACATTCTTTTCTTCTTTCCTTTCTCCTTAGTGTTATGCAATCCTTTCCACTGTTTTTTTTTTTTTTTTTTTTTTTTTTTTTTTTTTCAGGAAAGGCAGAGCTTTGTGTTTGCAGTGCTGATGTTGGCTAGACAGACCAACAGTGATGCCTCAGCTCACATCTCAGGCCTTGTATTACCTCTCTGCCTTGGGGACTTCAAGGGCCAGAGATGATGTTGGCTTCTGTGGAGAGGCCAGAGTCAGAGGAATCCAAGTTAAGTGCCTAAGTGGGCCAGTTTTGTAAAATCCACTGGGGCTCTTCATGGTTGCTATTTGATCCTGGGATCTCTCAATTGTGCTGCTTCTCCTTCCCTTTCTCATGGTCTCTTTCCATCTACTGTATCCGTTTCTTCCATAGCATACACTCAGGCCTTTTAGTTCACCTGCAACTTTCTTACGTCTGCACGACCTTATCATCCTTGCCCACTCTGCTCATTAACTCACTGCCTCCATTCCTCACCTGGGGCCTGCCTTCTTCTAAGAACCAACTTCATTCTTCATTATGTTTCTTTCCTCTCTTCTCTTGCACACTTCCCATCCTCTCACCTTCTATTGATCTTCCCTCCCTTCTCCTCTTAGCAACATAGTGTAATGGAAAGACCATAGTCTTAGATGCAAGATGAACATGGATGGGTTCACATTCTGTGAATTTGAGAAAATTATCTAACTCAAATATGGAATTTACTCACATTCAGAATGTGTCAATAATAGCTATTACTCAATACTGCTGTGTTAATATGAGATAATATCTGTGAGAACCTAGATCAGGAGAGAGAACACTAAAGGCAGTGCCTTAAAAACAGACATTAGCTGTTATAATTATCATCATCATTTTCCTTATCTACATAAACCATGAGGAAATGTTAGTCTGCTCTTGCTTTGTTGTCTTTCCATTTCCTTAGTCTCTATCCCAACTCTAGTTTCTCCTGGAGGAGGTTAAGTGCCCCTATTGTGTATTCTTGTAACCCCCTGAGTACCTCCTCTCAAAGGTTGTATCACACTGGCTTATAATTGCCTACTGACCTTCCTTCTGTTTTCTCCATTTGGAACGAGGGTTGTGTCTTGTTAAGCACTATGTCACCAGGGCCTGGGACAGTGCCAGAGCATATTAGATACTAGGGCCAGGGCTACATTTGATCATAACTCTCAAGGAGGTGCTCAGTCTCAGAGTCCTGCACCTATAATAGGTATTCAGTAAAAATGTATCAAAAGCCTGTAGTCCCAGCTCCTTGGGAGGTTGAAATGGGAGAATTGCTTGAGCCCAGGGGTTTGAGGCCATAGTGTGTTATTATGGCACCTGAGAATAGCCATAGCACTCCACCCTGGGCAACATAGTAAGACCCCCATCTCTAATATCTAACTAAATATAGAGAGTAGCAAACAGCTTAGTGGATTTTTTTTTTTCTGTCTCCACTTCCCCTACATTTTCTCAACCCCATCAGTCTTCTTTTTGTTCTGTCTCTCTTCACTCTCTCTCCCTTCTGTTAACTGCTGTCCTCACCCATGCTTTACATGGCCCAACTCTGTCCCTTGAATAGCATCAGTATTTTATCTCCTTTTCTCCCCCTACACTCCTGCCATCAGACCTTCCCCAGCCCTTGCTCCTTCTACTTGCTTGAATCTGGCAAACTCTCTTCTCACTGCCTCTTCCTTTATTGATTTATGTGAGGTTATTTTGTCCATGGAGGAAAAGGATTTCTTTGATGCTCTAAAGGATAAGAACAGGCACAAAAGCTACGGACAGCTTTTGTTTGATGTGGACAATTTTATTCCCATTCAGTTCGCTGGGTTTTCAAACGGCTGCAGATCTCTGAACTCAAAACATCTGAGCCAGTACATTCTCTCTCTCTCCTGAAAGTGCACAGGCATTTTAAAGTCTTTAACAACCTTTCCTGTATCTCACTGAATGGAGGTCATATCATTAGTTAGGCCTTGAGTTCATACTGAAAAGGTAAAATTGTCAAATTAAGAACAGATCTATGTGTTTTAGAATAAAAGAGAAAGGCACCAGTACATATCTAACTACTTCCTTCTTGTTGTCATGCGTTTGTTGCACCCTCCACTTTCTAAGGTCAAAACCTTTTTGAACACTTACTTCTACCATTTAAGTGTTATTCACAATTAGCTGTGCAATTATGTCTCTAATTAGAATATTCCCCCAAATAAAATCACCTTAGAAAGTTTCAAAGGGTATATCAAATAGGGCACAGGTGGCTTTATAAATTCTGAGAGCTGATATGTAAGTTTGCAAAAAAAGTTTTTAGGAAAACTGAACAATACACGAGAGAGGGTATGCTTTATTCTCTGTGATATCTCCCACCCCAAATTCCTGTGACTCTCTAGAAGTTTACCATATATTGGCTAGCATACCCTATTTGTAATGCACGATACTGGATTCAATATTTGCTCTAGTAACTCAGGTATAAGGGATTAAATTCAAGGAGGTGAAAATGTAGATTCATGGGAAGCTCCACACTTTGGAGATATTCTGTCTCCCTGGGGAAGAATAGACAGTGCTGAGCTGGGTGAAACCCAAGCAAAGAAGGAAAAAGGACCATCTTGAGCATAAGAAATGCCTAAGATTTGGTGGAAGGACAAGCTCCTGCATCCTCTCTGAAGAGAAATTTAGCAATATTTGGCAAAATTTTTAAATGCGTATATGATTTGACTTCACATTCCCACTTCTAATAATATTGTTTACAAATATATTGGTACATCTAAGAAAGACACATATAAGGTAAATATTGAGGCATTGTTGGAAGTGAGAAAACGACTGGAAATAACATAAATGTCCATCACTAAAAGCAGTTGTTACACATATGCCTTGAAATATCGTGTAGCTGCTAAAAAGAGTTTTTTATTTAATAGTATGATAAATCTTTCTGACACAAGACCAAGTACTAACATCACGTACAGCATGGCATCACTGGGATGCTTTTTGATGTGGCAACTTGGCTAGGCTAAGCCATGGTCCCAGGATGTACTTCATAATACATTTCTTATTAGGGACAACTGTAAGGAATATTCTATCGGGAGAGTTGGGAAATATAAAGCAAGCTGTGGCCACTTTTTGTAGCATACCCACACTTTCTTCCAACTATTCAATCAAACACTAACGCAGATGCTACTGTGAAGCGATTTCACAGGTGTGATTTTAGTCCCTAAGCAGCTGACTTTTAGTTAAGTAAAAGGAAGATTACCCAGTGTGGCCCTGATTCAGTCACCTGGAAGGCCTTTAGAAAGAGTCTCATGAACTTCCTGAGGCAGATACTCCAAACAGCTGGGTCTGTAGTTGTTCTTTCTTGATCTTCCTTCCTGACCACTGCCTGTGCACAATGGGTTTCATCATCTTGTGTTTGTGAAATTCCAGTTTGCATGTGATCTTCCCTTCCTGACTACCTGTCCTACAGACTTCTGACTTGTTTAGTGAGCCCTCACAATTGGATAAACTAGTTTTGCCCAATAAATCTCTGCATATGCATGTCTGTGTGTATGCATGTATTAGTGTATGTGTGCATAAAAGTGTATGTGTGTCTCATACTGGTTCTCCTCTGATTGAATCCTGATACATCTTCAATGTAAAAAGACAAGAAACAAATACACACACACACACACACACATACATGTTTTAGACTCTCTGAGAGGAAACACAGAAATCATTAACAGCTATTGTCTCTGTGGAGGAAATCTATGGATTTAGGAGACAGAAACAATGGTGGAGGATCAATGTATTTGTAAACTTGTATATTTAACCTTGTGCTCTAAGTTTTTGAAACGGTCATGCTTATTTTTTTCTTTACTGTGGTTAACAAAACACGTTTTATAACATTTACCATCTTAAGCATTTTAAGTGTACAGTTCTCTAGTGTTAAGTGTATTCACACTGCTACGAAATAGCTCTCCAGAACTTTTTTAATCTTGTGAAACCGAAACTCTATACCCTTTAAATAGCAACTGTCCTTTTCCTCAACCTCCAATGACCTATCCCACTTTCTGTTTCTACAAATTGAACTACTTTAAATACCACATATAAGTTTAATCAGAACGCTTGTTGTCATATTTAATTTTAATACAATGTTTGAAAGTGCTGCAAAAGTACAGGGTTTATCCAGTAATAACTTTTCTCTCCAGGGTAAGACTCTCATGAGTATTGGTTGACTGCTTGATTAAATGTTGTCTGTCACTTAAACACAAAACTTACTTTATAGTTAACTTCCATTTATTCCACAAATATTCAATAACTGCCAAAAAGTCATTACCAATAAGCCACTGAGTCGGATAGCTCAGGATATGAAGATGAATAAGGGGAAATAATAAAAGTTTTATTGATCTTATGGGTTGTCTTTGGAGCTACTGAGATAACGGATGTAATGTGACCACCACAGTGGTGGTATTATTAGTAACAAGAGCTAAGGTAGAGACCAAGGAGGAAAATTTTTATACTCTACTGCAAATCTGCTGATTGAATCTGAGGAAGTCATTCACCACTGGTCTGGATGTTTGTAGAGATAGACATTAGAGCTATACACACATTGGGTTGCATCGATTGATAAGTCATGTGCTCTTGTATATAAACAATTGAGGTATGCATTTTACCTTCCTTTAGATAAAGGAAAAGACAGGACGAGAGTGCATAATGCACTAGAGGCTGGTTTATTCTTTGTTGTGTTTAATCCTGATTCTTTGGACAACTGAATATTTTAAAAATTCCCTTTGTTCTTCTTCTTTCATCGAAACAGGCTATTATTACTACTATCAAAATGATCATCTTATGAATGATAATTTTAGCCACTCACTGTGAATATACTCTGTTACAGATACTAGTCAAAGTCTTTACATGATATATTTATTTAGCCTTAACAAAACTCCTATAAAGTAGGTTAGTGTTATTGTACCCATTTTTTCCAATAAAGAAATCAAGGCTTAGAAATGTCATTAAATGTGCATTATGGTCATGCATAGTCCAGATCCTTTGTTACTGTATGTGCTGCTCTACCAGGTCATGTGTTATGGTGGGCAAGGGTGTATGGAGATGAGGAAGATCCAGCCTCTGACCTTGGAGATAAGTGGGAGGCAGCAAATATAAACAATGAATTATAAATCAAAGCAAGACGGCATCAGGGTCTCAAGAAACATGCAAGCAAAGGAAAGCACAACAGAGAAATGTCAGGTCTTGCTGACCTCCTATGTGGGAAGCCACATGTGCTTATAACAAAGCTGTCATCATTCAAAACAGATGTCCTTTTGGCAAACACTTTTAGAATCAGTTTAAATTACACTGAATGCATACACACATGTGCAAATAAACACATTATTTGGTAACCTCCTGACCCTTCCAGTTCTATACTAGGATTACTTAGTTTTTCCACTCTCTGGTTCATATTGAGAGGTTATTCAATTAAAATTAAAGAATATATCTTAACAAATAGTATGGATTTTGGATTTCAGAAGATCTGAAATCAAATACTACTGCATGAGGAAGTTATTTAACTTCTTCAGTACTTAAGAGTCCTTGTTTATTAAAAAGGGAAATTACAGTGTGATACCAACTTTATGAAATAAGATAACTCAAACAACATTATTAGCATCATGGCTGGCACATAGCAAGTGCCCAGTAAATATATGCTATGTTTGAGTCCTTAATAAATGACCCAAGCACCTTTTGAAGGATTAAGCCAGTAGAGGTTAAAAAAAAAAGCCTCTTATATAAAACCTCACTCCATTTTGTGTGTGTGTGTGTGTGTGTGTGTGTGTGTGTGTGTGTATGTAGAGAGAGAGAGAGAGAGGTGCTAAGCCATGTTTCTTTAAAATCTTACTCTGCAAAGGATAAGATACATGGGCTATGTAAATTTTGGATAAAAGCAAAGTAAGTCTGGTTTGTGTAATCTCTTTGTACATTCAGTGGGAAAGTGAGCTAAAAAATGAAACGGTATGTTGGTAAACTCTGAACTAAGTACCAAACCTGAACTAATCCAAGTCTTCTATATACTCACAGCTTGGAGTTCACCTTGTCAGACCTCAGGATTTCAGCACTGACAAGTTTATTCCTATCTTTCATCAGCTATACCACACTCTCCAGCTGTGGGCATTGTATTCCTCCAAACTTCTCCTTCAGTCACTGATACAGAAGCGGGCTGCCAGGTTGTCAGTGGATGGCTTCTGAATTGGGATGAGGATCAGACATCCACATTCAAATCAACTTGCTTTTCGAAGCAATTTTCTCTCTGCCTTCCCCTCCCAGATGCAAGCTGGAGTCTGGAAACCGCTTGCATATTACGGCTGTTATAGAACCAAGCTATAATTTTCAGGCTAATGGAAGATGTATTGGCAAAAGTTGACATTAAGTGGAACTAATTGCACTGTAACTGCTAAATAACTAAGAAATAACTACCCTGTAATTTACGGTGCAGTGTGGACTATTCAGTAACTTTGGAGCTCTTCATATAGCAAGGAGCTCAGTGATGCATGAGCTGCCAAACTTTCCACCATTCAGAGGGCCTCAGAAGCTGAAGATTGTGTGTTGTGCAAACATGCAAGGCTGCAGTTTATAAAGACAACCTGCCTTACTTAGGGATAATGGCTTCACTCCAGTACTTAGTGAATGAGAGTTGTGCCTGAGAGAGTCTTAGTTGCAGGTCTATAGTAGGTTGAAATCCCAAGCCTAGTGCATACGTATACAGTATGCCTTTTATGCTGTGATTCTGCTAATGGATGGACATTCTTCCATGGACAAAATAAATTAAAGGAGAAAATAAGGGCAAGCGATGAGGCATAAAGGGTGTTACTCTCATCTAAACATGACAGCCCTCACGTCTAGTTCACAACCGTCTTCTAACCATAGCCCTAATACGTGACTCCATTAATTTTACATTAACTATTGTGATAACCTTCTAACCGGTCCCTCATGACTCATTTGTCTTTCCCACTGCAGGTGTGTCCCCAGTCCATTTCTGCACAGTTACTACTTACCCTCTAAAATCGGACATATGCTCAGACCACTTCCTCTGTTTAACGTCCTTAAATGATCTCCTACTGTCTAAAACGTCATTTTTCAAAGCTGTGATCCATGTAACACTAATCACAAGAGATGCATTTCTAAAACAATATGTATCTGGTTAAATATATTTTTAAAATGCTGAATACTATATTCTCCTCTTGGAAAATTATATCTTAAAGTTATAATAAGTCATGTAGTGAAGAATCTTATTTAATTTTGGTTAAGTTTGCTTTGCTCAAAGTCTGACCTCAGGAATCTGTGTGTATGCATAACTGTGCACGTGTGTGTGTGTGTGTGAGAGAGAGAGATAGTTTGTATATGTGTCTCCTCCAAATCTAATGTTGAAATCTGATTCCCATTGTTGGAGGTAGGGTCTGGTGGAAGGTGTTTGGGTCATGGAGGCAGATTCCTTATGAATGGCTTGGTGCCATCCCCAAGGTAAAGAGTGAGTTATTAGTTCACATGAGAGCTGGTGGTTTAAAGAAATCTGGCATCTCTCTTGCTCTCTCTCTTGCCAGCATGACACGCCTGCTCCCCCTTCATCTTCTGCCATGAGCAAAAGCTTCCTGAGGGCCTCACCAGAAGCAGATGCTGGTGCTGTGCTTCTTGTACAGATGGCAGAATTGTGAGCCAAATAACCTCTTTTATTTATAAATTACCCAGCCTCAGGAGTTCTTCTATAACAATGTAAAATGGGTTAACACAGTGTGTGTGTGTGTGTGTGTGCGCGCGCGCGCGTGCGCGCGCATGTGTGTTTAATACCTTTATAATCCTATGCCCCTATATACCTTAGTATTCCCTGGAAAGAACTTTCAAGAAATGCTGTCCCTATTTTAGAACCCAGCTTTTTAATGTACATTTTTCTTTGATGACTTTATTTGAATCTGTTCTTTCAGACACAGCCCATGGACACTGTCCCCATGAAACTACTTCTTTCCTGCCCAGCCAGAGTTTGTTGCTCCTTTGGGTTCTAATAGGGATTTGTCTTGATCCATGCACTTGTTTTGTAATTATCTGCCCTCTTGAAGTAAGCCAAGATTTTACAACTTTGGTACTGTTGACATTTTGGACCTGAACATTTATTGAAGGGAGCTATTCTTTGCATTCTATAATGTTTAACAACATCCCTGGTCTGTACTTTCTAGATGCAATAACTCCAACACCAGCTCACCATCCCAGTATGACAATAACAAATATCTCCAGATATTGACAAATGTCCTCTGGTGGAGGTTGGGGGGAGCAAAATAACCCCTTGTTGAGGACCACTGGTGTCAGTTGTGAGCTCCTAGAGGCCAGAAGTTTTATCTTCCTCGTTCATGTATCTTTACACCTTATATGCATGGTTGGTTATATATAAATATTTAATGAACAGTTATTTTTCCCTAAATCCTTGCTAACTACAGAAACACTGACAAAGAATTAAAAAATTACTTCATTACAATTGATGTCTGCATATAGCATTATAATAATCATTAAATTACTGTCATCCAGCCTCATTTTCAAAAGTTTACTTATTTTTGAGAGATTTATTGGAAAAAAATAAAAAGAAAAAGTGAAAGTATATTGTTGATATGGTAAGTAATAGTTGGAGCAAAATATTATGTAATAATAGCTCCTATGTTTAGTGCTTTTGCATTGATCAATTTACCTTCTTATCCTCAATTTCTTCATTTATAAAATTGATATTCTGCTACCTTCTCCATCAATCACAAATAGTTTCTCGGGAGATCAACTAAGACACATGTTTTAGAAAGACTTTGAATATTTTAGAATACTCAAGAAAAGAGATGATAATCTTTGTTTTATTCAACATGTCTGAGGACTAGAAGATGCTATCCTTCATAAGTTTTTCTCCAGATAACTCAAATATAACTCCCTACAGACCAAAAATGGTTTTTAAATTTTAATTTAACAATTTTAGATAGAAGCTTCTGTGAGTTACTTTACTAATTTTCTATTTTTTAGTAATTGCATCATGTTACATGTAATTGAAGTATTATTTTATGAAACGGAATCATCATTACAAACATTCATGTGCATGCTGAATCATTTTAACCTCTTTCTAGAAGGCTCAGAATACTGTAACTTCTACTATTATTCCTTAGTTCTATTTGTTTTGTATCATTCTTACTTTCATCCATTAGTTGCATACCTGGAGCAGTCCCTCTTATTGTTTTCATTGTGTATTTGCCTAAAACTTATCTTAAATAGTGCTGATTCTGCCTATCTTCTATAACGATAAAAAACAAGTAACACAGGTATGTTCCATTTACTTAAAAGTAAAGTGAAAATAAATAGGGTCTGAGGATCTTTTCTAAAGAATATACATGAACATTACTGCACAGATACTAGGTACCAATTTTTAACTGCTCATAGGTCTTTTACTATTTCACCTTTTAAACTTTCAAGTAGTATTATTATAAGGAAATGACATTGTTGTTTGGGTGGGTAGCACAGGCAAAGTAGGGATTGTGTAATATTTCCTGTAGAGCCAGAAGCAGTGAGAGTAGGGAAGGATGGAAAAGAAGAAGACAAGAAAGGATTTAAAAAAGAATCAATGGAATATCAAAGTCGAATGAAAGGGAGGAGATTTTGGAAATGGATTTGCTCCTTTAGACGATTTATTCCACCTATATTATTATCATGTGGTAGAAAAATATTCTTCAAAGGAGGATTCTTTGAGAATGTGTAAGAACGTTTCTCAGGTGAAGAGGTTCTTTCTGTTTTTACTATTTTTAGCCAGACTAACATCTGGTATATCAAATAACGGTTATCTTGAAAAACAGAATGCCTGCATCCACATGTTAACAGCACTTTCCTGGTATCAGAGACCCTCTCTGGAAGGAACTAATTGATTTTCTCTAGGGAGAAAAAAAAAAAGTAGACTCCAGTTCTTAGTTTTCCCATTGTTCTAGGTTAGGCTTCTGATAAGAAAGCCTTATCAGATACAGTTGTCCCTCGGTAGCTACAGGGGATAAGTTCTAAGATCCACTCCAGGATACAAAAATCTGTGGATGCTCAGGTCCCTTATATAAAATGACATAGTATTTGCATATGACCCATGCACATCATCTTGTACATTTAAATTATATCCAGATTACTTACAATACCTAACATAAATGCTACGTAAATAATTGTTAAGCTTTATTGTTTTTAAGATTCGTGTTGTTTTTTATTGTCATGTTTTTTTTTAAATTTTTGATCCAAAGTTGATTGAATCCACGAATGTGGAACCCATGGGTATGGGGGGCTGATTATATTCTCTTCTCCAGTATTCTCCATCTACTGTTGCAATGAGCTCAATGAAGCAGACAGTTAGTAATCATTAATACCCGCCTCTACCTTTGCTATACTTACTGTCCCAATTGCTTGACAAAACTTGAGAAGATCTTCACAATCTGAGCTGGAAAACTTTTTGTTTCTGAGGATTTTGATCTGTAACATAAGGGTAATCTTATCTAACTCAGTGTTTCTCATTTTAATATAAATAGGGATTAACTAGACATTTTGTTAAAATGTAGATTCTCATTTAACATCCCTGAGATGTGGCCAGATGCTGCATTCCTATCATTCTATTTAGTTCCTCTGTGTCACACACACACACAGAGGCAGAGAGAGAGAGAGAGAGAGAGAGAATTACTGTTATTTTCTAATAACATATACTAAAATAGAACACACAGAGTATAGATGAATTTTTTTTTAAGTATAAAGATGTTGGGATCTGAAAGTCTGGGTCCAGTCCTGTAATTTTAGGCAAATTACTTCCTTTCTTGAGTCACCACTTCCTGACCGATAGAATCAAAATGACTGCCCATATTACAAAAGTTAAATCAGAAAATGTATGTAAATGTCCTGGTATTGATTCCAGCAATCAATATATGACAATTTTATTATACTGTTACAAAAGGCACAAGATGCAGATAGTGGTATCTCATTTTATACAACGTATGTGTTCCAAGATGGTTTCCAATTAGATTCAGAAGACTCAAAGAGGAAAAAAAGCATAATGAGATAATTAGTATGATAAATGGAAATGTTTTACTTGCAATCAGTACAAAAGACATTTGTGTCAAAGATGATATGGGAAGGAATTTGAGGATGTATAGCCCAACCTTCATTTACTTTCAATAAAAATAATAAAAGGAATATATTTTCATGCTTGTTAGAATTATGAAGTTAAAGTTTATAAATCCATATGTATTTTATTTATTCAGAATAGTTCAGACTGAATTGGGTGGAGGTCTTCCTTGGTGCTATTTATGAAAAAAAAAAACACGTTTTGCTGTGAAATTAAGAGTGTGAAGCACATCATACAGAGGAACAGGAGTACAGAGAGGGTGCAGAGAGAGAAATAGTTAACTGTTAGATTGAGTCATAATTTACTGCTCACTCTTTTTATCCACATTAAACCATTTTCCTAGCAGCACATCCAAGCCACTGGATCAGAAGCTTTAAATGTAGCCTTTGCTATAGCAGGTAATATGTAAATGTATGCTCTAGAGCAGGGATTGATAAAGTATGACTGTAGGGCTAAATTTGGCCCTCTTTATCTTGTCGTGAATTAGGTTTTATTGTAATACAGCCATGCTCATTAATTAATATATTATCTATGGCTGCTTACACACTGCAACAGCAGAGTGGAATAGTTTCAACAGAGACTGTATAGACTGCAAAGTCTAAAATATTTGCTATCTAGCCCTTTTCAGAAAATGTTTGTTCAACTCTGCTCTAGAGCAAAATAAATCTAACATCTGTGAACTTCCTACTATATGCCGTGTACGTCATCCATGTAATTTTAATCAAGACCATTCTATAAAAATGTCCTGAATGACTTCTGTTTGCCAGGAAACATTGTGAATGCAGCAATAATCAGTAAGACACAGTTGTTGCTAGCATGCATTTTGGAGGTGGGTAAACGTAATGGCTCTTATTAATGTGAATTGTAGGGTGTTACGGACTCACATAGTTAGGATATGTAACTGATGTGGTCATGGAACACAATACAACTTGAGATAAATATTATCATCTCCATTTTAACAACAAAGAAACTGAGACTCAGAGAAGTTAGAAAATTGCCCAAAGCTAAGTAGCTAATACGTGTCAAAGCTATGTTTTCTTTTTTTTAAGAAAAAATGTATATAACTAGAGACCCATGCTAATTGCCCAACTGATACCGTGCTTCTGGAGTTTGTCTCAGAATTGTTTTCTCCTTGGTGTCTTATGCCTCACCTTTTCTGCCTTGTTCTATTCTATGGTTTCAGGAAAATGGATTTAATTCTGACCATATTTCTGACATATTGTGATTCCTTAACTCCATTTTCTCTTTTGCATCTATGCTTTCCTAGTGCCTGACCCAACTGCCTTGACATTCTCACTGATATCTCATTTGCGTGCCTTGATCTGAAGTTTGTGGTGATCCCTGGTTCTGCTTTGATCACATTTTTTTTTTCTACTCAGGTTTTCCCTCCATATTTCAGAGCCAAAGGATCTGTGAGCCCCAGCTGTCAATCACTTTGGAACTAATAAATAAGTATTGAATATGTTGAGTCAATTTATCTTTGGGATACAGATGGAAACTACTGATTATAAAAGAGTCTTGCCTGTTTCTTTTGTAATTCCATAAGAAGTGATATTCTAAAATCATTACAGGGAAGACCTCTGGGCATGGAATTAGTAGATCTGAGTTTAGGTTCTACCTCTAGCACTGAGTGTTATTTTCTCATTTGCAAAATTTAGATAATTATAGGTATCTTACAACTTACTAAGAAGTTAAAATAAGCCAAGTTTTGTGATGAAACTTTGTATAAATACAGGTAATTGCACATATATAGGACAATGATAATAACATTAATTTTACCATTAGGTATTGTATAAATGCATTTAAACTGTCATGCTAATTCTTTAATATTGCAATGTGATGAAGAGAAAAAAATAAGAACATGGAAGATTAGAAGCAAGACTTGAATACAAAATTCTGTTTTAGGAGAAAGCAGAAGCTCTTGGAAGAGCCAAAAGACACAGTGTCAGCAAACCTCTAACCCATGGGAAAATCAGGCACAAAGGAGAACATATCCCCTCATGCCCAACTCTTTCTTGAAGACCTAGAAGTCGTTTCTATAGCTCAAAGAACGAAATGTTTCCTGTTTCCTAATGCGTATGTTATTGTTTGTAAAATCAAATGTGTTTTATAAATAAAATAATGTTTTCTTTTTTTATCTGATTAGTTTTCATTAAATCAAAAGTGTAGAGAATGGCAATTAATGGGTATGGGTTTCTTTTGGGGGTGATAAAAATATTCTAAAATTGACTGTGATTATGGTGGCGCAACTCTGCAAATATGCTAAAAACCATTGAGTTGTATATTTTACACTGATTCACTGTGACACTCACCATGCTATTCACCACATATGTGCTGTAGTTCATTCATCTAGGCACATGGAAGAATTGCATTTTTTTACCACTTTGAAATTAGGCATGCCAGGTGACTTTCTTTGGCCAATAAACTATGAACAAGAGTGCACATGTCACTTAAAGATGGAGGCTTTCATAAGCCAGCATGTGATTTAATGTGTTTTATTTTTCTGCTTTGGTAATCATAGTTGAGAATGTTAAGATTAAGTCTCCATCAGGCTGTGTCTTTACTCACACTTGTTGGACAAGCAGTATAAGCAGAAGCAGAAGTTAAACCTTTATTTAAAATCTACTAGAATGTTGGTGTTGTTTGTTACCCAGCATAACCTAGCCACTCTGGACTGATAAATCTAGTCAGTTATAAACTAAACTGAAAGATCCCAAGCCTTTCTTGCAGAAGAGTTTGCAAGGCAAGTTTACCACCTACCAAAGAGCAGGTCAACATGTTAGGCACCTCTAAAAATAGTAGTAGTTTCAGGAGGGATGAAAAGTAGCAGACATTCTCAATTTCTTCTCTAAAATTCACCAATTAAATAAGCCACTCTTCCCTGAAAGAATAAAGAGAAAGATCATGAGTTAGTCAAGTGAGAGTTCCATCATAGACACATGATTCCAGAGGAATTCTTCTGACATGGAGGTAATTCACCTGCACTCACTCAAGGGATGTGAGATATCTCAAGTGAGAAGTGTTACGACTCTCCCTACTCCTCTTCATTTCTACCATTCCTTATCCTCTCCTCTTTCGCCTCATGTTGTGAGGATTAAGTGAGGTGACATATAAAAACATGCTTTGTCAATTGCACAGTATTATATTACTATGAGTTATGACTTTCTGTTTTGTGAAATGAAAACAGTGTTCCCTGCCCTGTTAACCTTCCAGAATTACACAGAATCCCATTTGGATTGGTGCATGCAAACACAATAACCTCATAAATTTTAAATGACTACACCTATCTAAACCATTAGTATTATTTTAATGTGTTCTTATTAATAATGTATGAATTTATTTGCTAGCACACTGTACAAGTTACTAAATCTCTAATATTAAACTAGTGGCTCCTCTTTTGAGGAGTTTCTCTTTTCTGAAAAATGGGGAGAATATGGCATCTACATGTTAAGAACTAAAAGAGAAGTTACATGTAAATTGCTCCACAGTGTCTAGAATTTTATCCTTAGTAAGTTATAGCTGTTACTGCTAGGCTTATCTTTATAAAAACTATACAACATTTTGAGTCAACACTCTGTAGATGTAACATTATTTGCCATTGGCTGAAAGGTTATCTCATTAGCTGAGATAAGGCAGGGTTACACGTGAAGAAGACCACTGTGCATACACATGAAAGCCACATACCTCAATCCACCTTCTGTCTGTAGTAACAATGGTGTGTTCACCTTCTCTTGAATCGTGTTTCCACCTATCAATTTGTCTTCAAATTTCAAAATCAGGCTGGACCTTTTAGGGTCCAAAGTGAAGATTCCCTCTTCCAGTCCTTGTTGGATATGCAATATCAGCAGAAATTAAACTTTTTCTTTAGCCCACTGAATTGTTGTCATTGTTGCCCAATATAACCTATCACATCCTGAAAAATAAATTTAGCCAGTTATAGAGCAAGCTGGGCAACTCAAAACCTCCTCTGCAGAAAAGTTTGTTTTGGCAAGGGTGGAAAAAAGAAATGTTACTTATTGACTTTCCAAATTTCCAATTCTTGGTTAATAGAGATGACTAAGATAACTTGAGGTTTGTATGTTTGGGTCTTCTCAATTTGCCCATTGCTATTTGTAATACAAAATTCTGGTTAGACTTCTTGGTAGAGGCAATGATAAGAAAAAGGAAATGAATAACAATTGGATGAAGAAAATTAATTAACCTAGGGAATTTTAAGTCTGGAAACCACATGAGATAGTGTTCAGTTTCATATGTCATACTTGGCAGCCACAGGTAGTGCTGTAACTGAGCTTAGATTTCTTTACAACAAAGGGAAATAAAACCAATGCTACAAAAAAATGTAGCTGCCCCCTCTTGCCACCAAATAAAAGAAATGGAGCTGACTAATCCAAATTCTTTTTGGATTTAACATCACTAGTTTGGTTTTTAATTTAAATTGTGACAAAGGTCAAAAAACGTTGCATTTTTATATTCGTTTTTTTGAAGTTCTCATGCAAAAAAACCCTACAATTTTAAAGAAGGAACAACAACAAAAAAAGAACTCTAAGACATGAAGGGAGATTCATTACCTATAGAAAGAAACACAGGTGGGCTTGGGAAAACAAAGACACAATTTGAACATTAAAACCAGAAAGGCAATAAAACAACTCCCATATGAATGCATTTACTCAATGTGAAAAGTAAAGAAGATAGTGGAGGCTTTCAGAAATTAAAGTCAATCTACAATTTGTGACATGGCAAGGTAGAGGAGTTTAACATTTACTGAGCACCTACTGTGAGACAGTAATTGCACTACGTTACTGTGAGCCTCATTTCCCCAGGAACATGTATTAAACACTTATTTGATGAGTACTTACCAATAATTTTACATACATAGCTTCATTTAATCTATTTTTTAAATTGCCAATCTGCTGACTTAATTTTTTCAGCTTTATTGATGTATAATTGAGAAATAAAAATAACATATTTTTTAAGGTGTACAAAATAATTTGTTTTTTAAATTTTGTTTTTGGGGCATTTTCTTTGTGTTTTTGGATGTTTTTCTTTGAGACAGTGTCTCATTCTGTCATCCAGGCTGTAGTGCAGTGGCAGGAGGATCATTGCTCACTGCAGAGTAGACCTCCTGGGTACAAGTGATCCTCTGGCCTCAGCCTCCAGAGTATCTGGGACTACAGGTATGCACCACTACGCCTGACTAATTTTTGTATTTTTTGTACAGATGGAGTTTCACCATGTTTCCTGGTGTCGAACTCCTGGACTCAAGTGATCCTCCTGCCTTAGCTCCCAAAGTGCTGGGATTATAGGTATGAGCCACCATACTTGGCCCTTGATATACATATACACTGTGAAATGATTACTATGATCAAGCTAGTTAGCCTCACACAAATAATCTGTGTGTGTGTGTGTGTGTGTGTGTGTGTGTAGTAAGAATACTTAACATCTACTCTGTTAGAAAATTTCAAGTATATAACACATTCTTATTAACCGTAGCCACCATGCTATGCAATAGGTCTCCTGAACTTATTATTTACCTTTTATTAACCTCCCATTTCTCTTTCCTCCTGGCCCCTAGTAACCACCCTTCTATGAATTTGAATTTTTAGATCCCACATATAAATGAGATCATGTGGTATTTTTCTTTCTGTGTCTGGCTTATTTTACTTATCATAATGTCCTCCAGATTAATTCCTATTAAAATTCTAATAAAATTTTTATAGAAATAGAAAAAAATTAAATTATATGGAACCACAAAAGACCTCAAATAGCTAAAGCAATTTTGAGAAAAAACAAAGCTGAAGGCATCACACTTCCTGATTTCAAATTATATAACAAAACTATAGTAATGAAAACAGTATGATACAGGCATAAAAACAGACACATAGATCAATGAAACAGAAAAGAAAGCCCAGAAATAGGTCCATGCATATACCTCAACTAATCTTCAACAAAGATGCCAAGGAAAGGGAGAAAGGATGGTTTCTTTGATAATGGTGTTTTTAGTAAACTGAATATTCAGATGCAAAAAAGAGAAAATTGCATCATTATCTTATACCATACACAAAATTAAAATCAAAATGGATTAAAGATTTAAATGTAATACTCCAAATTGCAACACTTCTAGAAAAGATAGAGGAAAATCTTCATGACATTTGTCTTGGCAATGATTTTTTGGATATGACACCAAAAACAGAGGCAACAAAAGCAAAATTAAGCAACTGGGATCACATCAAATTAAAAGTTTGTTCATAGCAAAAGAAATAATTAACAAAATTAAAAGACAACCTATGGAATAAGAGAAAATACTTGCAAACTGTATATTCACTAAGGGTTACTATCCAAAATATACAAGGACTCATACAACTCAATAGTAAAAACACAAATTTTTTTAAAAAGAAAAACAGACAAAGAACCTGGATAGACATTTTTTAAAAAGATATAAAAAGGTATACAAATGGCTAACAGATATATTCAAAGGTGATCAATTTCTCTAATCATCAGAAAGACGTAAATCAAAACTACAATGAGATATGATTTCACACTGTTAGGATGGCTATTATCAAAAAGTGAAAAGCTAACAAGTGTTGGCAAGAATGTAGAGAAAAGGGAATCCTTTTATATTATTGTTGAGATCTAAAATTAGTACCAACCATTATAGGAAACCATATAGAAGTTTCTTAAAAAATTAAAAATAAAAATACCATATGATCCAGCAGTCTCACTATTGGGTATATATCCAAAGGGATGAAATCAATATGTTGGAGAGTTATCTACTCTCCCATGTTCATTGCAGCAGTAATCACAATGGGCCAAAATACGTACACAACCTAAGTATCCACACACACACACACATATACACAAACACACACACACACGTGCAGGAATATTATCCATCCTTAAAAAACAGTAAATCATATCATTTAATCTTAACTACAACTCTAACTAGGCTGTTTTTATTTTCAGATGAGGAAAGATAAAGTTAAGTAAACTCCAATAGTCAGCCAGCCAATAACTTGGTGATGTTAAGATTTGAACCCTAATCTGATTAACCCCAAAGTTCAGGCAGTTTCCACAATGCAGAAGTGTCCCCTGAGCCTCTCTCGTCTCTTGTCCTCCACGGTTTATGAAGCTTATCCACAGCAGCCCTCTGCTGACATACCACTAAGACCAAGGCTAGCAATTTGTCCTGTAAAGCTGGATTCCACAGAATGTTTCCCCTTGAGCTGGAAGAGAATTAGATGCTTTGCAACTTCCATTCATTGGTATTAAGAGAGTCTTCTAAAACAACACAGAACAACAGTCATTTCTAGATTGAAAATAGCAATTTAGGCACTATTCAGTCTTCACTATAATATTTCTTGATCCTTCAAATCATTAGTTCAATGTTCCTTTAAATGTGGTGGTTGTAAAGGGACTGTTCTCTGTTTTGTATAGAGAAAATGTGCTTATTTTCTTCTCATTCCCTGAGTACAGCATACAAATTTAAAAGTTTCACTATAAGATTCATAAAACAAATTCTCTATCACTTAAGACTCCTCTATTTATAATTATTTGCATTTCCCAATTGCGAAAGAAGTGATACAAGCTATAGTGAAAAAATGGCATTTAATTGACACACAGTGGAGGATAAAATGACATAATTATGTCCAACATGCATGAATATTTTAGAACTCTGCCCAGAGAATGTTAAATAAATCTCTTAACATTCTGCAACTGCAGCAAGCTTTTGGTTCCTCTCTCAATCTACTTTTGGCTCAGTGGCTTTTTAAGAGAATTTTGTCACTAGACTCATGAGGGCTATTCCTTATATTTAGTCATCTATTCCATTTCTATCATTCTCAAAGTAGCTTAATATATTTATTCCTTTGACTCTCATGGATTATTTATTAAACACAATTTTTAACTTGTGAATTTTAAAATTCATAATTTTGCTGTCTCCCACTTGGAGAAAGTAAAATTATTGTTTGAGGGGTAAACACAAATAGAATCACTTTTATTTTTCAAAAACATTCTTATTCTCATTGCACACCACATGACCACTGTAACTTAAGAGATATGTCCATACCTCCAGCTCTTTTGCAGAATGTTTAACATCCAAAAGACCCTCAATAAATATCTAATAATCAAACATAGTTATGAGAATTTCAAGGGAATTCCAATTGGCTATTTGCATGATGGGAAGGATGGGGCACGGACATGAACTTTTGAACCTTTGCATTTCTAACATTCAGTGATTTTTTTTTTTTTTAGATTTTTATTTTTTTATATATATTTTTATTATACTTTAAGTTCTAGGGTACATGTGCACAACGTGCAGGTTTGTTACATATGTATACATGTGCCATGTTGGTGTGCTGCACCCATTAACCCATCATTTACATTAGGTATATCTCCCAATGCTATCCCTCCCCCCTCCCCCCACCCCACAACAGGTCCCAGCGTGTGATGTTCCCTGCCCTGTGTCCAAGTCTTCTCATTGTCCGATTCCCACCTATGAGTGAGAACATGTGGTGTTTCGTTTTTTGTCCTTGCGGTAGTTTGCTGAGAATGATGGTTTCCAGCTTCATCCATGTCCGTACAAAGGACATGAACTCATCATTTTTTATGGCTGCATAGTATTCCACGGTGTATATGTGCCACATCTTCTTACTCCAGTCTATCATTGATGGACATTTGGGTTGGTTCCAAGTCTTTGCTATTGTGAGTAGTGCATGTGTCTTTATAGCAGCATGATTTATAATCCTTTGGGTATATACACAGTAATGGGATGGCTGGGTCAAATGGTATTTCTAGTTCTAGATCCCTGAGGAATCGCCACACTGTCTTCCACAATGGTTGAACTAGTTTACAGTCCCACCAACAGTGTAAAAGTGTTCCTATTTCCCCACATCCTCTCCAGCACCTGTTGTTTCCTGACTTTTTAATGATCGCCATTCTAACTGGTGTGAGATGGTATCTCATTGTGGTTTTGATTTGCATTTCTCTGATGGCCAGTGATGATGAGCATTTTTTCATGTGTCTGTTGGCTGAAGGAACTTTGGCACTGTAAGTTTAGCCAGTGGCTCTCTGTTGTCCTTCAGATACAATTTTAAAACTTTCGCAAAGCTTACAAGGCCTGGCATAAACTGGCTTCTGACTGTGTCTTCACCCCAACTCCTTTCATACTTGCTTCTGTTATATCCTCCCCTCTAGCCTTGTTTGAGGTTTACAAATAAGTTGAAGTAGTATACACCAGAGCTTTTGCACAGGCTGCTCTTCCTGCTTAGAATGCTTTTCCCCTCCCTTGGCTAACTCCCTCACTTCAATGTCACTTTCCTAGAGAGGCCTCCCCTGTATACTCCCAGCATAAGACCAAGCATATAGTGGATCCTCAATAGCAAAGGTCTGAATTATTAAATGTCCATTATCAAATATACCACCCACAACGTGTATTATCTTTACTTGACTGAGAGACATAAGAAATACCCTTGAAGAAGTTTTACATTAAGACTAAATTCAAAAGGATCTTTGCTTGTTTTGATGAAATAATTAGTATTGGGTATGTTCACACAGCACCTTTTCTTGAGAAGGAGCTAAGTTGTTTTTTTTTTTTTTTTGAGATGGAGTCTTACTCTGTTGCCCAGGCTGGAGTGCAGTGGCATGATCTCGGCTCACTGCACCTTTCGCCTTCCCAGTTCAAGCGATTCTCCTGCCTCAGCCTCCCAAGTAGCTGGGACTACAGGCGTGCACCACCATGCCCAGCTAATTTTTGTGCTTTTAGTAGAGATGGGGTTTCACCATATTGATCAGGCTGGTCTTGAACTCTTGACCTCGTGATCCACCCGCCTTGGCCTCCCAAAGTACTGGGATTACATGCATGAGCCACCGCGCCTGGCAGGAGGGGCTAACTTCTTTTTTGAAGTCTTAGGGTAGCAAATGAGGTTTGGACTACATGTAAATGAGCATGAGAACATATGACTTCTCATCCAAGTTACTTAGAGAACATTAGGGTTTATGTTTTGCTTGGAATAGCACCATGAGGTATGCAAGTCTTTTCTCATTATCATCTTAATGGATGAAGGAACAAAGAAGTAATGAGGGAGATTACAAAGAAGTAATGAGGGAGAAATGGGATACAGAGGAGTCAGATAAGATGCAATTCTGCTGAATTTTTGGTTTCTGACTTTTTTTAAAACTATAATTATTATTACTTGTAAATAACTCAAGAAGGACAGTGCCAGTTGCCTATAGCAACAAGGAAGCAAGAAAGTGTTGCATTCCTCTTGTCTTCATGATGGAAATGGCTATAATCTCAATGAATAGCTGCCAGTCCAGGGTTTGAGTTCAGTTTCAGGTGATGGATCACATTGATCAACCAGAGGAGCCCTATCTTATACCCTAAAGTAAAGGCCATTCTATCGTTATAGGAAAAGCATACCTGGAGTTAGGTAACACTAACTCATACCCATGATCAATGCAGAATAGGCAGGTTATGCTGAATTATTAACAACCCCCTAATTTCAGAGGCTGAAAACAACAGAACTTTACTTCTTTCGGAAAATACGTGTCCCTTGCAGGTCAGCAGAGTGCTCTGCTCATTATAGTTAATTAGGGAATCTGGCTGATAGAGGGCGCATCCCTACACATATTTCCAGGATCACCAGAGCGCTACAGTGTTTCACCCTGACACTCTAATGTTTCCTCATCAAAATGACACACAGCATGTCTGTTCATATTTTTTGATCAAATCCAGTCGCATGACAATGTCTAACTTGAAGAAGGCAGGAAAATGTGATATTTTTCATGTGCCAGGAATGGAGAAAATCGAGAGTATTTTTGAACAGTCCTAAAAACTATGGCAGTGCGCCTTTCTGGTGGCAAATATTTCTTTATTTCTTCTTCCTACTTGTAAAACAAATTCATTCCCAAGCCAAGAGTAACCACTTCAGAGACAGCTCATCTAGCCAGGGTGACCGACTTGAAGTCCAGATCCCTGAATGGTTTCCTGTTGCTTCTTCATCATTTCCAGAGGTAGTTCCTTTTGGTTCAGAGATTTGAACAAAAAAATTGAACCAAAAAGTTATATGATAAGCCAGAAAAACATGCGCAGGTTTACTGCAATGAACACTCCCAACCATAAATAGAGGTAATACAATCATTGGTCTATAAGCAATTCTGAAATCCTATGGAGAGATGTAACAAGGTCCCCCTGGGAGTAGAAATGTTCCCATAACAGTGCTCCATTCTGCTCCCTGGTTGGAGCTCCTGACTCTTCCTTTCCTAGAGCCCATGATCCTGTCCTCTGGAGTTCTTCCATTTCCATTAGCATCCTTGGTCACATCAAAAGTTGGCATTAGAGAATATGCTCTCAGAGTGGCTGAGCATTGGTTTCAGCCTCTTTTCTGCTTAGGAGTTTGACAGCCCTAGTGTTATTTTAAATCGCAAATAGTCACAGACTGTTTGTGATTTATTTGCAGTGCCACTCAACATGTTAGTAGGCTTCATATCTCTTTGGATCGAGTCATTTCTGTGTGCCAATACCACCCTCACTGTTCTTTCCTAGATTTGTTTCTTAGATTTGCTGTGTCTTTGTTTGCTTGCTTCCTTTCGCTCCACCCCTTGTAACCTAAATTACAGCAACTTTAACCTACAAGGCTTCCATAGGCAAGCCAAGATTTTTGTCTGTCTTTCCACGGCAGCATTTTGTGCAATTGAATGCATGTATTGGATATCAAGCTCTTAATTATAACTTTTCTCTGAAACACCTTAATTGACTGAGAAACTTAACAGCGGTTTTTGATGGTCATTTCTTTCATTTGATTCTTGCTGCAAGTCTAAGGGTTTTTTTTTTCCTTTGGCTTTTGTTAAATTCAATAACTTTCTCAATGATACCTTTTTATAGACTGGGTTTGAAAAAGTTGCCTCTCTCAGTCCTACAAATTCCTGAACTTCTTAAATCTAGTCCCTTCTGCTTTTAGTCAATTATTTTCGGAACTCATTCTTTTCTAGTAATATATTGCCAAATGTTGCCAAAAACATCTACATCACATACCAAATCACATTAGAATGATGACGATGATGATGATGATGATGATGATGATGATAACAGCAAAAGCTCTTAAATCTCAATGCTTTAATACAAGTCCAGCTTGGGTAAGCAGAAATTCTCTGCTCATTGTCATCTCTTGGCCCAGGTAGTTAGAGTTACCACCTGGACACAGGCTTCCACTGTCACTGCAGAAACACGAAGAGAACATAAGAGAGGATGTGCTGTCTTATAAAAGCTTCTGCAAAAAGAAAATACAGAATGCTTCTGTTCACATTTTATTAACACATCCCATGACCATGTCCAACTTCATATCAGTGAGGAAGCACGATACTAAGACATAGCTCATGGAAGGGGGAACCCAAAATATTTAGTGACCAGCATGAATAACCACAACACTCCATGCAGCTGAAGGATATTCTGGAATATCCTTTTTTTTTCCTTTCTTCCTTTTTTTTTTTGGCTCAATGTACCAGGCAAGAATAATGAATTTAGAAGATCACTAGATGCTTCATTAAATTCATGCTTATAAATATAAAGAAATAAGTTTAGAACAATGTAAGTGTTAGGTTAAATATTGCACAGCTGTGTTTGATTGTTCAAGTGAAATGGAGAGTGAATCAGCCGTATACAACGTTAGTAACTGAAAAGGAACACTGCTATACTGAGTTAGCTTCACAAAATGGGAGAATCTGCCTTACCTCTGGGGCAGTCTGACACTATGGAATACTCTGGTCAGGCTGAACTGCCACAAAGGTTGGGTGGAACTTATTCTTTTATAGGCTGAGGGAAGATGACCCAGCACCTTTGGAGTAACTGATGAGGGATTTTTCTTTTTCTTTTTTTTACACATTGTTCATTCTGTTGGAATGCATTAGTTCCTTCTCTGTCCAGATGAGATTGTTTGGGGTTGGCCCACTAGCTAGATTTATTCTCCTTACTCCCACCTGAAACCTTGGAATTAGGGAGCACTGACATTTGGCAAATAAAAGTACTCAATTGTGGATCCTGTCACAAAGCATAGTCTAAAATGAGGATGTTGAGACAGATCTATAACTATGGCTATTACCTGGCTAATGTTTTTTGGCCATGACTGTAACTGTGACATTGGTAATTATGTGATCTTGAAAATACTATTAATCATCTCCTGACTCTGTGGCCCCATCTTTAAGATGGTATGATTAATTACATCTACCTTGTAGAGTTTTTATGAAGATATTTATAACATACTAGTTGTATCAATTGCTGTATTAACATTAACACTTAGCATTGATTTCAGTAGTAATACTAATGTTGTTGTTGTTTATTGACTTTGCAGATCCACAAGGGAAACTCTCATGCATAGATGGAAGGATAAATGAATATCACCATTCAAATTATTTCACCACTTCCATTTATGAATCAGTACAAACTGTACCAAGAATCAGCAATCTTGGGGGGATCACTTTGCTTGTGCACACTGCTAGAATTTACCTTTACCCTCCTGGTAGGGGTGGTGGTATCCATTTATTTTGGCCCAAATTCTAACATAAATATTTAGTATATAGGAGGATTTTCTGAAAATGATGACTGGTCATTATAATATGAAAGAGATTTTTGGAAAGCGTTCTAGGTCTGGATAAAGTTGGTTATAGCCATCTGCCTGGAATGGTTTAAGTTCAAGCTTTAAGAAACAAAGTGAGTGGATATCTGTCAGAGCCCAGCAACAGATGGTACAAGTGATTCAAAACATTCCATGATTTTAAAATTATCACATTCTTATTTATCAGGGAAGCAAGATAAACTAGTGGTTTGGAGCATGGCAGCTGTATGAGGCTACCTCGGCTCACCTGACAACCTTATCAGTCACTAGCTGTGTGCCCTTGGGCACATTACTTAACTTCTGTTCCTGCATTTTTCTATTTCTACCATTTAGCATCATATCACCTGACTCATAGGGTTGTTGTAAGAATTAAATACCATTGTACATGTATAGTACTTAGAACAATACTGACATGGGACATAAATTTTAAAACTATTAACTACTTTTAATAGGATGGCACCTCAAATAGAGTATACTTTATGTGACTACATATTTGCTTTCTATATTTAGATAGCGAACAGCTTGGCGTTGGCTAAAGGTGTCACTTAGCACTGTTATAAAATAATATCAACAATGATAGTAGTAACAATGATAACGAGCATTGATTGAACACATACTATATCCTAAGAATTTTTAAGGTGATGCATAAACATTATCTCATTTATTCTTGTTTTACCTTTGAAAAAATTGAGGTTTAGTCCATTTAAGAATTTTGTTTAGATGGGAAATCATAGGGCTTGATGGTTAACTTGGGTCTGTATGGTTGTAAATTCAATGTTGTTAACCAACAGGCTGTATTTATTCCATGACATACTCTACTGCTTCTTTTGAATTCTCAGCCCCCCGTAGCATCTACTTATTGAATGCTCCTTAAATGTTTGTAGAATTAAATGGGCTCTTAGTTTTGGGGAATGATGATTAAATATGATTGCTTAAGATTAAATCACCTGGGTACACTGAGCATATTTTAAAGAGTTCTTCATCCACTTGCCTCTCACTCTGTATTTCTTGTATTTTTTTTTCTGAAATTTAATTCTGATCCTGTCTGTTCTTTCCTTGAAATCTTCCATAGCTCTCCATTTATTATAAGATAAAAGCCAATCTCTTAGTTTTGAGTGTTTTTTTTTTTCATAGTCTTTTTCCCTCTATTTCAGCTTCACAACAAAGCTGGTTAAGAAGAATAATGGTAACATGCATTCAATGTCAGCCAATGCTTTTATCTTGTTAAATTGCCCATTTAATTCTAAAATACCTAGTATGTAATCCAAGGGCTAGATGCTAATATTATTTCTGTTTCACAAGTGGGGCAAGTGAGGCACAGAGATATGGGTTAACTTGAAAGATGTCACATAACTAGTAAATGGTAAAGTGAAGTTCTAAACTCAGGGAATCTGGCTTCAGAGCCTGCAAACAGGACATTAGGTAACATTCTACAGTGTGGGATGGGAGCATATACAAATAAACCAATTCTTAATCTAGAAGCCAGAAAACTTGGCTGATGAAGTGTATCCAAAGAAGAATCTGTCATGAGTAGGCATTCATCAGTCAGAAAACACAGGAAATATCATTTTTGCTAGAGAGAACCACATTTGTGAAGACCTGGGAGAAAGAGAACAGGGAGAGATAGAGAACACAAGAAGAGAGAGACAGAGAGACCGCGAGTGTACACACATCTTTTTTAGAGAGCTTTGCAAACTATGTTAATGATAATGAAAAGACCCTGAGTTTTTAAGCAGAGAAAAGTAAGTGACATGTTGAGATTTGCAATGTTGGTAGCAATTCACCATGGCTGGAGAGAGGTTACAAGGACAGAAAGCCTGGAGGAAGGAAAATCAATTAGAAATGTGTGAAAGAAGGTGAGATGGATAGTGCCCTGGTCTTCAATAGTGATGGTGGAGATAAAAAATAGTGCTAGTGCAGATTTTAGTGATATTTACAAAGTAGACTGACAAGACTGAATGTGGTAAGGAAGATTTTAGAATTCAAGATGATTATGTGATATGGGTTGATCGTGTCCCCACTCAAATCTCATCCTGAATTGAGGTTCCCATAATCCCCGCCTGTCATGGCAGGGACCCGGTGGGAGGTAATTTAATCACGGGGTGGTTACCCTCATGCTGTTCATGCTGTTCTCATGATAGCGAGTGAGTTCTCAGAAGATCTGATGGTTTTATAAGGGGTGTCCCCCTTTATTCAGCTCTCATTCTTCTCCTTCCTGCTGCCATGTGAAGAAGGACATATTTGCTCCCCCTTCTGCCATGAGTGTAAATTTCCGGAGGCTTCCCCCGCCCTGTGAAACTGTGAATCAATTTAACCTCTTTCCTATATAAATTATGCAGTCTTGGCTATGTCCTTATAGCAGTGAGATAATGGACAAATACATCATATTTGTTGGTTTTTACTTGAGCAACTATTTATTGAAAGGGTCATCAGGTTGAGGAGGAAGGTGGAAAATATGATGTGCAATAAATACGGTTTTGAACAAGTTGAGTTTGAGGAACTCTTAAAATGTCCATATGGAGAAATCTAACTAGGATTTATTCAGCATTCTCCCTCTCTCTATGTGAACAGGTTTCTTGTCTGTCTAATTCAGTCAATACTCAGATGCTAGAATTGGAGTGGTATCAGTCAGGTAGGCCACAGATATCTCAGAGGCTTTTACCAATGAAGTCTTTTGTTATGTTCATTTTCATATTCAGTGTGGGTGAGTGGGGCTCTGCTCTCTGTAACCACAGTAGTACTTCGACTAATGGAAGCTCCATTAAAACATAATTGTTCATAACCACTAAGCTGGCAAAAACTGACTCAAACACTATCTATTATTATTTGCACCTGAAAGTGACACAGCATTTCATTTACCATAGCCGGTCACATGGCCACACCTAATTTTGACAGACAGGGAAGAAGGATCTTTGTTTAATATTACATTACTTGTTTTACAGTACTAATGATAATCATCAGTTACCAGTCTTAGTTGATAGCAAGATATATAAGTTGAATTATAAATATGAATATATTTACATTGATGTCTGGAGTTCAGAAGGCCATTCTGAGGTAGAGAGATTTTCGAGACTACTGAAATACCACATCTATGGTATTCACTTTGCTCGTCCTGTATCACCAAACCTGCCCCAGATTTAGCTCATGTGACCAGCTTTAGTGTCCACTATCTTTATAGCCTTATATTTAACTAACCTCATTATGTTTAATTACATGCTTTCATATGTAATTTTGCTATGTGACTGTAAGATCTGTGAAAGCAAGGTCCTTTCTCAGGCATCAATATATCCAAAGTCTTCGGAATAACAGCTAACTCAAGGCATCAAATTTCCATTTTTTTCTTTTCTTTTCTTTTTTTAAGAGACAGATTTTGCTCTGTTGCCTAGGCTGGAGAGCAGTGGCACAATCATAGCTAATTACAGCCTCAACCTACTGGGCTCAAGGGATCCTCTTGCCTCAGCCTCCTGAGTGACTGGGACTATAGGAGCATGCCACCATGCCTAGTTAATTTTTGCAGAGATGGGGTCTTGCTATGTTTCCCAGGCTAGTCTCAAACTGCTGACTTCCAGCAATCCTCCCATCTTGGCCTCCAAAAGTGCTGGAACTACAGGAATGAGCCACTGTGCCCAACTTAATACCTTTTTTTTGGTAATTGAGGTATTTTTTCCCCTCTCCCTAATATTTCTCCCTTGATCAAAATGTGTACATGCACAGAGAAAATACATGCCCACGTAAATAATACCCCAACAACCTCACTCGGCCATCAAAATGGTCTGCTGAATTCATATTGCATGTAAGTGGAAATCACCGTGATAGTTCACAAGGGGGTATTGTGTACTCATTTTCATTTGAATAATCTGAATCATCTTTCTCTGTATCTTTCTAACACTTCAGCCTCTGTAATCTCCCAGCCACCGCTTCACCTCTTTTGCCTTCCAGATCTGGCTTCCTTCCTGACATTCCTTACGTTTATGCTCCACTGAGACAGAAAGATACAAATCCAGTTCCAGCAGAAAGCACAGATATGGAACAAGAGAAACATTTCAGTTAAACAGACTGAGTGTTACAGGGCCCAGAACCTGTAAATGCATCTGTTCAACTGGTCTTTTTGTTGAATTAAAATTTGGTGAAGCTAGGTCAGCAAAATATAATGATGTCAGGACTTTCACAGAGATGAGGAAACTGCATTGCTAAACAAAAGCCTTCATTAGGTGATTTTTATTGAAGGGTTTATTTCTGCCTTTATAAACAAAAATATGTATATATTATATAGATATATTTAGTATCCTTAATATTTCAATGTTGATCAGCCAAACTTATCAATAGCAACCATTGCCTCATAATAATAGGTACCACTTAATCAGTTGCTTTCTATGCATCAGACACTGTGCTGTTTTAAAATAGAGCCTTTATCCCTGGACTTCCCTATTTTCCATGTGGATGAATTTCTACTCCAGTAACACTCCTGGCTTCCCATAGCAACCCTCATTCTAAGCTTCTCTCATAGCAGATAAGTGAGTCATCAACTGCTGTGTGACAGACATTGGTCTATGTTTCCCAATTTGGTAGAGAGACTTTATTACAACTTAGTGAATGCTAGGAATTCAGTCTCTTCCTTCCCTCTCCATCCAGTGATTCTGTAGGACATTGATTATGGATCACTTGACTGAGGACTTCACTTGTCCTTTTGATGCTATTGCAAGGCCTGAGGAGTATAGCAATGGGCTTTAGCCAGTCCATGTAGCCTCACACTAAACTAAACTGCACTGTTTGACAACTTTAAAAGTAATAAATGTAACATGTGATTTCAAACTGACTGGCTCCTGGATCTATTTCTGCCTGTGTCAGATTTAAGACAGACCTTCCTACACTATATATATATATATATTTATGTGCTACATAAACACAGACATAGATATATAGGCATAGATATATTATATACTATATATACAACATCTTATATATTATATATACAATATATCCTATATATACATACTATGTATGCATATATACATTTATATATATATATATATCCTAAATTTATTATGGAGAATCAAATTATACATATCTGTTAGATATACATAATATATGGGTAATATCATGAATATATATCATCAGCTATAATAATAATCTTAAGAGGTATATATTGTTATCATTTTACAAATAGCCCTGCTTAAGCTAAGGGACCCGTAAGATCTTGTTTACAATTGTGCAACCATTTAGCTAATGTTTAAACTAAAGTTCATCTTAAATTAAAACTTAAGCTCGTAACCAAAAAAAATCACCTCTTAAAAATTATTTGGCATAGTTGGAGACCAGCCTGACCAACATGGAGAAACCCTGTCTCTACTAAAAACACAAAAATTAGCTGGGCGTGGTGGCACATGCCTGTAATCCCAGCTACTGGGGAAGCTGAAGCAGGAGAATCGCAGCCGGGCGCGGTGGCTCATGCCTGTAATCCCAGCACTTTGGGAGGCCGAGGCGGGCGGATCACGAGGTCAGGAGATCGAGACCAACCTGACTAACACGGTGAAACCCCGTCTCTACTAAAAATACAAAAAATCAGCCAGGTGTGGTGGTGGGTGCCTGTAGTCACAGCTACTTGGGAGACTGAGGCAGGAGAATGGTGTGAACCCAGGAGGCGGAGCTTGCAGTGAGCTGAGATCGCAGCACTGCACTCCAGCCTGGGTGACAGAGCGAGACTCCGTCTCAAAGAAAAAAAAAAAAAAGAAGAATCGCTTGAACCCGGGAGGCGGAGGTTGCAGTGAGCCAAGACCGGGCCACTGCACTCCAGCCTGGGCAAGAAGAGTAAAACTCCGCTTCAGAAAAAAAAAAAAAAGTTATTTGACATCTTTTAGAATCCTGGATAAACTGTTTATGGATCTAGGAAACTAACTTAAATTCTGACTTTGTTATATCGCCTATACGTTTTGAGAACCATGAGAACTTGGACATACATTATGCAAAGAAAAAGAGAGGAAGGTAAGACAACTGTGTAGGTTCTCAGTAATGAAAGTGCATAATGTTTATACAATAGTGAAAGATATAGTTTAATAGAACACAGAGTTTTGGAGGATTGGGGACAGAGTTACTCCCGAGAAAGTGGCAGAGTTTAAGACTAGAAACTAAGGCTGGAACTTGACTATGAAAAATTTTGAATTCGACGCGAAGAACTTTGGACACTATATTTCCTTGTCAGTAGGAATAATAACCAAACAAATGCCATTTGTTGAACATTATCCATCAAGTACTGTGTTAGGTTTTTTATATGTTATCTCTATTTTTTCAATAAACACTGAAATATAGCTTTAATTATTGGTGGGGAAACTGAGAATCAGAGGGATTCAGAACCTTTCTAGGAATTACAGAAGATCTGACAGGGCAGCAATCACATCCTACTTTCAGAAAATGAGGTATCTTCATGGAAAATGAGACATTAGAGGTCAACCCTGAACAACTGGAAGTATTTGAACATAAGAATATGAGAAGACATAATTCTAGGCTAAGGGAACAACCTAAAAGAAACAAAGACATAGAGAATTAATGAGGCACCTAAGAGTTTGGGGAGGGCAGTAACCTAATATGTAACCCTGAAATTTCTTTGTAAGGTGAACTGCAAGATGAAAACTTGCTCAAATATATTCTTCTGAGTCTATATGCATTTCTTTTTTCCATCTTGCTGTATAGGCTTCATAGAGGAATTTAAACAAGATTTCCTATTACTGAATTGGATTAACATCTTTAAAAACAGCTGTATCTTTATGAAAAGACAACATAATATTAATTTCTCACTGGTCTTGGGAACTCATGTAAAATGTATAGGCTGATTTTTAATTTTCTCTAGTGCAGGTGGCATGCCGTGGTGGGGGTGGCGGTGTGGAAGGGGAGGAAGTTTGTAGCAAAATCAGTTAAGTCACGCAGACCCATGCATGGAATGACCTTGCTTGCGTGCCAAACTTCAGGCAGAACGGTAATGAGAAAGTAGCAGAACTAATCAATTTGGAACAGGGCCCATTCCCTCCATCAGCCGGGCCACTTAGAATGCAGGCAGTATCCTGAGATTTTCCTCAATCTTGCCCTTTGAACACAAACACAACGCCTTCTCTTACATAACTCAACAGAAAATGTAGATTTGCCATCTAAAATATAAGCAGAATTTGTGTCCATGCTAACGCAGCTATTTTTTTGTGTGTGTGATTACCCTTTTTCTTCTTCAACTTACCCCCTTTTCAGACCTTATGGAAGATTTAGTGCATTGTGCTAAACCTAACTCCATGTCTTTGATGACCCCCAGAAACCAAGAGTACTTCAGGTATCCTTCTCATAGAATATTTGCATGTTTTCTCTGAAAAAGTATCAACTTTCCCTGATCCTCATTGTACTCATCTATGAAATGGAGACAAAACAGAGCTCTTATGCAGATTGAAAAAGAAAATGTATATAAGGTACCTATTAAGATTATTTATGAGTGTGTTTTAACCCTTCTCCCCAGATAGATCTGCATTTGAAACATAGTTTTAGCACTAACTTGCTAATCTTAGGCAAGTTTCCTCATCTTTTTGAGCCTTGATTTTTGCCCTTTATAAAATAATGATCATTATATCAATCTTGTGAAATTGCTGTATAGATTAAATGATATGATATTTATGACATAAATATTTAGTTGTTACTCACCTCTGTAATTTCCTACAGCTCTTTTGAAAGTACATATGACTTGTACAATAGTGGGATATTAGGGAATGAAAAACCAATTCAATAATTCCAAATTAAGGCCAAAGGCCTGAAGTCTGGAGTTTCTTTTAGTATGTGCTGCTCCATCTCTCTTGTAGGTGAATATATATTTTCACTTCCATGAGTGCTTTTGTCATTGGCTCCATTGACAAAAGCCCAGTAGAGCCCTCCTCCCTAGAATTTGCTTGAATCAGGGGCTTAAAGGATTCAGAATCTCTTATATTTCGATGGTATCAAGCATCTTCGGTTAATGGTTCTGTTCTGTCATGCCCAGACAGCCATAGCAAAGATTATAATTGTTCCCAAGATCAGCTAAGAAAATGCATTAGATTACAAATAGAGAAGCTCCTCTGCTTAAGGACTTTCTTTTTATTATGATTATTTTTCATTTCAACTATTTTTTTTTTTTTTTTTTTTTGGTTCAGGAAGTACACATACAGGTTCATTCCATGGGTATATTGTGTGATGTTGAGGTTTGGGGTATGAATGATACTGTTATATAAGCAGTGAGCATTGTACCCAACAGGTAGTTTTTCAAACCTCTCTCCTCTGGTAGTCCCCAATGTCTATTGTTCCCATTTTTATGGTGCTTAAGGACTCCCAAACTAGATAGGGAAAAAGTTTTGAATCAAAGTAAAAAACAGATAATGTATTTGTCCACCACTAACGGTTGTAGTGTTAGCCTACACAGCTTCAAATAAGGCTATGAACAAAAGAATGTTCTTTCAAACACAACACAGCTTTTGAGAGAGAAGTCTCAGTGCTTGTAAATTCTCTGGAAACACACAAACATACACATTTTCTGGATTTTTGTCAAGATAGTTGTGTCTCAATCATGCAGAAAATGACACTAACATGTGCTTTTTTCATTTTCAGTTTTTTTCTGGACTACTTTCGAGCTAATGATAGAGAGGCTGATAAACTTTAAGAGACTGAGATGTCCCCTAAACACTAACACAGTAAGAAGTTATGGAACAAATGAATCATCATGTGTAGTTAATTAAGGAGAAATAAACCAGTATGCACTAAGTTTCTACCAGGCTCCTCTCTTTTGGGTTCTATGCCAGGTTCTTTTCACATTTATTCCATGTGATCATCACAACTCCATGAGATCAGAATCTTTGTGGACATCTTATAAATGATGATTCAAATGCTTGAACCTTAGGTTAATGATGATTTGACTCGTTGGGATTTGTTGTCCAAGCATAGAGATACAACGTATACATCATTTTCTAAGGATGATAAGTTCCGCTCATTAGAGGACCTTTTATTTAGCTGAATAACTGTGATGACTTTGGATGAGCACTATTGGAAACAAGAGATCATTCAGAGTTGAATTATGGCATCTAGTACAGGCAAGAATAATATAAAATGCCTAGAGAAAAATATTGGAGAGATGAGCTCTAAGTAAATTAGAATGATATTTTCTTGCATTCAAAAAGGAAAAAGAAAGCCCCAGTGATAACGAGTAGAAAAGAACTTCAGAGAAGTTGTATCTTTACATGGGGATATTTTTAAGTTGTCTGCTTAAAGATGTGTGATGTAATCTCATCCCTGTTCATTTTTCATACAATTTTTTTAGTTAAATATGTGCTGTTCACCAAATCTCTGGTACAAGTGAATCAGTTAAAGGATTTCAGGAGGGTCCAGTTTCTGAATACAATTGTGTTGCAAGATAAAACAGTATCTTCTGTGAAACATGCAGCCATGAAATAACACTTGTAGTTATGAAGCTAGGGTTCCAGGGGAAGACCTAACGTGTGTGTCAGGGTTATATATTTTCAACATCTAGCACGCGGTTAAAAAATACAGCTCTCAAGATATATTGAGTTTAATTGAATTAAACAGATTAAAAAAACCTAGAAAGTGATGAAAATCAAGAATTCCATTCAAGAACAAAGAGGATGTTATTTAAACAACCATTAGAGTTCTTGCTTTCTTCATCAGTGAGATTAGATTTTTGGAAGATATGCTTTCAAAGACCCCCTTAGTTCTTACATCCTTTATTTCTATAGACATGTCAGTTTGTCTTCAGACACAGGCAAGGTCATTAATTGCAGGGCCTTTTCCAATGTGGTAAGCAAGACACCAGAATTCCTTATTTTGCAGAAAGCACTATATTCTATATTTCTAGTATGAGTTGGAATTCTTATCTTGGCAGATCTGTTCATTGGTCCCAAAGACTATCCAAGGAGAAAGTGATATCTGTCAATGATTTCTTAATGCCAAATGTTATATCCCAGATATGGTTTGGCTGTGTCCCCACGCAAATCTCATCTTGAATAGTAACTCTCACAATTTCCACGTGTCATGTGAGGAACCAGTGGGAGGTGATTGGATTATGGGGGCAGGTCTTCTCTGTGCTGTTCTCGTGATAGTGAATGAGTCTCACGAGATCTGATGGCCTTCCCTGCACAAGCTCTCTTCTCTTGTCTGTCGCCTTGTGAGACATGCCTTTCACCTTCCACCATGATTGTGAGGCCTCCCTAGCCAAGTGGAACTGTATGCCCATTAAACCTCTTTTTTTTTTTTGTAAATTGCCCAATCTCGGGTATGTCTTTATCAGCAGCATGAAAATGGACTAATACAATCCCTCTCTTTTCCCCACGGTCAAATAAATATGCTGGTATCTTCAGCCATTCCTTATTTTACTCAAACGTTTATTTTTTGAGTACGTATTATGTGCTAGGATCTAATCAAGGCATAGAAGACTTAACAGTGAAGTGATAAAGACATTGTGCTCACAAAGCTTACAGTTCATGAGTATTGAAGACAAAAACAAAGTAAATGAATGAATGAAAAAAAAATAGGCTCAGATCATTTTAAGTGCCCTCACACAGGGTGGTAAGATAGAGAGTGAGTAGAAGGGATTACTTCACATTGGGAGATCAGAGAAGGTCCCTCAAAGAGTTGACATCTGAGCTGAGACATGAGTTTTGAGAAACTCATGAAAATACCTAGGTGATGGGTGTTCCTGGAGAGGGAACAGTATGAGTAAATGCCTTAAAGTGAGACGTTATCCCTGACTCCTCTATTGACTTTCAAAACCCAGTACTGTCTACCACTTATTTTTGACCCTATTTATACTACTCTACTTTTCCCTTTCTGTTTCATAAAGGAATTGTCACTTTCTAACATGCTATACTCTTTATATTTCCATTTTCTTTATTGTTTATCTCTCTCCCCTTTCTGGGGTTTAAGTTCCAAGAAGATAGGAAGCTTGATCAGTTATGTTCACCGATCTATCTTCAACACCTAGGAGAGTTCCTAGACACACGTGTTGCTTAACTTTTTTTTTAGTGAATGCATGAAAAAATCAATAATAAGTGGTTAGTAATGGAAACTGTTTAGGAACAAAAAGAAAGGCAGTGTGACTGACACATTGTGAGTACAGGGAAATATGGTATGACAGGAAATAGAGATGGTAAAATAAATCACGCACAGCTGTGTAGACCATATCAAGGAGTCTGGTTCTTATTTTAAATGTGTTCATCCTCTACCAGAGAGTTTTGAGTGGGAGAATAAAGAGATTGGATTTATATTTTTAAAAGATCACTATGGGCACCGTGTGAAGGATGAATTTTAAGGCATGAGGGGAGAAGCAGAGAGATCTTCTAGGGAGTGAAGACATCGTGATGCATAAGCCCATATCCTCAGGCTTAATGGATTGCTCACTGTGAGCTATTCTTCAAGTACAATTTGCATTAGCTTTACAGTAATGCATTATGGGGGATCTGCCAACTTCCTTTCTCCTGGCATGGTCAAAGGTAACAGCCTGGGGCTCAGTACAGAGCTAATCTGATAGAGCATCTTTTATGCCAAGAAAACATAAACATACGTCAGAGATGCAGCCTTGATTAAAAATACATGGACACTCTGTGGTTTTAAGCTGATAACATACGGCCTTTGATTGCCTGGCATTTTCAATTCATACAAGAACATTGTGGTGCTGCATTATGGATTAGAAGACACATTTCACTATCTTAAACAGAGGGGCTTTATGAGTTTTTGTTCTTCCCATCCTCATCCTCCATCACCTCCCCTCACCATTTCTTGCTGGGAGATTGAACTGTTCAATTAAGTCCTGATTAACTGTACTTCCAATTTTGTCATGAGAGTGAGTTCCACAGCCTTGGCTGCTGCCTTTCTTAGTGAAAATGAGGGCTGGCTATGCAGTAAAGATGAAGTGTCCATGCCATCCAGCTCTGTTTGGTGGAAAGTTCTCTTCCATGTTTCCCTCACTATTCTCCACTGCAGCTTTAACATCCTCACTCCAATCAAGAAAAAGTGAATTAACCAAGTTTTATAAAAAGCATCCGCTATATGCATTTTCTGTTTTTGCTTAACACTCACCAAAATATTTATCTGCCTTTCTGATTATCAAAGGCAAGACAGGGTAGTGATTATGAATATAGACTCCATCATAAACACACACACACATATGCATACATAAACCACACACAAACATTGGAATTGTGGGTCTATCACAAACTAGCTCTGAGATCCTAGCTCAAATAAATGGATACCTTTGATTCTCAATTCTCTTTTCAGTGATGGGAAGAATTATAGTTCCTTCTTGTTGAGAGGATACCAGGAGACCATGCCATGAGGTAATATTGTATAAAGGGCTTAGCACAGTGCCAGCGAAATAGTAACTCCATTAAAAGTTCTGGCTGCTATTATTCTTCAATATTTCTGAATGTGCTCTACACATATTAGGTGCTTAACTAACATTTTTTAAGTTAACCACTTAAGGGAAGTCATGATTCATTATTAGCTGTAGGTATGCCAATTCAATTCCTTCTCATCTGTGATTGCTTTCCATAACACACCAATCAAAAACAGTGTTTCTGTCCTTCTCTGCCTTATATTTCTGCATTCGTTGTGCACCCAAAATGGCATAGGAATTAACACCACCAGTGTGGAAGCCAAACTGCCTACGTTTGCATTTGGGCCAAAACACATTCTAGCTATGTGATGTGTTCTGAATGTTGGCATCCCCACAGCATTCATCTGTTGAAAATCAATTTCCAATGCAACAGTATTAAGAGATGATGCCTCTAGGAGGTGATTAGGTCATGAGGGCTGTGCCATCACGAATGGGATTTGTGCCCTAGTAAAAGAGGTTTTATAGAGCTTGTTTGTTCCCTGTGCTTCTGAGGCTACGTAGAAGGCACCATCTCTAAAGCAGTCAGCCCTCATCAAACCCCAAATCTGCTGAAACCTTGATCTTGGACTTCTCCACTTCCCAAATGGTGATCCATACATTTCTATTGTTTATAAATTACCTTGTTTAAGGTAATATTTTATAGTAGCCCAAACAGAGATATGGTGAGACCTTGCAGAACTCCCATAACCTGCTTGAACTGTGATTTTTTTCATCTAGAAAATGAAGGTAATAGTGCCACTCACCATATATGCTTGCTGTGAGGATTAACTAGATAATAGCTGTAAAAGCCTTAGAACAGAAACAGGATTAAAGTAAGTGATCAATAAATATTCTCATTATTGTCATCATTATTATTTTCTATTTTTCCCTCTGATAGCTCCTATACAGACTTGAAGATGAGTATCATACTTTAAATGGGTTTTATTTCCCCTAAAAGAAGCTTGCACTTCTAATATATGTAATATTCTTGTGGTAACAGTAGGCATGTTCTGTTACCAGGGGCGACTGGGAAAAAGAGCGACCACCATGCTGGTTTGCTTATGTCTAAGTATTATCACTGAAAGTCCTACATTTCGGAAAATCCCTCCTTCCCAGGACAGCTATCCTGGTTAGTCATCTTGGCAGGCTGGAGGAGATTAGGGTTTATAAGCTGACCTATTTTACAAAGAAAAAATGGAACATGGGAAGAGGATGGGAATTGGACTCAAATGTGGAAGAGATAATAAATATTTGTTTATCAGGAAAGCAGAATGTGTGAGAGCTATGGTAATGGCAAACCATCTACTAGGTGAAACCTTGATTCTAGAAATGTAAGGAAGATAATCAGAGTAGTCCAAATAAAGGCAGAATAAGGGGATTAATGCTAATTGAACACTGCATCTTTACATATGTGAAATTAGGTCCATATGCTTCTAAACCTCAAGATAAACCAATCAACAAGAAAATACTAATTGACCACATGTTATGTACCAGGCTTTTGCTGGGCTCTTCACATCATCTTAATAATTTTTCCTAACAATCCAGTGTACTTGTTAGAATACCAATATTACAGATCAGAATGTTTAAGGGTGAGACCCAAGCTTTAGTTTATTTTAAAGCTCCCCAAGTGATTCCAATATGTACCCTCGTAGGTTTCTAATTTAATTTATCTGAGGTGCAGCATGGGCACTGGGATTTTAAAAATCTTCCCAGATGTAGTCAGTTGAATAATATTTCTCAAAAATTTATGTGCTCCTAGAACCCAGAAATTGACCTTATTTGGAAATAGGGTCTTTGCAGATGGAAACTTAAGATGTAGATGTTTTGCCTCATAGATATTAATGTTAAGATAAGCTCATATTGAGTTAGAGTGGGTCCTAAATCCAACGACTGGTGTCTTTATAAGACAAAGAGAGGACAAAGAAATACATACACAGGAAGGAGGCCACGTGACAATGGAGGCAGAGATTGGGGTGGTGTAGCTACCAGTAAAAAACAGCTAAGGATTGCCAGGAGCCACAAGAAGCTAGGGGCAAGGAAGGATTATTTTCTACAGTCTTTACAGAGAAAGCATAGCCCAGCCAACACTTTAAATTCAAATTTCTGGCCTTCCAAAGTGTGAAAGAATAGATTCCTGTTGTTTTAAGACAACCAGTTTGGGATAATTGATTATGGCAACCACAGGAAATGAATAATATCAGGTAATTCTAATAACGACTGTTGTAGGTGGCTCACCTGAATCACATTAAATTTGCCTTTTCCTCCTTCATCAGGGCATAAATTCCCTCTACGATGTCTCTCACAGCTGCCCTCAAACAGGGCACAACAGCTACTTTTAAAAGACCCCATATGACCCTTGTAGGGCAACAAGGACACTTGCATTTCAGGAATCATGCACCCAATCCACATCTGCCCCTATAGATTTGTTCCCCTTTCTTTTAAAATACTCCCTCTATAAGTATTCCGAAGAGAAAATTTTCAAAGAGAAAAGCACAATCATTACAGTTGAGAAACTGCTCTTGAAACTTATTAGCTCGTGACTCATACTCATGAAAGGAGCTAATACCTTAATTTTATATTTCTCTGCTCAAATGCAGACCAAGGCGTAAACTGAAATGAAACTTTACACTAATGGCTTCTTAATTATACCCATCTAAAAGCAATTACCTGGGTTTTAGCAGATACAAAGTTAGGGTTGATGGGACCAGCAGATGAGAAATAAGATGAAAGGTCATCTGCAAAAAAAAAAAAAAAAAAAAAATCAGCAGAAAGGAGATAAAACACAATGAGGAGAAAAAAAAAAAATTGGAGATAAGTAAAGGTTGATAAATTCCTAACAATAGTTTTGCCTCTTTTCTGAAACAAGTTTGCCCCTCTGTCCCCTAACTCAGAAATGAGACAAAAGAAGAAATGTATTATTTCAAGGGAGAAACTGACTAGATAGGAGAACTTGATCTCTGAACTATGATTACTTCATGCCATATTTTGAACCAAAATTTACTAAATTGTAGAACCGGGATTTTAAGACTACGGTGATTGAATATACATTCTTAGTAATTTATTCATTAAAAAGGAGCACACATAACATGAGCCTAGTTTGCAAAATCATACGTAGCATTCATCGTGTGTTTATCATGTGTGTGCGTATGCACAGGCATAGAAGAATTTCACTAAAATTTTCAATTGTCTTCTGAGTGGCAGATTTTGATGGTACTCTACTTTATGCCATATGCTCTTCTGTTTGAATTATTTACCATGAGCATACATTTATTATGGATGAAAGGAAAATTCTAAAAATAACAATCAGATATAAGTAAGCCAATGTAGTAGAAAGAAGTCAAGTTAAATTGATTTTATTTCTCTCCATTAAAAACTGAACTGACTCATCGATTTGAATCTAGGAGCAGGCTTGACACATTTCTCAACGTAGAGCAGGGTCTCAAACTGAGACCTGGGGGCCAGAATCCATTCCATAGGGCACATGTTTTATTTCAGACTGCAAAGTCGTCAAGCATTTTAAAATGTTAATGCCTTTGGATGTCCTCTTTAGTCTAATTTGTCCCCTTCCTTCCTTTTGTTCTATCTTCCTTCCTCCTTTCCATTTCTCTCTGTCTTTTACAACCACACTGAGTTCATTTCACTTACTTCTTTTCAGTTGCCTGACTCTTACTACTTGGGTTTGCAGCCCTCTGCAGTAAGATGGAGTCTGACTGTCTATTCTCCTTTTGAGGAATAAAATCAATATAGGCATAAATGAAGCAGTCTTCAATAAGAGTGATAGGTCTTCCAGCCCTTCATAATTTTTCTACTTTTTCTCTCATACTTTGGTCATTTGAGCCATCTCTTCATTATTTTTATTTCAAAAGCTGACATTATACCTTTTTTGTAGCCAGAAACCAGTTATAGATGAAGCATCATGACCATGACACCAACTTCTAATTAATGATGCCCATTCAAAAACCTGCATTTTTTGCAATGTTTCTAGATTTAGAGTCAGTAGTAAGAGTTGGTTTACAGTCAGATAAGATCCCATGTCCTACTGCAGCATTTAGATATTTTTCAACTTTGTGACAGAATTCAAAAGACACGAAAACTTTTCTATCAACACCAACAAAATTAAAAACAAAGCTAACATATGTTAGTTGCTTTCTGTACTCCCTATTCTATTAGTTGCTTTGTAAGTGATCATTAATTTTAATTTTCATAAGAATCCTCTGGAGCAAGTTTTATTCCTACTTTACAGATGAGGACATTGACACTTATCGAAATAAATAAAATTCTGACAACAGCACATCTTTAAGTGCTAGCAAAAAAAAATCAACAACCTAAGTTAGTCTGATACCAAGGCATGAACAATTTCCCTAGGTAGACTCCTGAAACAGATCTTTGGAAAGTGGTGTGCTGGAGCTGGCTGGCCTTGGCTTACAAAATCTGATTATGTGCATCCATTCCCCAGTCCTCAGTTCAGTGATGTCATGTTGGTAGCTTGAAATTAGCCACGATGGGAGTATTTACAGCCTGGAAATTGGAACATGCTAAAAATCAGATTTTGCGGGGGAGAGGACTTGTCAAACACTTACTGGCATACCACGGCTTCTAAACTAGAATAAAGTTCCTTTCATTCACTGAGTTTTTTGCTAAGGCTCTACTGTTTGTCAGGCATATGATTGACACCAGAGAGATAAATGGTACTAAGATGACTCCCAATTTCAGAAATGCACAGGTTAGTAAAATTTGACATCAAAGAAAACCAAAGATCATGATATCAAACAAACATCAAAGAAAGAAGTTAAAAGTAACCTCACTATGCCATAAAGAAAATAAGGATTAGAGATTTTTTAAAGTAAATTACAGATCATAAGTAAAACTCTAATAAGAATTGTTAAGATGAATTCTACTTATTTACCTCTTTAACTTTCAAATTATATCATATCCAGTTCAAATTGACTGAAGCCATAAGGCTTTAGTCTTTTGTATTAAGACTTTTTTATTGCTGCTTTTTTGACTGTTTTTGTTGTTGTTTCTTAGTATGTAACATGTAGAAATATACACTAACTTTTTTCTTTGAAATGTTTTTTCTCTCTAAATAGATCTATTCTTTTATTTTCATCTTCTCTTTTAATTATAAGAGTGAATATCATGTCCTCGGGAAGGAATTTTATGATCTTCCACATTAAGACATTCCCATAGTCACCTATTCTCATTTTTCTGTGTTATGGATAGAATTATATTACTTTCCCATCCTCTACCCCAAAATATGTTGAAGTTGGAACCTTCAGGGCCTCCAAATATGATCTTATTTGGAAATAATATTTTTGAAGATGTAATTAGTTAAGTTAAAATGAGCTCATTAGAGTGGGCCCTAATTCAATATGATGTTTTCTTTTTAAAGGGGAAGTTTGGACCCAAAGACACATACACACAGAGGGAAGACAATGTGAAGACAAAGAGGAGACTGTCATGAAGGCAAAAACTGTGGTGATGAATTTACAAGCCAAGGAGTGCCAAAGATTGCCAGCAAACCACCAGCATCTAGGAGAGAGGCATGAAATAGATTCTCCCTCACAGCGCTCAGAAGGAAGCAAGTCTCCTGACACCTTGAACTCGGCCTTCTATCCTTCAGAACTGTGAGGCAATAAATGCCTGTTGTTTAAGATACCTACTTGGGGGTCCTTAGTTATGGCAGCCCTAGTAAACGCACATACTCTGTTTTAATTTTATCTTTCTGTCTACTTTCTTGTTTACTTACAGTCATGTGTCACTTAACAACCTGGATATGTCCTGAGAAATGCATCACTAGACAATTTTGTCATTGTAGGAACATCATAGAGCTTACTTTCACAAACCAACATGGTACGGCCTACTACACACTTAGGCTATATGGTACAGCCTATTGTTCCCTAGGCCACTAACCTGTACAGCATGTTATCATACTGAATACCGTAGGCAGTTGTAACACAATGATATTTGTATATCTAAACATCTGTAAACATAGAAAGAATGCTGTAGAAATATGGCATAAAGGATAAAAAATGATACAGTATATGGGACATTTATCACAAATGGAACCTGCAGGACTGGGAGTTGCTCTTCAAGAATAAATTATTAAGTGCTGAGTGAATATGAAGGCCTAGGACATTGCTGTACACTACTGCAGACTTTATACATGCTGTTCACTTAGGTTGCACTAAGTTTATTTAAAAATTAAGTAATTGCACTACAATGTGGGTATGGCTACACACTAGGCCAGAGGAATTTTTTTAGCTCCATTATAGTCCTATGGGACGACCACTGTGTAGTTGACTGAAATGTTGTTATGCTGCTCATGACGATTTGTTTTACTCTCTCCTCACCTTGGGTGGGGGGGACTTCTTGTTCAATGCCACACCTGGTCCTTGATCATTGTCTGCCACATGATTAATATTCAGAAAATGTTCTTGGAACCAATAAAAGGGAGTTTATTGATATAGCTTAAGGAAAAGCTAGAAATATATTTTTAGATTTGTAGGTAAGTTTTGATGAAGCAACTTGATGATGTCACCAAAATCTACTCTCTTTCTCTCTCTCTCTCTCTCTCTCTCTCTCTCTCTCTCTCTCCCTCTCAGTCTCCTGGATAGTGATATCAGCTTTGTCCTATGTCTGGCTTCTCTAGTGGAAACCAGATTGCTCCAATTGCTCCAGATTTTATTAGTCAGGATTTTTAGTTATAAGCAAAAGTGGCTAACTCTAAAATAAATCTTCTAAAATTAGGAAAGATTTCACACGATTTTTGGGGGAACCAAATACAATAGATAGTTGCTCCCTTGGGCCGCTTGCGTCCATGTTCAAATTCAGCAGAAGAGAAAACATGGACTTCTCTGCTAACACAAATGAAGGTCTGGACCTCATTCTCACTTGCCTTCATTGGCTAGAATGAGGATGTCATGGGTTCATCCTGGGCCCAGTGACCATATTACTGTGGCCAGGTGCAAGGGGTAGAGCCTGAAGATGGGGTCATTGCCCCCAAACTCAAAGACTTACACAGGCTAACTGGGGAGTTTCAGCCTGAAGACAAAACCGAAAATACTCTCCACATTTTCCAAATATAGAAAGACATTTAAAATGTTTTGAACCACCAGCCACCACCAGCATTACATGCACCAAACAAACACTTACCATGTCTGAACTGGTGTATTTTCTCTGCTTTTCTTCCAAGTTCTACTCTTCCAGATTAACTAACTACTTTGTTTACCCTGCAGAACCCAAATTCAAATTAAACTGACACTTGCATTACTTACATTCCTTTTTCAAAGTGTGATGACTCAATAAATGGATTTGAATGGTTTGAAAAGATTTTCCACCTCTCAAAAGCACCCAACTGACCCTTTAAAGATACAAACCTCTGTTCAAAATGGATAGATACCTGAATGTGGGTCTTAATATATAAACCAACCACTAAACATGGTTCTATCTACAATTCAGAAACAGAGAAGGCAGAACATTTCTCAATTTATTTTTTCTTATTGTTGTGGAGGGAGGATTATTCCCTTCACCAATTGGTTTCATGTTTTTAAGTTTTCTTGATTGATGCTCTGGGTAAAAGCTTCAAATGAACAAAATTTCTGCTAAAAGCTGTACTTATGTGATTCTCTCAAACCACTAGCATTTAAAGGCTAGAAAGCACTGGTTTCTGGGGTATAGAATAAAAGGATTTAAGAACACAATTAGTAACTTGTTCCAGCAATTAGAGCTGAGTTTAATTACAAACTAACCTCTTGATAGACCATTTGACAGTCAGTGTGAAGTGAGAAAGAGATCAGAAAACTGCTAGAAGCAGCAGCAAAAAAACTTTCCCACATATTTATTTTTGCTCACATTATCTCCAGGCCTGGTGTTGCTTTTATGAGAGAAAGGTAACAGATTTTGTTCTTTAAAATGTGTTTCTTTTTATTTTTTAAAAAAACTTGGCAACAGCGTTTTATTTTTGCATGCTTTCTCTTCCACCAATCCAAGAGCCAAGTCAGGACCCTGGATTTACTGCTCATCTCACACTAGTGGTACCCAATGTGTCCCCTCTCCATTCCCAGAGACATGTCTCCTTAGTGGGGAAGAGGGCAACAAACCTACTCACAGCTTAAGGTATTAAAGTTTAATGGGGCTTAGAGATTATCTGGCCCAACTGAGACATATTACAGATGTGCACTAATGAGTTCTGGAGAGGATGCACCTGGCTCAAGATCATGGGGCAGAGCTTGGGCTAAGTCCTCAACACATGATTCTATAGGCTAAGTGGGGCAAGGCTCTTTGGAACAAAGATAGGGTTTATAGTTCCTGCGGTTGCTTTGGAGCTATTTATTTTCTTCCCGTTAGCATTTCCCAAAATGGGGCCCTCAAAAAGATAAATAGGAGGTCAATTGTACAACGGTGCACTTTTTTTTCCCCTTAAGTACCAGGACTCAGATCCATTTACTGAGCATATTGCATTGCTACAGCTCTATGCAGAGCCATGCTGGCTCTGTGCACACAGCCAATTACATCAGAGGCAGAACCGAGCTAAGTGGGAGACAGCATGTGGTTAGAAATTAGGAGAATTGACATGATGTCCTATTCTGCTATTTTTTAGCCATAAGCAAGCCCTGTCACCTCACTTATATCACTTCCCTTGACTTCTGAATGGGAAAAAAATAATTTCTTACTCAACATTGCATGTGTTAAGCAAATATTACTGGGCACATACAATGTGCTAGATACTGTACTAGATTCTAGAAATATGATGCAAATGAAACAAAGGCCCTGAACTCACAGAGCTTATCTTACAACCTGAGAAGGCCTCTGACAAGGTGACTGTTTCAGTAGAAGGATAAAGAAAGTAAGGGAATGTGTCATGTGACAAGTCAAAAGAGAAGCATTCAAAGCTGAGGGACTAGATTGTGCTAAGTTCCTGATGCTGGACACAGCAGGCATGACTGATGCAGAGCAAGAAATCCATAATTTTACATGAATCAAAGGCTGAGTGCATAAAATAAAAATGAAAAGGTTGTAAAAATCTATGCTAATAATATATAGTATAATTCTTATTAATGAAATCTATGTTCTGTTAAGATTATATACAAATGAGTCATAGTTTTCTGATTATTCTAATTCTCTGAAATGAATGCATAATACTTATATTATTTATTTATTTATTTTTGAGAATGAGTCTTGCTCTTTCATCAGGCTGGACTACAGTGGCGCGATCTCAGCTCATTGCAACCTCTGCCTCCCAGGTTCAAGCAATTCTCCTGCCTCAGCCTCCCGAGTAACTGGGACTACAGGCACCCACCACCACGCGCGGCTAATTTTTGTATTTTTAGTAGAGATGGGGTTTCACCTGATCTACAGGATAGTCTGTATCTTTTGACTGTGTGATTCGCCTGCCTTGGCCTCCCAAAGTGCTGGGATTACAGTTGTAGCCACTGCGCCCGGCCTATATAATTTATTTCTTTAAGCAGTTGTTAAAATTGCAAAATATGAAACCAGTAAACACTGTGCTGGTTTGAACACTTTGAACACCAGCACTTTGGGATTTCAGGTGGAGGTGAGAGGATCGCTTAAGGTTCAAGACCAGTCTGGGAGATATACTGAGACCTCACCTGTACAAAAAATTTAAAAAAAAATTCTCCAAGCATGTTGGCATGTGCCTGTAGTCTGAGCTACTTGGGAGAGTGAGGTGGGAGGATTGCCTGAGCCCAGGAGAGAGGATCACTTGAGCCCAGGAGGCTTCAGTGAGCCGAGATGGTGCCACCACACTCTACCCTGGCTAACAGGGCGAGACTCTTCCTCGAAACAAAGAAACAACAAACATTGGCCCCTAGTGTACTAATTTTATGTTTGGCAGAATCTTAGTTCCCTGTTCTCTTTGGCTAATTTACTGTTTATAGGATGGTTTAGCCTAATCTTCCCAGTGCTTGGGTTACTTTTAGCTAGAAGACTCTTTGAGCAAAGAAAGAGTTGGGAAGATCCTCCCTTACCTGCCCCCATCTCCTTTCCTAACTCTTAGTAGTTTCTGCCAAGGTTCCTGAGTTCCCAAAGGTTCTCCTGGGTCACACAGCCTGAAAAGATTTCTTGGGCTAAGCCTAGAGGCATTAGCTTGGTACATAGGCAGCAGAAAGCTGCACAGCTTATTTCCCTTTATTGTAATGACATTGTGATGGAATTACATATACAACTTCCACCAAATATTGTTTTTTGTTGTTGTTGTTGTTGACAGGGTCCTCCTCTGTTGCCTAGGTTGAGGGGCAATGGTGTGATCCCAGCTCACTGCAGACTTGACATCTCAGACCCAAGAAGTCCTCCCATCTCAGCCTCCCAAGTGGCTGGGACTACAGGTGTGCATTACCACACGCAGCTAATTTTTTAAATGTTCTGTAGAGAGAGAGAGAGTCTAGCTATGATGGCCAGGCTGGTCTCAAACTCTGGGTTCAAGTGATCCTCCTACCTCAGCCTCCCAAAGTGCTGGGATTACAAGTGTGAGCCACTACTCAGGACTGCTTGCTTGTTTTAATCTACTGCACATTATGTACTCTTTTTATTTTCTTTTGTTACGTTTATATATCATCTGGTGGACACAAAATATCAAGATTTAGCTGCTACCCTCAATAAGTTTACAAGTAAATAAAATGATGCCTTATTAGCAGTAATGATATTATTTGCATTAATTACCATATTGATAATTTATAATCAAAGATGTCAAACATTTATTGAGAAATCAGGTTCCCTTTACATTCTTTAACTGAATTATCAAAGTAACTCCATGATGGGCATTGTAATGCTTAGATCACAGATGAGAATAATGAGGAAGAAACAGGGTAAGTAACTTGTCCAAAGTCACACACCTTCTAAGTGTAAATTTTCATAAATAAGAAAGTGTATTCTGGAACAGTTAAGTGACTTAAACACAAATTTACCCAGCAACAAGTGATAGACCCAGGATTCAAACACCAAAATCATGGCTTTAATTCAAGGGCGCGCACACACACACATACACACAAGCCTGGGGAAAAATGTGCAAAGAAAAATATAAGTTAGAAAATTATGACTCAAGATATATAACGGAATAGTAATAAATTTTCCAGGTAGCTGAGAGATTATGGGAAGCACTTGGAACTCCAGAGATCTGAGATCTAATCAAGCCCCTGTCACTACGACTGTAACTACTTTCTTAAGCAGAAGGTTTGGGACATAACGGTACCTTATCTTAGCACCTCAGAGTCATGGTTATGAAAACTGACAATTGCTCTTGCTCTGATGCAGTGAAAACCTCAGGATCCACCAGTTTGTAGAAAGGTGTATATTCCTGTATTGAGTGGACTAAAATTTACCTGTTTTCTATGTTTTTTGCCTATTGGTTTTGTTTGCCTCAGTGTCCATCCTAGTTGCCAAATATTCTATAGTCACTTTTCATCTGTCAGAGCCAGGAGGGAAAGGAGACATTCCCCAGAGAACCTGAGGAAAAACTCTGTGTGTGTGTGTGTGTGCGTGCACGCGTGTGTGTGTGTGCGTGTGTGTGTGTCAGAGAGAGAGAGAGATAGTTTGAAAAAAAGGATAAAAAATTGCCATTTTTATGATTTGTTGTCTCTTTGTTAAATTTTTGTTCCTTTAATTTTTTCCTGACTGTGAAAGTATTTACTTTGACATTTGAAGTGCTATTAACCAAGATTATGAAATTTTTATGTCTATCCAAAGGGTAACACGGGTTTCAGGAAGACTGAGAAATATTGTTCCAAGATGGCATCCTTGTTTTTGTGCTAAATGTGTGGCTTGACTTTGTTGTGTGCTTCTCCCCGTCCTCTTAGTTCTCAGGAAATTGTGTGCCCAGGAATGGGCCACAAGAACACCATTAAAAACAAGCTGCTTACGATATCAAAAATTCCTTCAGGGTTGAGAGTGGTGGCTCATACCTGTAATCCCAGCACTTTGGGAGGCCGAGGTGGGAGAATCACTTTAGTCCAGGAATTTGAGACCAGTCTGGGAAACATAGTAAGACCTTATCTCTACAAAACATTAATTTTTTTTTAATTAGCCAGGCACAGTGGTGCACACCTGTAGTCACACGCACACACACACACACACACACACACACACAGCTTAGGAGTAGCCGAGGGACGATGGCTTGAGCCCAGGAGGTCGAGGCTGCAGTGAGCCTTGATTGCTCCACTGCACTCCAGCCTAGACAACAACACCCTATATCAAACAAACACAGACAGAAATCCTTCAGGTCTATTTGTGTTTATGTCTTGGTTCTTGACTGTTACTAAAGGTACTGAACCTTGGATTGAGTAAGGTTAACAATAGTAGAAGCCATAACAATCCCTTTAATATATGCTATTGCTAGGTTTCTGTTATCCAGGTGATCACACTATCACTTATTGTACTTGATCCTCATAGAAAACCTGGTAAAATACAACACACCTGATTTATCTTTCTACATTTGGTCTATTACTCCTTTGGGCAGATGTTTTTATTCACAAACTGATTTAAGGGACAGTTGTCAGGTCGACTGAAGAGTTGGCTCAACACCCATATGGTTTTTCATCATCTATGTAAATGCATTGTGTAGGCTACTGTGCATTTAGATATGCTGTTTGCACAATCTTCTGGGATGCATTGCAGGGATTTTCTTTCACCTATGTAAAGTGTAAATGTACACATTTATCCTAAGTCTATCTCCTCACATTTTTATTCATTTTCAAGTGGGGAATGGACTAGGAATGGGGAGTATTATAGAATATATCCTACTTTATTTTCTAGTAGAGCTTATATTACTCCTTTTTTTAAAAAAAAAATGCCCTGTGATCATCACATTTTTTGATACAGTGTGGAAATGAATATCTTTTCTCCTAAATCTATAGTACCTCATAAGGTTCATTTGTAAATATGCATTGGGTCATTGGGAATGACACACATGCCACTTCCTTTAGTAGATATAAAGTTCTTTGAGGGCAGGGAGCATTTACTTCCCCAGCTTCTCTTGAGGGCAGAGCATTTACTTCTCTTGCTTATTCCTTTATCCCAAGCCATGTACACCAATGGGCTCAAAGTTGGTTCTCTCATGATGACATACAGTCACTTTATTCACATCTTGCATTGTCATGCTAACCTGACTTTTATCCTCCCCTTGCTCTTCTCAGACTGCAGAGGCCATATTTGTTTCCCGTGTCAGGGAGGGATCTGGTGAATGAAATTAACATTACAAATCAGCTAAGCCTAGTGAACCATGCCAGATGCTTGCAGTTCTGCTATTTCATGGGGCAAGTGGAGTAGGGAGATTGAAATAGGCTCCAGAGCTTCAGTACATAGGTTTGAATGTTAATACCACTTATTAGCTCTGTGGTCTTGTCAAATTATTTAACCTGTTTGTACCTAACTCTTCCCATTTATAAAATAAGGGCACTAATTATGCCTACTTCATTAATAGTTAAGAGTATTAAAATAAATAAACCACATAAATTGCTTAGAATTTGTGCTGGGCATATAAAAAAGACTCAATAAGTATTAGCTCACGTAATTTTGTCCTAATACAACATTGCAAGATAAATGTTTACATATGAATACTGTTCAAAACTTAACACACATTAAGAAATGTAGTTAATAACTGATAGAAAAACACCATATGAACTCATTTCTAGAGGATGATAATAATAATATGAAAGAATTGAGAATAGCCATACAATTTAGTGTGTTTCATATGTGCCTTGCGGTGTGCTAAAAGCTTTGTAGACACCATCTCATTTAAACTGCAACAACACAGAGGCAGTTTCTATTACTGTCCAAATTTTACAAACGGTGATCTCTTGCCTTGTAAAGGTGACATTAAGTGTCCTAGACAAAACAGCCAGTTAGTGGCAGAGCCAGGTCTGTCTGATCCCAAAGCTCATATACTTTGCTTCAACTCTACCAAGGTGCCTGCCAAAATGGAAAGCCATTCTTTGCTCTAAAAGGTAAAGGTTCAAATAGTAGAGAGTGTGCAAGTGTGTGTTGACAGGGAGTGGGGTGTGATGAATGAAGAGAGCTGGATGCTGGTAAAAGAATGAATATAAACAGCATTTTGAAAGCCATTTAGAAGCAAGATTACAGAATCTCTTTGAAGATTTTCCCAGAGGACACGTTAAAAAGATGGCTTGCACGCAACTTAACGAGAGGTTAGCTGAAACACACTGGGCTCCGTGTAGGCGAGATGCGCACCGAAAATTAAATCCACGTTGGAAATGTTAATAAATGCATACACATGTTCTTGTTTGTAACGTGCTCCTTGTTTTTCTCATTTTATTCATGCTAGAACAACGTGAGGGCATCTCTGTTGGGTCTCCTGGGACCTGCCTTCCCCCCTCTGGTTGTTTTGCTTTCTCTCTCTGTCTCTCCCCATCCCACACCCATACCCCCTGAATGTGATTTCACAGATTGAGACATCCAGGACCCAAGAGGGTGTCTATGCAGCAGGAATGAAGAATGTGAGAGCAGATTCTTCGGTCTTCTAGACGACACATCACATGGTAGTCACAGTGATGTTAAAACCAACAATATCACATTACCCTCTCGATTAAAGATGTCTAAGGGTTTCCTGTGGCTTATACAACAAAGTTCAAAGACTTCTGCAAGACGTTTAAGGCCTGAGGGAGTTGAACACACTCCAGCCCTACCTGGCTGACCGGACCGTTCATGCCCTCTACATTTTCCCTGGCAGTCCCTTTCTACGCCAATCTTCTTCAGTCATATCTAATTCAAATGTGGTCTTCTTTATCAAGCCTTCCATGCAGTTTCCCAGGGAAAGTCAGTGGCTCTGGGTTCTTGGTTTCTCTTGTACTTCATGTTCACCTTTTATGAGCCATTAATGTTAGTATTAATAACTAGCTTTCATTTATTAAACGCTTAACATGTAAGGATTGTTCCTAAACACGGTATATAACTTTTCTCATTTAGTTTACCTAATAAATGTGTTAGATACATTTAGCACATGCTTAAGGTCCTGTCACCAAGGGTGGCAGAGCCAGGATGAGTGCTCTAATTCCTTTGACTTCAACATCTGTACCATTAATAATTACCTTTGGCCAGTATTTTACAACAGTGAACAGTGATTACTCACATGTGAGACTCACTTTACCACTAGTCCTTAAAATACTTGAAAGTGGCACTGATTTCTTCATTTTCTGGAGGCAGCAGGGTGGAGTTAGTGAGAAGAACATATTTAATATTTTAGAGTTACTCCCACCTGGTTGAAACTGTAGCTCCTTTATTAGCTGTGTGAGTTTAAACAAGTTACTGAATCTCTGAAAATCAATCTATACCTCTGTCTCTGAGAAATAGCAGTACCAATTATATAGAGCTGTGAAAAAGAGAGGTCACATTTTCATAATACTGATATTATTGCAGCCACTCACTATAAGCTAGTTCCTTTTTTCTTTTTTTTCATGTACCTGCCCAATATCCTGGCCTAGAGTAGACACCCAGTAAAGAATACAGCTAACCAGGGAGGTGAAAGATCTCTACAATAAAAATTACAAAACACTGCTCAAAGAAATGAGAGAAGATACCAACAAATGGAAAAACATCCCATGCTCATGGAAAGACTCAATATCATTAAAATGCCATACTGCCCAAAGCAATTTATAGGTACAATGCTATACCTATCAAACTACCAATGACATTCTTCACAGAACTAGAAAAAAAATTTTTTAAGTCAATATGGAACCAAAATCCCCAAATAACCAAGGCAATCTTAAGCAAAAAGAATTAAGCTGAAGACATCTCGTCACCCAACTTCAAACTACACTACAGGGCTATAGAATTCAAAACAGCATGGTACTGGCACAAAAACAGGCATGTAGACCAATAGAACAGAATAGAGAGCCCAGAAACAAGGCAATACACCTACAATCATATGATCTTTGACACAGCTTACAAAAACATGTAATGGTAAAACACTTCCTATTCAATAAATGGTGCTGGGATAACTGGCTAGCCATATGCAAAAGATTGAAGCTGGATCTCTTACTTATGCCATATACAAAAATCAACTCAAGATGAGTTAAAGCCTTAAATGTAAAACTCAAAACTATAAACAAACAACCTAGAAGACAACCTAGACTATACAATCCTGGACATAGGAACAGGCAAAGATTTCATGACAAAGACATCAAAAGCAATCACAACAAAAGCAAAAATTGACAAATGCCATCTAGTTAAACTGAAGAGCCTCTGCACAGCAAAAGAAACTATTAACAGAGTAAACAGACAAGCTACAGAATGGGAGAAAATTTTTGCAAACTAAGCATCTGACAAAGACCTAATATTCAGCATCTATAAGGAACTTAAACAAATTTCCAAGAGAAAAATAAACAGCCCCATTAAAAAGTGGGCAAAGAACATGAACAGACATTTTTCAAAAGAAGACATACATGCAGCCAACAAGCATATGAAAAAAGCTCAACATCACTGACCATTAGGAAAATGCAAATCAAAACCACAATGAGATACCATCACATATCAGACAGGATAGCCATTATTGTAAAGTAAAAAAACAACAGATGCTAGTGATGTTGCAGAGAAAAAAGGAACACATACACTTTTGATGGGAGTGTAAATTAGTTCAGCCATTGTGGAAGACAGTGTGGTGATTCCTCAAATTGCTAAAAGCAGAACTTCCATTTGACCCAGCAATTCCATTACTGGGCATATCATCATAGGAGTATAAATCATTCTACCATAAAGACACATGCATGCAAATGTTCATTGTAACACTATTTACAAGAAGAAAGACATGGAATCAACCTAAATGCCCATCAATGACAGATTGGATCAAGAAAATGTGGTACATATACACCATGGAATACTATGTAGCCATTAAAAAAATGAGATTATGTCTTTTGACGGAACATGGATGGAGCTGAAGGCTATTACCCTTAGAAAACTAATGCAGGAAAGAAAAACAAATACTGCATGTTCTCACTTAAAAGTGGGAACTAAATAATGAGAATACATGGACATAAAAAAGGGAATGACAGACACCAGGCTCTACTTCAGGGTGGATGGTGGGAAGAGGGAGAGGAGCAGAAAAAAATAACTATTGGGCACTAGGCTTAATACCTGGGTGATGAAATAATCTGTACATGAAACCTCCATGTCATGAGCTTACTTATGTAACAAACCTTCATATGTACCCTCAAATCTAAAATAAAAGTTAAAAAAATTTTGGGAAAAAGGGGGGTGGGGGAGAATGTTAATTTTATTCTTAAAACTATGTCAAAAGTAAAATACTGCCACTGCTCTGATTCATCAACTGAATTATCTAAAAGCCCTGGCAAAGATTTGTCATTCAAGTAAGGGAGTAGAGAGGAATAGGAGATCCAAATGTTTTCAATAGGAAATATAAGAAGAGCTTAGACAGATGGGAAGGAAGGGAGGCAGAACATTCCTTAGGGAGAGGAGAAAGAAGTTAAACTAATTCCCAGGAAGCCATTCTTAGTGTTCCACACCACAATCTTGGTCCAAAAGACACTAGAGTGAAGATTTGCGTGTTGGTTCATCGTTGTGCAATGGCATTATCACTATGCAAAAGGTAAAGAGGAACAGGGAAGTTATGAACTAGATTTCTGGAGCTTCAGTGAGATAGAGAGGAAAGTAAAATCTTTTGGTCCTGGATGTTAATCTTTACTCTGCCACTTGCCAGCTTCATGAATTTTTTTTCCTCCAGATAACGGGAGAAATAATACCTGCTTTGTCAGGCTCAAACGACACACACACACACACATACACACACACACACACTCCCTGTACAAAACACCACACACACACACACACACACTCCCTGTACAAAACACCTCACAAATCTTAAAGTATAAGGCTTAAATACAATGGGCACTCAATAGATATTTATTTCATTTTGCTTGTTTTGGTTTAGTTTTCCCACATACCTTACCACCTTTTTATATTTTCTTTTTAATCTCTTTCTTTCTTTTCTTTCTTTCCTTCTTTCTTTCTTTCTTTCCTTTCTTTCTTTCTTCCTTTCTTTCTTTCCTTCTTTCTCTCTCTGTCTCTCTCTCTCTCTCTCTCTTTCTTTCTTTCTTTGTCTTTCTTTCTTCCTTTCTTTTGAGACAGGGTCTTTCTCTGTCATCCAGGCTGGAGTACAGTGATGTAATCATGGCTCACTGCAGCCTTGACCTCCCAGGGCTCTAGCGATCCTCCCACCTCAGCCTCCTGAGTAGCTGGGACTACAGGTGCATGCCACCACACCCAGATAATTCTTGTATTTTTTGTAGAGACAAGGTTTCACCATGTTGCCCAGGCTGGTCTCGAAATTGTGGGCTCAAGTAATCCTCCCACCTTGGCCACTTAAAGTGCTAGGATTGCAGGTGTAAACCACTACACCTGGCCCACTTCCTTTCTTTAGAGAAAATTTAATGCACTAGTTTAGAGAATCTAAATGCACTAGTTTAGAGAATATAAATGCACTCGTTTAGAGAAATAACTAAATGCACTTGTTGTTCTATTTGAACTTATCCAGTTACCAACATACTCTCTGCCATCCTGCCCTCTCATGACGCTTTCAGGAGTTGTGGACAACTTCAAGTCACCACTGTCCTACTCAAGGACAAAATACCCAAGTCTAGCTTCTCTTCCATTCCTGTTCCTTTTGTTTACCACCAGACTTCCAAGCCTCTTGGGTGTCAGCCAAGCATGGTACCACTCATAGCAGAGAACCAGTGAGGAAAAACAAAGAAACAGATACATCAGCAGCGTGACCTATGCACTGGTTAACATTTATCTGCCCATTTTTAAATTCACCTATCATACCTACTCAATGAAAGGCCACACTGGGCCTTGTGGAGGAACATGATTCAAGTAAGATGTTTCTTATTTTTAAGCAGAAACAAGAAACAAGCTGTTTATACCCAGCTTGAAACCTTTCTCAGTAAACCTTTTCAATAAAAAAAATGTCAGTTGTTGGCACAGTTTTTGGCACATAGTAACATTTAATAAATCAAAGTTGAAATAATGGGGTGTTGATAATAATTACAATAGAAGTAGTGGTGCTAGGATGATGATGATAATAATTACGGCCGGGCCCAGTGGCTCATGCCTGTAATCCCAGCACTTTGGGAGGCCAAGGCGGGCAGATCATGAGGTTGGGAGTGCGAGACAAGCCTGGCCAATCTGGCGAAACCCCGTCTCTAATAAAAATATAAAAATTAGCTGGATATGGTGGCACGTGCCTGTAGTCCCAGCTATTCAGGAGGCTGAGGCAGAAGAATTGCTTGAAACTGGCAGGCGGAGGTTGCAGTGAGCCGAGACCGCACCACTGCACTCCAGCCTGGGTGACAGAGCAAGACTCCATCTCAAATAATAATAATAATAATAACAACAACAACAACAATAGAAGTAGTGGTGCTAGTGATAATATAGATTGTCATTATGATTCTCCCCCATGTCTGTTGCTAATTTTGCTAGGCCTTCTTTTCCGGAAGTTTCAATGAGACAAGTAGCCTACTACTTAAAAGTATCACAGGAGATTGGAAAAGGAGTTACTATACATGACAGTCCTTCATTAAAAAAACAGAAGCCATCTGATTGGAGCCTCTTCACTTTATATTCACAAATCCACAAATCCACCTGCTTCTTTACCCATATTCTTCTATCAAAAGTCAGTCCCTGTATATGAACTTTAGATCCTAACAATTTTCATTTTTTCAAGGGCTTTTCCTTTACACATATTCCTTCTTTCCTCTCTTTTGCATCATCAGTCTCTCCCTTTCTGCTGAATCAGTCTCATGAGCATACGTAACATATACTATTGCCCATTAAGTCAAAGAAACTTTATTCTGACCTCATTTTTCCCTCTAGTTATCTTCACATGTCTTCCCCCTCCTCAACATTGTTAACTTGCTAGTTCAACTTCCTCATCTTTCATTTGTTCTTCAACTTGCTCCATTTCGATTTGTATCACCACCATGCTAGAATATATGTCATCAAAATCACCAATAACCTGATGTATATTGTTCTTACCATCCTCAGGATCTTTTAACACAATCAATGACTCTCTCTGCTTTAGACACACTCTGTGTCTTCCATTTCCATAAACATCTCAAGGTTAAAGCGGATAAAACTGAACTTAACCGAATGTTTGGGGGAAACTGAGTAAGTTTTTCCCAAAATTGTTTTGTTTTTCCCCTCAGCCATCCTCTTTTGGAAAAATGAATTCAGTACAGATCTGGGTTCTCAAGCCAAAAAAATAAAATCTCCTGTGATTCTAATTATCTTCTGTGTCTCTTTCCCCCTCTCTATCTCTGTCTTTCTGTTTTTTTCTCCCTCTCTCATCACTAATAACCAATCCCTTATAAATCTATCTGTAAGTGTAGAATCTTTTCCAAAATGAATCATGAATCCTTTCATTTTTTTTTACCTACACTACCACTATCTTCATCTAGACCACCTTCAACTTTTGGTGGAATACTGCAACAATTCCTAACTGGTCTCCCATTTCTTTGCTAGTCTCTTTCTACCCGTTAACTACTTCCACTAAAATTTAGGTAAGTATGGTGGGGTCTTTTTCTATATTATTTAAAGTTTAACCTATTAGCCAGAATACAAGTACAAGCTCCTTAAGAAAGCATAGATTGGTTTTCATGATCTTTCTTCTTGACCGCTTTTTAAATCTCCTCTCTTGACACTTTTTGTTTACTACTTTATGTTCAGGCAACATGGATATGCTTAGGGTTCTTGAAATGTTCACCCTTTCTTCTTCATTAAATAAAACCTAGCTTCTCTCCAAAGAAATCCTCTGAGACCCTTTCCAAAAGCAGAGTACATCATTATTTTGCCTCTGCTACCTCTGTACTTTGTGCACATTTCTATTATTAATAATTTCTAGATATGTTTGTGTCCCGTAATAGAGTATTTCTCCAACTTGGCTGCACATTGGAATCACCTGAGAAGTTAAAACAAAACAAAACAAACAAACAAAGAAAAAACAAAACTATGGTCTGGGATTTTCATACTCAGAGCTTCTGATTTAATTGGTGTGGAGTGTAGTCTGTGCTTTAAGAATTTATATATATTCCCAAGAATATATATAAATATGTGTGTGTATATATATATATATATATACACACACATCCCAGTGATTCTAATATGCAGTGAAGTTAGAGACTCGCTCCTTGAGGCTAGGGATGATCTATTTTTATTTTTAATCCCTGTATCCCAGGTGTTCTAAATTCTGTTTGGCACATAGTTGGAATTAAATTTTATGTTGGTAAAAATGTACTCACCAATGAATAAAGAGCTTATGATGCAATATAATTCCCAAGTGAAACAGGTAAAGTTAAGTTAAAGGAATGTGAATTTTCAGTAAGGTTTAAAAAATGTTAAATGCCTGGGATAGACTTGTAGTAGATAAGTAAAATGCTAAAATCGAAAAGAGGCAAATAGAAATAAATGCAATATATAAATAGAAACAGTCATCGTTGAGATTAAGTCTGAGATCATTTGCAAAGTGAATAGAAGAAACTGGAGAGGGAGAATTTGACAGCGAGATTTTAAAAGTATGGGAGTGATAACAAGAGGCCAAGGCAGGTATTCATGGAAGTTTTTTAGAGAAGGCGGCACTAAATTGACAAAAGTATTTAAGAGAAAGACACGTTCTAATTGTGCAGCCCACTTTTCTAACTTCCAACAATTAATGAGGCTTTGAATTCAAGTGAACAAATAGAGTATTTTTTGTTACCAACTATTATGGTAATGATAATATCACAGTTGAAGAAGCTGAGATTATGTCCCAGTAAATAACATGAATTTTAAAGAAACATTACATGGTTTTGCCAACAGCTGTGTGGCTTTTGGCAAGTCACTTAACCTCTGTGACTCAAGTTTCATATGGGTAAAATGAGGATAACAATTATAACTTTTTCTTGTAGCAATTATTACCAATAAAGGTGATAATTATGTAAAGTGCTCAGAAAAGCCTAGCACAGAGTAAGTAACAAAAAATGTTAGTTTTATCATTATAGATGTAGAAGTATCCATAATGTAGATAAATGTACACACTTATGTATAGATGTCTAAATTGCCCATGACTTAAACAATGTCAAGGCTAATATATAGTGTTAAAAAGGGAAAGTGAGATTGTGTTCATGTGTTTTATAAATGTAAAAGTTGATTTCTATTTTAGAACTAAATCCATAAATACATGTATACAGAAGATGTATTTAATCTCACTCTGTTTATCTTTTAGACACATAGGCACACATGTACCGCCTTACAATTGCAGTAAAATCGCCAAATCAATGAACATTAAGATGATTCTCTCAAAACTCTTAGTTAATATCAAATTTGTATATAATCTATACATATATAATCTATACATAATATCAAATTTATATATAATCTATACATGGTCAGCATGAAAATGGGTTCATCTAAATTTCTTGAAGTGTTCTTGAGGTTACTATTCTCTTAGGTAGTTAATAGTCATATGATTCTGTTCATATGATTAATTAATTTGATTGAAAAACTTAAATATCTCAAGTTTTTATTTCTTTTTTATATTAGAAATTTTCTGTCCAAGTGATTACAAATTATCCTTAAAACAGGCCAAAATTACTAACTGTAAGTGTGAAGCTTAAACTTTTCTATAAGTCTCAATATTCCACTGATTCCACAAATTATCAGAGGCAACATATATATGTATTGTTACCAAAGTCTCTGTTTCTAACTCTACCTTTTCTTCTCTATGTCTCCAAACGTACTTCAAGGCTGCCATATGTCTCATCCTCTGTGGAGTTCATGGAGTATTTCTCTTATTGGAGCTTCAGAAACACTCATGGTCTGAATCATATAGCTAAGTTTACAGAAAATAATAATAATAATAATAATAATAATTGATCTTGAAATACACAAAGAAATGCTTTAACTTAATTAAGCGTGGTTGAGGGCTCAGCTTTAGAGGATTCATTTTATGGATACATAAGAATGAGTTGTGATTAGTCTATATATATAGACTAATACATATATACATATATACTTATATATCTAAGACTATTAGATATATTAGCATATACACTAATATATATTTGTATGTATATTATTAATATGTACAAATACTAGTACAGTATATATATTAGTAATATATGTTAGTGGTCTCAAATTCGTATGAGTCTGCAGCAACCTCAGTTCTACCTCCTCAGAAGAAAGGAGGTATTCAACCTAGGAGGCAGAAGGCAGAAGGAGAGACTGAGTCAAGTTTTAGAGCAGAAATAAAATTTTATTAAAAAGCTTTAGAGTAGGAACAAAAGGAAGGAAAGTCCACTTGGAAGAGGACAAGGTGGTGGGCTTGAAAGACAAGTGCCTCATTTGACCTTTGACTTGGGATTTTATATGTTGGCATTCTTCTGGTGTCTTGCATTATTGTTACTTCTCCCCTGATTCTTCCCTTAGGGTGGGCTGTCTGCCTGCACAGTGGCCTGCCAGCACTTGGGAGGGGCTGCATGCTCAGTGTGTTCACTGAAGTTGTATGCACACTCACTTGAGGTGTTCTTCCCTTACCAGTTGAATGTCCCTGAAAGCTCATATGCCAATTAAATGCCACGATTTTGCCTCTTAATGCACATGCTTGAGCCCACTTGTCAGATTCCTGAGATCTTATCAGGAAGCTGCTGCTCACCAGTTTCAAGATTTTTCCGTCTATTGGGAGACTGTCTTTCACGGGCACCTGCTGGGACCAATTATTACTTTAGATAAACAGTGTAACAACCACCTTACCATCACCTGATGGTTGGCTCATATTCCTGATGTCACAGGTGGAGCCCTCTCCTGCCCTGCTCATGCCTGACTAGCTATCTACTCTAATACATAAATACTAATATATACACTATATAAACCAATATATGCTAATGTAATATATACATTACAGTTTATTACATAAACACATTTTTTATTATATAACACATATATACTATTGTTGCTGAGTTAAAATAAATGGATACTTTTCATTTATCTTTTTAGTCTCCCCAACCTGCACATTTATCCAGACCATGCCAACCTTATTTTTCACCTCAAACTTAGTCAAAATATAACCTCATAATTAAAAACAGAGAAGGGCCCAGTGGTATATCAGGGACAGCCTGTACTGGTTCACAGGCAGATTTATACATTTTCAGGAATTTTGCAAGCCAGCTGTTAATCTGAATCCTTAGTAAACATTAACTTATATAACTTATATACAGTTACAATTAAATAAATTATATTAAAAACAAAGTTAATAAATCCTTAAAACTCATTACTAGTTCATTATTTTCTACATTTTGCCATCATCTAAGTTCTTGACTTTATTTATGTCTATTTTTATCTTTATGTGCAAGTACTACATAATCATGTGCTATTGTGCATGTCTTCTGACTCCAGTGTTCAGTGCTGTCTTGTCGGTAGATTGTAATGAGCCATGGTAGGAGTATTTATACCACAGAATTTAGCCAATGACTCAGGCTTAAGTCAGTGCCTTTTTTCTCTGCTGCAGTCAGATGTTAAACATTTGCCATCATACCCCTGGAAGAATCTATTACCTAGTATGCTGCATACTTTTCTTGGATACTTGAAGACTAGTAGCTAAATTAGATAGTTTTGAAAGAAAAGCAGAATTGGTATGTAGATTACATATATATATATATATGTAATGAAGAAACTTTATATATATATAAAATATGTATGACAACCCACATAAACCTAGTTAAATTACATCCAATAAAGAAAGAACAGAGAGTAGAGGGAAGATTTCCCTGGAAACTGTCACAGAACACACGCATACATGCTTTTGAATAATGAATTTAATTTCCAAGTTTCACATAAAGCTCTTTCCTGCCTTTGCTCTCCCTTGCTCTCCCTTAACCTTTTCCTACTTCTTTTCCTTCATCCCTTTATCTGAACTTCTTAACGAGATGCAATTCTAACCTGTTCCCTCCCTCTCTATTATTCCACTAATCTGTCTCCACCCACCTAATTAAGGTGATCACCTCCTTCTTTCTCCTGCAAAGCAGCATTAATCACCCCTCAGTACTCTGGCAGAGTGACCTTCAGCCTACATGATCTGGGTGACAATCTTAGAGAGCCTTCCTGCACTGTCCCTGTGACTGCCCTCTTCTCTCTTCCCTCCTGGGAAGAGGTCAGATCTGCTGCTTGGAAACCATTCTCCAACCTCTTAGCTATTCTCCACCCACTAAAGCTGTTTATCAGCTTCGGTCAGAAAATCAAATTTTTTTCTACCCATATTTTTCTCTAATTACTTTCTCCAGTCCTCTTATAGACTCCCAGAATACTGAATTAATCTTATCAAAAATCATTCCAGGAACAGCTGAAGGAGTTGTGGGTGTTAGCACATGCTAAAACAACTCGAACTCTTCAATTTCCCCAAAAAAGGAAGAGAATTTGCTCTGTGAAACCCATGGAAGACAGAGCCAGGAACTGTAGATTTTATTTTTTTAAGTAAAATATAATTTCAGATTAAGACAGGAAATTTCACTTTAAGCTGCCCTAAATAAGTATAGGCTGACGATCATGAGTGAGCTCCAGGTCTCAGGGATTATTTAAGAGCCATCACAGAAATGATGCCTGAGTAGACGGTTGGATTAAAGTGTCTGTAAGTTTCCTTCTATTCTAAAACCAACTGGTTCCATGAACCTCTGAGTTGCAGCCTGAAACACTAGCCATGGGACCAATATTTTTGACTTGCATTCATCTCTTGCTCCTCACCCACCACCCCACCACCTCCTGATGCCTTGTACAATTTATAGCATAATTTCATATCCCTGCTTGAAAACAAAGCAAAGTTTCTTCATTACCAGATTCCCAATGGGTTTTGATCAGCTCCTCTTTGAAGTAAGCCTGCATTGCTTTCTTTCTTCAAATGGAACAAAAGGCTAAATTGTCTCCAGTGATATAGTGAAGTATTTCTCAAAGTAGAAAAAAATAAGACAAAGTAAAATAAACTGTTAAAGAGGCTTAATAAAGCATTTCAGAAACAGGATAAAACAGAAAAGGAAGAATGGGGACTTGAATATGCAGAGTTAATAGCAGTTCTTACAATGCCTTTCATCTCTGGCTCTTAAACATCATTCGAAGCAATATTATTGCCCTCATTTTTCATCTTATTATTATTTAGCATTTATGTTTGCAAGGAGTTTAGGGTTCCTTCTTATTATCAATCCCTCACAATCCCATGGTGGGAAAGGCAGAGAGAGACTTGAGTTCCCTCTGGTTCTGATAAGATAAATGGTCACAGAAGAATTAGAGGCTTTGATCTAGTACTGGCAGTGGATAGGGGCCAGGAAGAAACTGAAGAACTTGACCACTGAGTCCACATTCTGAACAGGGGACATTTAAGCTGCACATGTGGAAGGAAGCATACTGTGGTGGAAAGAATACTACTTTGGCCATGATTGATCTTAGGAAATTTTTTTTTTTTCACTGAACCTCGGTTGTCTTTTCAGTAACATGCAGGAAGAATAAAACCTACACAACTAAATAGAATCACTTTGAGAATACATTAAGGTTAAACATTTGAAGCAGTAGTTGGTATTCTGTAAAACTCAGTTGCCTTTTACATCTCTTTTGATGTATGCTTAGAGTGTGATTGTGATTCTACAAGCTTGTCGTAACTTGCTGATTGAAACCCAGGCAGTAGGTTAAGTGGTTTGTACTGGGAAAGCAGAGATGTATACTGCCAGGTCCCTTCCTCTAAAAACCTGATTCCACAGATCCCAGAAAGAGGGCATTAAAGATGGATGCATGTTTGTGCTACTTGTTTCATTGAGAGGTGGGCGTCTGATACCATTAAGAGGTAAAATCTCATAGCATTAATGACTTGCTGAAACAAAAATGGAAGAAGTGATGCAATGCCAGTTCCAGTACTAGCCTGTAAGTAAACTGCCGATTTCCACCTTGCCTATTGCAGTTCTGACCTTAGAATTGTATATCTGCACACCAACTGACAGCCCCAGCTTAGCCCACACTTAGTAACTGACACAGGAGTAAAGCCATCTTGAATCTTCTGTAACAGCCCATCTGACAACCAAATACAGCCAAGTGATCTTTGTTGATGCCACACGGAAGAGAAGATTCAACCAACTGAGTCCTGCCCAAATTTCTGGACCAAGAAAATAATAGAGTAGAGTAGAGTAGAGTAGAGTAGAGTAGAGTAGAGTAGAGTAGAGTAGAGTAGAGTAGAATAGAATAGAATAGAATAGAATAGAATAGAATAGAATAGAATAGAATAGAGAATAGAATAGAATAGAATAGAATAGAATAGAATAGAATAGAATAGATAATAGAATAGAATAGAATAGAATAGAATAGAATAGAATAGAATATAGAATAGAATAGAATAGAATAGAACAGAACAGAATAGAATTAGAATAGAATAGAATAGAATAGAATAGAATAGAATAGAATAGAATAGAATAGAATAGAATAGAAAGAATAGAAGGATTAATGTTTTATGTCATTATACTTTGGGTAGTTCATTATACAATAATGGATAACCGGAACACCAAGTAACTTCTTAATGTTTAACTGGAGCTCCAATCTGAGCCACTGTCTACATTTCCAACCCCAATTCCCTGAATACTGTGCACAACATGTGCTTCTCAGTAAATGAGTCCCCTCTCTAGAAGACATACCTCTGTATCCTCCCGGCCCTATGGAAATCTCACATCTTCACTGACTACCTTTTGATAATCTCTATCAGGCAAGATAAGTAACGCTGTCTGTTCTAAAATACAAAAATCTCAGTGACATTGCAAGAAAAACACTTTTATTTTTCTTATATTGCAGACTGACAAGGACTAGACTTTTCTCAGAGATGGCTCCTCTCCAAAAAGTATGACAGGTTTCAAATCTTTTTACCATTTAGGGTTTCACTGTTTCCTTGGGTCTTCTTGATGGTCTCTGCTAGATCACCTATGTGGGGATCTATGTCATAACTTAGATTCCACCCTATGTGGAAAGAACTATTATTGTGCTGATTTTACTGATGAAGGAACAGAAGCTTAAAAAGCTTAAGCATTTAATAAAATTCAACATCCCTTCATGATAAAATCTTTAAATACACTGGATACAGAAGAAAAATACCTTAATATAATAAAGGTCATATATGACAAACCCACAGTTAACATCATCATACTGAATTCTTTCACCAGGCCTGGTGAAAGAATATTATGCTTGGGCAAAGAATCTCATGAGAGATTGCAGAGGCTGCAACTGAGAGTGACACGTATGTTTTTGCCATATGCCATGATATAATACTAGTTACATGGCTCCAACCTAACTTTTATAAAAATTAAAAAATATAGGCTTACTGTGCAACCAGAAAAAATGAAAGTAACTGGTAAAATCCAATAGCAGGTGCCATTTTACAGGTGTCTTTTCCTCTATGCATAAAGAACGTTTAGCTGTTTAAGTCCAGATGTTACACTTGATTCAACATTAAGTAATTACTGTATACCAGGAGCTAGTCTATAGGCAGAGAGTTTTCTGGATCAAGTCCTGTTTTTGTGGATATAATATAAACACTAAATAAAAATTGAAAACGACTAAGATTTACTCAGTCTCTGCTATACCACTCTTGTCAAACAATGCAGAACTATGATGATTATGAGTGTTTAAATCCATATTGGTTTCAGATTTCTTCCATGCCATTTTTCTAGCTGTGTGAGCTGGACATATTATTTAACTTCTCTGACTTTCAGTTGCAGTTGTAATGAGAATAACAATATCCATGCCATATAGTGAAGAACATTAGTAAAATATAGTTTTCATAAAGATACTAAAAAATGCATTTTATTCTTTGTTCCAACACGCCACCTAAAATACTCTCTGATGGACAGTCTCCCCTCTGTTTTCTTGGCAGACATTGTTAATCAGTTATGACATTTTATTTTCTACTCATTCTGTTATTACCCTCAGAATTCTTCCTAGCATGTCTTTCCAAGCAGCCAAGGCCAATATATTAGAGTTAGTTTTTAAAACAGAATCTCATTTGTGATCTTTCATCTAACACATTCACTTGACAGAAAATCGTGCTGTTTGGTTTTTACGACTGTTATGTTTTTATATAGGCATGTTTGCTTCTCCAAAGGGCTGTTAACTCTTTGAGGAGCGCGATCCTGATTTTGTTGTCTTCTCCATGGTACCCAACCATAACACTCAGTACTTAACAGATTGTCTCTGAATTGAATATATAATACAGAAAATAATACTCTTTATTCCAAGTCTACTATGAGTTAAATGTGTGACATGCATAATTTTATTTAATGTTAATTTTAAAAAACCCTATGTGGAAAGAACTATTATTGTGCTGATTTTACTGATGAAGGAACAGAAGCTTAAAAAGCTTAAGCATTTAATAAAATTCAACATCCCTTCATGATAAAATCTTTAAATACACTGGATACAGAAGAAAAATACCTTAATATAATAAAGATCATATATGACAAACCCACAGTTAACATCATCATACTGAATGAGGACAAATTGAAAGCCATTTCTGTAAGATCTACAACAAGACAAGGACGCCCACTCTCACCACTCATATGCAACATAATACTGGAAGTACTAGCCAGAGCAATTAGGTAAGACAGAGAAATAAAGGACATCCAATTTGGAAAGGAGGATATAAAATTGTTCTTTTTTGATTACAAGATCTTATATTTAGAAAAACCTAAAGACACCACCATAACAATTTTCAGAGTTGATAAATGAATTCAATAAGATTTTAAGACACAGAATTAACATACAAAATTAGTAGAATGTCTACACAGTGGCAGTGAATAATATGAAAAAGGAATCAAGAAAGCAATTCCACTTATAATAACTAGAAAAAAATAAAATATCTAGGAATAAATGTAACCAGAGGTGAAAAATATTCACAACAAAAACTATAAAACATTACTCTAAAAAACTGAAGAGGGCACAATAAATGGAAACATATTTCATGTTCATTAGTTGGAAGAAATAATATTATTAAAATGTCCATACTACCCAAAGTGATTTACAGATTCAATGCAAACCCTATGACAATCTTCACAGATATTGAAAAAAAAGAAATTTTAAATTCATATGGAATCACAAAAGACCCTGAATAGCTAAAGGGATCCTGAGCAAAAGGAACCAAGCTGGAGACATCACAATACCTAACTTCAAAATACGCTATCAGAGCGTGGAGCAAGATGGTCAAATAGAAGCCTACACCATTCATTTCCCTGCAGGAATACCAAATTTTTACGAGTAACTAAACACAAAAAAAGCACCATCACAAGAACCAAAAATCAAGTGAACAATCAAAGTGTTTGTTTTTGTTTTGTTTTTATTATACTTTAAGTTTTAGGGTACATGTGCACAATGTGCAGGTTAGTTACATATGTATACATGTGCCATGTTGGTGTGCTGTACCCAGTAACTCGTCATTTAGCATTAGGTGTATCTCTTAATGCTATCCCTCCCCCCTCCCCCACCCCACAACAGTCCCCAGAGTGTGATGTTCCCCTTCCTGTGTCCATGTGTTCTCATTGTTCAATTCCCACCTATGAGTGAGAATATGCAGTGTTTGGTTTTTTGTCCTTGCAACAGTTTACTGAGAATGATGATTTCCAATTTCATCCATGTCCCTACAAAGGACATGAACTCATCATTTCTTATGGCTGCATAGTATTCCATGGTGTATATGTGCCACATTTTCTTAATCCAGTCTATCACTGTTGGACATTTGGGTTGGTTCCAAGTCTTTGCTATTGTGAGTAGTGCCGCAATAAACATATGTGTGCATGTGTCTTTATAGCAGCATGATTTATACTCCTTTGGGTATATACCCAGCAATGGGATGGCTGGGTCAAATGGTATTTCTAGTTCTAGATCCCTGAGGAATCGCCACACTGACTTCCACAATGGTTGAACTAGTTTACAGTCCCACCAACAGTGTAAAAGTGTTCCTATTTCTCCACATCCTCTCCAGCACCTGTTGTTTCCTGACTTTTTAATGATTGCCATTGTAACTGGTGTGAGATGGTATCTCATTGTGGTTTTGATTTGCATTTCTCTGATGGCCAGTGATGGTGAGCATTTTTTCATGTGTTTTTTGGCTGCATAAATGTCTTCTTTTGAGAAGTGTCTGTTCATGTCCTTTGCCCACTTGTTGATGGGGTTGTTTGTTTTTTTCTTGTAAATTTGTTTGAGTTCATTGTAGATTCTGGATATTAGTCCTTTGTCAGATGAGTAGGTTGCAAAAATTTTCTCTCATTTTGTAGGTTGCCTGTTGACTCTGATGGTAGCTTCTTGTGCTGTGCAGAAGCTCTTTAGTTTAATTAGATCCCATTTGTCAATTTTGGCTTTTGTTGCCATTGCTTTTGGTGTTTTAGACATGAAGTCCTTGCCCATGCCTATGTCCTGAATGGTAATGCCTAGGTTTTCTTCTAGGGTTTTTATGGTTTTAGGTCTAACGTTTAAGTCTTTAATCCATCTTGAATTAATTTTCGTATAAGGTGTAAGGAAGGGATCCAGTTTCAGCTTTCTACATATGGCTAGCCAGTTTTCCCAGCACCATTTATTAAACAGGGAATCCTTTCCCCATTTCTTGTTTTTCTCAGGTTTGTCAAAGATCAGATAGTTGTAGATATGCAGCGTTATTTCTGAGGGCTCTGTTCTGTTCCATTGATCTATATCTCTGTTTTGGTACCAGTACCATGCTGTTTTGGTTACTGTAGCCTTGTAGTACAGTTTGAAGTCAGGTAGCATGATGTCTCCAGCTTTGTTCTTTCAATGGAAGAACATTCCATGCTCATGGGTAGGAAGAATCAATATCGTGAAAATGGCCATACTGCCCAAGGTAATTTATAGATTCAATGCCATCCCCATCAAGCTACCAATGACTTTCTTCACAGAATTGGAAAAAACTACTTTAAAGTTCATATGGAACCAAAAAAGAGCCCACATCGCCAAGTCAGTCCTAAGCCAAAAGTGCTTGTTTTTAACTTCCTGTGGTGAAAGAGGCACTGAACAGGGTAGGAAAGACAGTACTGAATCACGGATACCATCCCACCCCCATCCCCCAGCAGCATGGAGACAGAATCTCTGTGCTTGGGGGAGGGCAAGCACAGTAACTGGTGAGCTTTACATTGGACTCAATGCTGTCCTGTCATAGTGGAGAGCAAAGCCATGCTGTGCTCAGCTGATGCCCACACATGCAGGGAGAATTTGGACCAGATCTAGCCAGAGAGGAATTACCCATCATAGCAGTTGGAACTTGTGTTTCTTGGCAGGCCTCACCACTGTGAGCCAAAGTGCTGTGAAGTTCTAGATAAACTTGAAAGGCAGTCTAGGACACAGGGACTCCAATTCCTAGGCAACTCCTAGTGCTGGGCTAGGCTTAGAGCTAGTGGACTAGGGTGGCATGTGACCTAGGGAGAAATCAGATGAGGTGGGTAAGGGAGTGCTTGCACCACTTCTTCCCAAACCCCAGCCAGTGGAGTGCACAACAACAAAAGTGACTCCTTTCTTCTGCCTGAGCAGAGGCAAGCAAAGAATAAAGAGAACTTTGTGTTGCACCTTTGATACCAGCTCAGCCACAGTAGGATAGGGTGCCAGGCAGAGTCAAGAGGCCCGCATTCCAAGCCCTAGCTCATGGACAACACTTCTAGACACAACTTGGGCCAAAAGGGAACCCACTGCCTTGAAGGGAAGGAACCAGTCCTGACAAGATTCATTACCCACTGACTAAAGAACCCTTGGGCCCCAAATAACCAACAGCAAAATCCCCGTAGTATGCCATGGGCCTTGGGCTCTGAGATATGCTGGCTTCAGGTGTGACCCAGCACATTTCCAGCTGTGGTGGCTATGGTGAAAAACTCCTTCTGTTTGAAAAAAGGAGGAAAAATTAAAGGGGACTTTGTCTTGCATCCTATGCAAAAGCTCAGCCACCACAGTGGGGTGGAGCACCAAGCAGGTTCTTGGGGTCCCTGAGCCAAGGTCTAGGCTCTTGGATGACAGTTCTGGACCTGCCCTGGGCCAGAGATGAGCCCACTGCCCTGAAGGGTGAGTCCCAAGTGTGGCATCATTCACCACAAGCTGACTGAAGAGCCCTTGGGGTCTATGTGAACATCAGTTCACATGTGATGTGATAGAACTGATGTGACACATCACTTAGGGTGGCCTGGTGAATACCCTGTGGGCTGGTGGTGGTGGTGGCTACAGAAAGAGCCTCTTATGCCTGTGGAAATGGGAGGAAAGAGTAGGAAGTATTTTGTCTTGTAGTTTGAATGCCAGCTTAGCTGCAGTAGAATGGAACATCAAGTAAATTTCTAAGGTTTTTTTACTCTAACCCCTGCCTTCCAGATGGCATCTCTGGGCCCACCCAGGCCCTGGGAGAACTCACTTTCCTGAAGGGAGGGACACAAACCAGGCTGGCTTTGCCACTTGCTGATCACAGAGCCCTAGGGCCTTGAGTGAACATAGATGGTAGTCAGGTAGTGGTTATAGCAGGCCTTGGCTGGGACCTAGGGCTGTGCTCACTTCAGATCTGAACCAGTGGTGATGGCCTTGTGTCCTCCTCCCCAGTTCTAGGTGGTTCTTGTGTCCCCCTCCCCAGTTCTAGGTGGTTCTTGTGTCCCCCTCCCCAGAGGTGCTTGTGTCCCCCTCCCCAGTTCTGGGTGGTTCAAACAGAGAGAGACAGACTATTTTGGGGGGAGGATGTAAAAGAAAATAACAAGAGTATCTGCCTGGTAATCCAAAGAATTCTACCATATCTTATCCAAGACAGTCAAGATAGTACCTCTTTGAGTCTGCAAAAACCATCTTCTCTGGAATTCCATCTTCTCTGGAATAAAACTAGAAATCAATAACAAGAGAAATAACAGCTTTATTGGGCTTGGGGCCCAAATCCCTTCGAATACTTGGAAAGCTTTCCCAAGAAGGATAGGCACAAACAAGTTTAGACTGTGAAAATCACAATAAATGCCCATCTCTTCAATGCCCAGACACTGACAAAGATCTACAAGCATCAAGAACAACCAGGAAAACATGACCTCACCAAATGAACTAAATAAGTCACTAGAGACCAATTACAGAGACATACAGATATGTGTCATTTCAGACAATTACTTCAAAATAGTTGTGTTGAGGAAACTCAAAGAAATTCAAAATAACACAGAAAAGGAATCCAGCATTCTATCAAATAAATTCACCAAAAATTGAAATAATTAAAAAGACTCAAACAGAAATTCTAGAGGTGAAAAGTGCAGTTGACCTGCTGAAGAATGCATCAATGTCTTAATAGCAAAATTGATCAAGCAGAGGAAAGAATTAGTGAGCTTGAAGACAGACTATTTGAAAAGGCATGGTCAGAGGAGGCAAAAAAAAAAAAAAAGGTTTTTTTTTTTTTGAAAAGAAGCACACCTACAAGATCTAGAAAATAGCCTTAAAGGGGCAAATCTGAGTTATTGGCCTTAAACAGGAGATAGAAAAAGAGATAGGTTTAGAAAGTTTATCGAAAGGATAATATCAGAGAACTTTCCAAACCTAGAGAAAGATATCAATATTCAACTAGAAGAGGTTATAGAATACAAAACAGATTTAACCCAAAGAAGACTACTTCAAAGCATTTAATAATCAGATTCCTAAAGATCAAATATAAAGAAATAATTCTAAAAGCAGCAGAAGAAAAAAAATAAATTACATACAATGGAGCTCCAGTAATCTGGCAGCAGACTTATCAGTGGAAATCTTACAGGCCAGGAAAGAATAGTATGACATATTTAAAGTGCTTAAGAAAAAAAAAACCTTTTACCTTAGAATAGTGTATCTGGTGGTGATAACCTTCAAACATGAAGGAGAAAGAAGTGTCTTGACAGACTAACAAAAGTTGAGGGATTTCATCAACACCAAATATGTCCTACAAGAAATGCTAAAAGTTCTTCAGTATGGAAAAAAGGATGTTAATGAGCAATAAAATATCATCTGAAGGTACAAAACTCACTGGTAAAGCACACAGAAAAACACAGATTATTAAAACCTGTAATTTGGTGTGTAAACTAGTCTTAAGTAGAAAGGCTAAAGTATGAACTAATAAAAATAATACCCGCAACTTTTCAAGACATAGTAAACTAAGACATAAAGTGAAACAACAAAAAGTTAAAAGCAGGGGTACAAAGGTAGAGCACAGTTTTTATTAGTTTTCATTTTGCTTAGAAAGAAAGAACGTGTTAGAAAACAACACCGTTTTCTATTTAAAACAGTGTTGTTATCAATTTAAAATAATATGTTATAAGATAGATTTTTAAGCTTCATGGTAACCTCAAATTGAAAAACATACAATAGATACATGAAAAATGAAAAGGAAGAAATTAAATCCTATGACCAGAGAAAATTATCTTCACTAAAAGGAAGAGAGGAAGGAAGGAAAGAAAAAGAGAAGACCACAAAACAACCAGAAAACAAATGACAAAATGGCACGACTAAGTCCTTATCAATAATAACATTGAATGTAGGGGACAAAACTCTTCAATCTAAAGATATAGAGTGGCCAAATAGATTAAAAAGCAAGACCCAGTGAGCGTCTGCCTACAAGAGATGTAATTCGCCTATAAAAATATGCATAGAGTAAAAATAAAGGAATTGAAAAAGATATTCCATGCCGATGAAAACCTAAAAGGAGCAGGAGTAGCTATACTAAGACAAAATATATTTAAAGACAAAAATGGTAAGAAGATACAAGGAAGATCATTATATAATGATAAAGGGGTCAATTCAGCAAGAGATTATAATAATTGTAAATATATATGCACCCAATGCTGAAGCACATGGATGTATGAATCAAAAACCATTAGAGCTAAAGAGAGAAATAGGCAACAATAGCTGGAGACTTCAACATCCCACTTTCAGCACTGGACAGATCTTCCAGATAGAAAATCAACAAAGAAACATGAGACTTAACATGCATTATGGACCAAATGGGCCTAATGGATATTTATAGAGCATTTTATCCAATGGTTACAGAATACACATTCTTCTCAATACATGGAACACTCTCAAGGATAAATCATATGTTAGGTCAAAAAACAAGTCTTAAAACGTGAAATAAATGAAATAATATCAAACATCTTATCTGGAGTAAAATTAGAAATTAATAACAAGATACATTTTAGAAATTATACAAATGCATGGAATTAAACAATATGCTCCTGAATAACGTGTGTCAAGGAAGAAATTAAGAAGGTAATTGAAAAATTTTTTGAAACAAATACTGATGGAAACACAACATACCAAACCCTATGGGATACAGCAAAAGCAGTAAAGAGAGGGAAGCTTATAGCTGTAAGTGCCTACGTCAAAAAATAAAACCTCAAATAAATAACCTAATGATTTACCTTAAATAACTAGAAAAGCAAGATCAAACCAAACCCAAAATTAGAAGAAAAAAATAAAAAAGATCAGAAGAGAAATAAATGAAATAAATGAAGAAAACAATACAGAAGTTCAATAAAATGAAAAGATAAATAAAATTAACAAATCTTTAGCCATGCTAAGAAAAACAGAGAGTACACTCAAATAAGTAAAATTAGAGATTAAAAAGGAGACATTACAACTGATACTGCAGAAATTCAGAGGATCATTAGTGGCTACTATAAGCAAAGATATTTCAATAAATTGGAAACTCTAGAGGAAATGTATAAATTTCTAGACACATACAACCAAACAAGATTGAACCATGAAGAAATTGAAAACCTGAAAAGACCAATAACGAGTAATGAGATCAAAGCCATAATAAAATTTCTCCCAGTAAAGAAAAGCCCACGGACTTGATGGCTTCACTGCTGAATTCTACCAGACATTTAAAAAAGAACTAATACCAATTCTCCTCAAAATACTCTGAAAATGGGGGAGAAAACTTATGAACTCATTCTACAAAGCCAGTATTAACCTATCAAAACCAGAAAAAGACATATCAAAAAAAGGAAACTACCGGCCAGTATCTCTGACGAATATTGATGTAAAAATCCCCAACAAATTACTAGCAAACTGAATTCAACACCACCATTAAAAAGACCATTCACAATGATTAAGTGGGGTTTATCCTAGGGATATAAGCATGGTACAACATTTGCAAATCAATCAATATGTTACATCATATTAACAAACTGAAGGACAAAAAAAAAACCGTGATCATTTCAATTGCTGCTGAAAAAGCATTTGATAAAGTTCAACACCCCTTCATGATAAAAAAAACTCTTAAAAAACTGAGTATAGAAGGAACATACCTCAATGTAATAAAAGTCATATATGACAGACACACAGCTAGTATCACACTGAGTGGGGAAAAATTGAAAGTCTTTTCTCTAAGATCTGGAACACAACAAGGATGTTCACTTTCACCCCGTTATTCAACAGAGTACTGGTAGTCTTACTAGAGTAAGCAGACAAGAAAAAGACATAAAGGACATCCAAATTGGAAAGGAAGAAGTCAAATTATCCTTGTTTACAGATAATATGATCTTATATTTGGAAAAACCTAAAGACTACACAGAAAAAATATTAGAACTGAAAAGCAAATTCAATGAAGTTTCAGTATACGATATCGACATACAAAAATTAGTAACATTTCTATATGGCAACAGTGATAAATCTGAAAAAGGAATAAAAAAGTAATCAAATTTACAATAGCCACAAGTAAAATTAAATACCTAGAAATTAACCAAATAAGTGAAACATCTCTATAATGAAAACTATAAAACACTGATGAAATGAAAAAGGAGAACAAAAAATGGAAAGATATTCTACATTAATGGATTAGAAGAATCAACACAGTTAAGCTGTCCAAACTACCCAAAGCAATCTACAGAATCAATGCAATCTCTGCCAAAATACCAATGGCACTCTTAAGAGAAATAGAAAAATAATCCTCAAATTTATGATACCACAAAGACCCAGAATAGCAAAGCTATCCAGAGCAAAAACAAACAAACAACAACAGCAACAACAACAACAACAAAACTGGAGGAATCATTACCTGAATTCAAATTAGACTACAGAGCTATAACCAAAACCCAAAACAGCATGATATTGGCATAACAACAGACATATAGACCAATGGAACAGAATAGGGAGCCCAGAAACAAGTCCATGCACCTGCAGTGAACTCGTTTTCTTTCCTTCTTTCTTTCTTTCTCTTTCTTTCTCTCTCTCTCTTTCTGTCTTTCTCTTTCTTTCTTTCTTTCTGTCTTTCTTTCTTTCTTTCTGTCTTTCTCTCTCTCTCTTTCTTTTTTTTTTAAGATGGAGTCTCACTCTGTCACCCATGCTGGAGTGCAGTGGTGTGATCTTGGCTCACTGCAACCTCCACGTCCTGGGTTCATGTAATTCTCTTGTCTCAGCCTCCTGAGTAGCTGGGACTACAGGTGGGTACCACCACGTCCGGCTAATTTTTGTATTTTTGGTAGAGACTGGGTTGCTCTGTTGGCCAGGCTGGTCTTGAACTCCTGACCTCAGGTAATCCACCCGCCTCGGCCTCCCAAACTGCTGGGATTGCAGGCATGAGACAGGGTGCCAGGCCTAGTGAATTCATTTTCAACAAAAGTGCCAAGAAGATACATGGGGGAAAAGGTAGTATTTTCAATAAATGGTGCTGGAAAGATTGGGTATCTATATGCAGAAAAATAAAATCTGACTCCTGTATCTCACCATATACAAAAAAACAACAACAAATCAAAATTGGTTAAAGACTTAAATCTAAGAACTCACACCTTGAAACTACTACAAGAAAACATTGGGGAAACTCTCCAGGATATCGATCTGGGCAAAGATTTCCTGAGTTATACTGCACAAGCAGAGGCAACCAAAGCAAACATAGACAAATGGTATCACATCAAGTTAAAAGGCTTCTTCTGTACAGCAAAAGAAGTAGTCAACAAAGTGAAGAGACACCACACAGAATGGGAGAAAATATTTGCAAACTACTCATATGACAAGGGATTAATAACTACAATATGTAAGGAGCTCATACAAGTTTATAGGAAATAATAAAATAATGTAATTTTAAAAATGGGCAAAAGATTTGAATAGACGTTTATCAAAAGAAGACATACAAATGGCAAATAAGCATATGAAAAGGTGTGCAACATCGTTAATCATCAGAGAAATGCAGATCAAAACTATAATGAGATAGTGTCTCATCCCAGCTAAAATCACTTATATTCAAAAGACAGGCAATAACAAATGCCAGGGAGGATGTGGAGAAAAGAACCTTCATATATTTTTGCAATATTGATGGGAATTAGTACAACCACTATGGAGAATAGTTTGGAGGTTCCTTAAAGAACCAAAAATTGAGCTACCATATGATCCAGCAATCCCACTGCTGGGTATGTACCTGAAAGAGAGGAAATTAGTATATTGAAAAGGTATCTGCATTCCCATGTTTGTTGCAGCACTGTTCACAATAGCTAAGATTTGGACCCAACCTACATGTGCAGCAACAGATGAATGGATTAAAAAATGTGGAACACATGCATAATGAAGTACTATTTAGCTGTAAAAAAGAAGATTCTGTCATTTGCAACAACATGGATGGACCTGGAGGTCATTATTTTAAGTGATAAAAGTCAGGCACAGAAAGACAAACTTCACATGTTTTTCACATGTTATTTGTGGGAGCTAAAAATCAAAACAATTGAACTTATGGAGATAGAGAGTAGAAGGATGGTTAACAGAGGCTGGGAACAGAAGTAGGTAAGAAAGAAGGAAAGTGGGGATGGTTAGTGGGTACAAAAGAAACAGAAAGAATGAATAAGACCTAGCATTTGATGACACAAGACTCCATAATAATTTAATTGTACATTTTACAATAACTAAAAGAGTAATATTGGATTGTTTGTAACACAAAGGATAAATGCTTGAGGGGATAAATACTCCATTTTCCATGATGTGATTATTACACATTGCATGCCTGTATCAAAGTATCTCATGTACCCCATAAATATATACACTTACTATGTACCCAGAACAAATAAAAATTAAAAATTAAAAAATATATACACTACAAAACTATAGTAACCAAACAGCATGGTACTGGCATAAAAACAGACACATATCCAAAAGAAAGTAAATCACTATGTCAAAAAGATATCTGCACTTCTATGTTTATTGTAGCACTGTTCACCATAACCAAGAAATGGAATAAATCTAAATGTCCATTTATGGATGAATGGATAAAGAAAATATGGAATAGATATACACAAAGGAATATTATTCACTCAAAAAAAGAATGAAACCTTTTGTTTGCCGCAACATGGATGAGTCTGAAGGACACAGTGTTAAGTGAAATAAGCCAGGCACAGAAAGACAAATATCACATGTTCTCACTCATATTGGAGCTAAAAGCATTGATCCCGTGGAAGAAGAGAGTAGTTTGGTGATTAGCACTGTTTGGGAAGAAAGGGAGGAGTGTGGATAAAGAGAAACTGGATAAGTGGTACAAAAATATCATTAGAAGGAATAAACTATAGTGTTCAATAGCAAAGTAGGGGAACTAAAATTAACAATAATGTATTTTATATTTCAAAGTTTCTCAAAAGAAAGATTTGGAATGTTCCCAACACAAAAAAATGATAAATGATTGAGGTGATGGATCTTCCACTTACCCTGTGTATTAGTCTGTTCTCGCACTGCTATAAAGAACTACCTAAGACTGAATAATTAATAAAGAAAAGAGGTTTAATTGACTCACAGTTCTGCAGGCTGTACAGGAAGCATGGCTGGGAGGCCTTAGGAAACTTACAATCATGGTGGAAGGCAAAGGGGAAGCAAGTCTATCTTACGTGGCCAGAGAAGGAGGAAGAGAAAGCAGTGGGAGGTGCTACACGTTTGAACAACCAGATCTCGTGAGAACTCATTCACTATCACGAGAACAGCAAGGAGAGATCCACCTCCATGATTCAATCACACCCCACCAAGCTTTCCTCCAACACTGGGAATTAACAGTTCAACACGAGATTTGCGCAGGGACATAAATCTAAACCATGTCACCCGGATTTGATCATTATACATTGTATGCACATTCTAAAATATCACATGTACCACATAAATATGTACAATTATCATTTTTTAAATGTTAAGTACCTTTCCAATATTATTAGCTAATAAATAAGAGAAACTGGATTGAAATCCAGAGCTCTCTGGTTCCAAAGCCTATGTCCCTGATCACAGTCCTACACCATCATCAACTCTACCTGTGTTTTTTTCCACCTTTCAAGATCACTCTTGATTGTTGAGAGAGAAAAACTGATTCAAAGGACAGGAAGAAAAAAAAAAGAAACGTAGTGGTGGAAATAGGTTAGACAGGGAAAATGAGGAAACGAGGGCAGATAACGGAGACAGATTATTATGAATAAACAGAAGAGGAGGTTTGCATTAAAAAAAGGCAGAAAAAAAGAGGAGAAGGTGAAAAGGAGACATTTGATTACAGTTTGGGGCCTGCATAGTTTGCCTTATACTAATAGAAATGGATTATTAAAGGAAGAAGAAATGTTACAAACAAGTGTTTGTTAACAAACTTGAGTACTCTATTTGAAAAGGCTTTCTGCCACTATGATTTCTTTACTTGATATTTCTTCTTTGTGCTTGCAAAACAATGACAGGAAACGAAAGTGGTTTTTTGAGTGTTAGGTGTCAGACACAGAGGTAAATACTTTTTGTATATTGGTTTATTTAGTTTCCAAGAAAACTCTGAAGGGCTATTGGCCCTATCCAGTTCCACAAATGATAAAACCTGAGGCTCAAGGAGAGTTCACTCATGCAATATTCACAGCTAGTCAGTGGGAGATTCATGTTTTGTGTAAGACCAAAGGTGTTTTTTGCTTTTTTCCCATACATGACTGTTTTCTTTAATATCGGTATCCATAGCCATTATATGATTATACATTATTTGTTTACTGCTTACTTTGTATTTGCAGAAGCAGGACTTCAACTGGAATGCTGTGTATAGAACAATTGGTATATGGTAAGTATTTGATGTTGATTCAAGTGAACACAACATCCAGACATAAATGGCTAAACCTTTGTTATGCATAGAGAAATACCTGTAAAATGCCACCTGCTATTGGCTCTGAAGATGATACTAGAAGTGGGACTGCTAGTAGGGAGTAAAGAGAAATTTCCTGTAGTTTACTACTTCTAACTGTTCAAATATGTGTGTATATATATATATATATATATATATATATATATAAACACTGTCCTTTATCAGTTAGTTTGTAGTGTAGGTTCATGCTGTTTCCGCATATTACTTTAGGACTTTCTGTTTCCTCCTGTGCCTCTGCATGCTTCAAAAATGGAAGGGCAGTGCAATAAGAAATGATTAAAGAACTGGAAATGGAAACTTGGGATGCAAGATTAAAGGGATTCAGCCTGGAGAAGAGAAAGATGCCGGGCTGATTTAACAGTCTTCAAGTGCCTAAGAGGATAGTATAAGAAGGAAGGTGACCAAGTTCACATCAGAAAAGAAGAACCTGGCTTAGATTACAGTTTTCAAAACTAAGAGGGAAATTAACGAAGAACTGTTCGGCTACAGGTCCTTAGGCACAAAAGCAAGCTACATGGAGGAAACTGTCTTTTTTCCTTCCTAGATGGAATCATTAAGTGAATAAATGTTTTTATGCCTTGTATTGAAGTAGTTTGTAATAAATTCATTAATTACTTGTGCCTCTGCTATATGTCAGACATCGTGATAAACACTTCTTCTTGCTATTCACTCAGAAAGGGAAGATCATACCCATTTTTACAAATGAAAAAACTGAGACTCAGAAGTGGAAAGTAATTTTCTCTAAGTCAGACCACTAATAAATGGCAGGGTCAGGATTGCAGGCTGGGTCGATTTGGCTACAAAAAATAAAACAATGAGAACAATTTTAACAATAAACATACATAGATGACTTCATCTTTGGAAGGCACATTGTATTAAGAACCTTTGTACATTATATTATTCGAACCTTCCAACAACCTGACTTAGAAGGATTTTAAGTTAGCCTGGCGCAGTGGCTCACACCTGTAATCCCAGCCCTTTGGGAGGCCAAGGCAGGTGGATCACGAGGTCAGGAGTTCATGACCAGCCTGGCCAACATGGTGAAACCCCGTCTCTACTAAAAATACAAAAAACTAGCCAGGCGTGGTGACAGGCACCTGTAATCCCAGCTACTCGGGAGGCTGAGGCAGGAGAATTGCTTGAACCCGGGGCACAGAGGTTACAGTGAACCGAGACTGGGCCACTGCACTCCAGCCTGGGCAACAGAATGAGACTCGGTCTCAAAAAAAAAAAAAAAAAAAAGGGTTTTAAGTCCCTGATTCTCAAGCGAAGAAGCACTGCAGAGTGGTAATGTTACCTGGCCAAAGTAATATATTTAGTAAGTGATAAAGCCAGGATGTAAACTAAGATGTGTCTCATTCTGAAGACCCTGGTCTTCCCTCTGTATCATGACACAATTGCCTCCCAAAATTTTATATTAAGAGAGTTAAGAGTATCCAATAAAACCTAAATTAATATTTGTCATATAATAGAGAGATTATAAATGTCATAGGAAGAAGACAAGTTGAAACAAGTATGATAGGATGAGCAGATAGGGTAGCATGGTAGAAGTGACATTTTAATGGGGTCTTTTAGGATGGTTAGGGTTCCCTCTCAGACGTAAGTAGAAAAAAAGTGAGATAGGTTAAGGAAGAAGAAAAAATGTGCAAAATTAACAATTAAGAAATGCAGGAAACATAAGGAAATGGAAAGAATATAAAATATGTTGCCATGAACCATTTCCAGCAATTTTGGGCACAGAGTATAGAAAGCTTCCAAGTGACTACTGTGCATAAGACAGTGGTGTATATGTTTTATTTTATTCCTAGGCATAAAGAAAGCCCATATTTTCCAACCCCCTTTGTGTCTCAGTATGATAAGGTGACTGTGTTCTGGTGGGTGGAATGGTGGGAAGAAGTGCCCGAGCGATTCACCCAATTAAGAACTTTCATGAGTGAGAAAGCAGCCATTAAGTTATCAGTGCTGGCAGTGAAAGAAGTACTCCTAGCTTGGGACTATACCTTTTAGACGGGCATCTTCCAAAGCGTATTTGTCATAACATTTATCCATAGAAATGCTCCATTATAATGGATTTTTGTTAAATATGCCTGAATATTCATATTCTGCATATTATATCCCCTCTGAGAGACTCGTAATAAATACCAGGTTATTGAGGACTGTGAGAAGTCATGTAGTACAGCAACCTAGTAAAGTGTTTAACTTGATATTTTTCAAACACATTTTCCCCGGGTAACTTATTCTAGTAACATCTACAATATCTTCGGAAACTCATGATTTATAAAACACAGCGTGGGAAATCATGCTGTTGTCAATGTGGATCCACTGAAAATGTTTCACCAGAGAAGCAACAGTTCGTTCTTTCTCCCTAAGTCATGAAATTTCACCCTGTGATTGCTTTTACATTAACTCATCAACTTTTCTTTAAGGTAAGAGGAACTGCTAATCTGAGTCAGAGTTCAAAATCTTGTTTGGGCTATACTCACTTATAACTGTCACTGTGCATTTGAAGTCCACATGAATTGGCTCTTCCCATACAGTTCTTGCTTCTTACACTAACATGGTTTCACTTCTGGGTCAAATGACAAAACTAACTCTCTCTCTCTCTTTTTCTCTCTTTCTTTCTCTCTCTCCACTTTCTCATTCTGGCATAATTCCCTTGAATCCTAATTTTGAGATTTGTATTTTGAAAGAAATTGAATAGGTGAAAGTAGGAAGTACTTCCCAGGCTTCAAATTTATGCTACTTCTTCCAACTCTATTTCACCTCAGGGTACAACACCCGCCTTAATTCTCTGCATGTAGCTTCCTCAAACCTTGCAAGGAAGGATTCTTTTGCAGGTAAAGGGGGCCAATTGCTTCCAGTCCCCTGCATGAGACATCATTGCATTTGAATTACACTTGAATCTCCATCTCAGAGCAACCCAGAGTTGAGGGTAAAATCATAGCAATTAAGCAGTGCTTAATGTATCTTTAGTACTTTGAAGAATCAATTTTTCATGAAATAATTATAATCTTAAGGGAGATATATCTGAATATTAAATATGATCCTTTTGCTAAAAAAAAAAGGAAGTTGTGCTCCAGAGAAGTAAAATATCTGCTCCAAAGAAACTGAGTAAGTTGATGAACTCCGTCATCCTAACCCTACTCCTCTAAAGTTCCCTCCAAGGGCAACCACTATGACTCTGTACATGGTCACAATAATACAATGTTTCCCTCAGGGACTAAACAAGCTATCAGTTTCCTCCTTTAGCAATACTAATTCCCATAAGATTATAGTAGCCATCAAATAAAAGATTATTTTATCATTATTATTTTTATCATTAATGTTTTCAGATATTCAACTCACAATGTTCTTGCCTGCTTTGAAATAAAGCAAGTTTTCCTTTTGAGATATGTCCAATGATAAAGTAAATTGGAAGAATCATAGTCTACATATCAGTCCCTTGAGTTACATGTTTACAAGAGGTACATGTTTACAAGAGGTGATATAATGTTTTCAGTTTTACAGTTTTAAAGTACAAGCTATTATGAGGTATATTAAGAAATATTATGGAGATTTATGTATTAGTAGAGACTAAACTATCTAACAATAATAGCTTACATTTGCAAAGCACTTTCACCTACGTTATTTCCTCTGAGCCTAAGATTAACCTCTGAAACTGGAAGAGCAGGGAATCTTATCCCTTTTTCTACAAATGAGAACATCTATACACTGTAAGATACAATAATTTTCCCAAGGTCACAAAGTCAGTAAGGGGTTGAGCAAAAACACACAGTCAGGCCCTTTCTTAGATTCATGCTCTTATTTCACCATCATATCTTTGATGTGATGAGGACAGTAGAGAAAAAACAGATTTTGGTGTATAATAGGTCTGCGTATAAACTCTCTGGCTCCAGTTATTCTAGCTCTGTGCCCAAAAAGAAGTCATTTCACCTCTCTGAGCCCTCACTCACTTAATGTAAAATCAGGTAAAGCATACTTACTTTCATTGTTTCCAGTATTGAGACATCATCTGTCAACTCTTTGGAACATAGAAAGTTCTCAGCACATATTAGTTCTCTTGAAATGCTATGAGTCTAAGATTGTCTTTTGGAGAATTCTGATTTCAATTTTAAAGGGAAATGAGCCTCACTATCTCAGGTTGGTGCTATGAGGACAAAGATATTCTGTTACCTAACATCTTTATCTTCATTGCCTGCTATTGAGCATGATGCATATGAGGTGTTTGGCAAATATTATTTTTGAAGAATGAATAAAGAAATAGTGGTCGTCTCTTCTTTAATATTTGTTTGGCCTCCTACACATATAATGCATGGTCCAAGGAGCATTGTGAATTTCTGGTATGAAACAAGGTCCTTGGCCTCAGAGCCCTCCCAAAGAGCACATGATGAGTTGCAGTATAAAGGTACTCAAAGGCAAGTACCCAAGAGAAAGAGACTGACGCAACAGGAACCCAGGGCATGGCAATTCAGCAGTTCAGCCATTTCTGTTCCTGGATGCACCAGAAAAATTTGCCTTTCAAGAGACCTCATCTGTCAAAATTTTTGGCCTATTCCCCTGGCAGCTATCTCTACGACCCAGCCTCTTATTCCAAAAGTAAGTTAAGGACCTCAGCATTCCAGTCCTTGATAAATAAGCCCCTCTCTCTGAGAGCCTCAGTGACAGATAAATCTGTCCACCCAAGGGCATTTCCCAAGCAGGACGGGCTGTTTAAACTCCTTACCAGATTGCAGCTGGCACCCGCCACGTTGATTTTTCTCTCTCCTTATAATCATAATGGGATCTCAGCAATAAAGATGGATTTGTTAATTTCCATCCCCTTCTCACTTTCTCTTTTAATCACTGTCGAGCATAAATTAATTTCAGCTTAAAGAGCTTTCAACAAGATTCCGTCATTGTCTAGGGCACCTAAAGGTCAAAAAACAGGAGCCTCTGAAAACACTCATCAGCTGTTTGCCAGGAATAAACTTTTAGTTATTGACACTTCATTATTTCTATTTTGTCCATGGCAAGCTGGAGTCAGGAGAGAGAGAGAGAGAGAAACCAATTTGATCACCCACCTGCTATGTTGAGTGTCACATTTTTTTCCAAAGTCTGATGAAGTGGACTAAAGTTTCAATATCAGGCTTGATATCACTTGCATATTTCTCCAGGGTAAGATATAGAGTCAAGTTTTTGGGTCACCAGGCCTGTTTAAATTCCAATTCTGCTATTTATCAACTGGGGTGCCTGGGGAAAAATACATAACTTCTGAATTTTTGTCAGCTAAGATGTCAATAATTGTGTTCATCTTACGGAATCACTGTGTGAAATTGATGAGAGAGACTGTAAAGAATGGAGTGTTGGCCTAGAATGTCATAGGTATCTCACAAAATGTAGCCACAATCAATAGCATTTCCCTTACATGTCTACCATATGAAAGTTTATTGTGAGACAGGGACTTTGATAAAGGGAAAAAATTAGAGAAACATATAGTATCACTAAGGAATGCTTCTTGTGTCTTACCATGGACAAGGGTCAGTAATGTGGTATGGAAAAACCTTTCTAAGTGACTTGTAAATATAAACAATCTTCCATGCTCTTTGCTGGACACTGGAGTAAAGTTTGGTGTTACTCAGATCAAGCTTATGTCTCATTTCTGCTACTTACTAATTATGTGTGATCTTGGCAAATTAATTCCATCTGTGAGCCTTAGTTCTCTCAACTGTACAATGGGTAAAGCACTTCCCATATTTGATTATTCATGAACATCAAATGACATGATATATGCAATTAATAAACAGACAGATTTAGGAATATCAATAATAGGTCTGCTTTGTAATCTACATGTCACTAAACAAAATGATAAAAACACTAATAGTAATATTTAATACATATAGCACATTCTACATGCTAGCAACTTTTCTAAACTCTTTATATAATTTATCTAACTCTCACTCAAAACCACATAATGGAAGTGTCAGTGTTGTCTTCGTCTTACACATGTGAAAACAGAGGTCAGAGGAATCATTTAACTTTCCCGCTGTTAAATATTTAATAAGTAGTGAAATCGGGATTGAAAATCTGTGTAATCTGCATTCAGAATCTGAGCTCTTAAGGATTTTGTACCCTGCTTTGGTTGGATCAGGGAAGAAGATGCTAGTCTACCTAACTAGCTACTAATAACGTGGTATGTCATTACCATTCTGGTTTTTCTTTTATAGCATTCATTTATTCTACATGTATTTATTGAGTGTCTACTGTGTTCTAGGTATTAGTTAAGTTGTTGGAAGTACAGTAGGAAACTAAACAGACAAACCCCTCTGTTTTTGCAGAGTTTATATCCACTGGTGTTAATGGCTAGAAAAGGCAGACGTGGAATAATAATAAAAAGGCATGGATTAGGAACTTCTGGGGCCTGATCATAATAGCAGTGCAACACTCTGGAGACACTTCAGTTCTCAAAACCTTATATAGACCTCTTACAACTGCAGGCTAAGAATTGTGTTATTTCATGCTCATGACAACCCTGGGAGACAGGTACTGCTAATACCTGCATTTTGCGTATAAGGAAATAGCTGCATAAAGGGATCAAGTCACTTGTATAAGAACATATACAGGAAGTATTAAAGGTAGACTTTGGATGCAGGTTTGCATAAGACAGGACCTGAAAGTTCTAAAGTCCTGGCTATATGGACTCTGATTTAAATGCAGTATTTATTTAAACAAAAGCAGCGCAGACAAGAGGATTCTTTTAGAATAATTGTTCTCAAGTCTTTAAAAACACATTTTGTCTTTCTAACATTTTGTCTCCTTTTCCTCCTCAACCTTAGCTCCATTCTAACCACTGCACACACCCCAAATTTGTAAATTCCGGAGTAAGCCATTTCAAAACTATTTCTAATTGTGCTCTCAACTAAAAAATGTCAGGTATATGCATGATTTCTCCCAAGGACTTGTAAATAAGGATATGAGGTGTGGTATATATTACTCTGAAGCTGGTGGGGCTGCAGAGGTCAAAATAAAGTGAAGACAAAGGGTTCAGAAAATGAAATTTAATTACTATTTGGTCATTTTGAGTGTGATGTATTTTGATTCTGGACTTGGGCTGCTTTCATTAAACCAGCATCCAGAAGAGAAGTCTTTAACCTTTTGTTTGTTTGTTTGCTTTTTCTTTTTTGAGACAGTCTCACTCTGTCGCCCATACTGGAGTGCAGTGGTGCGATCTGAGCTCACTGCAACCTCCGCCTCCTGGGTTCAAGTGATTCTCCTGCCTCAGCCTCCCAAGTAGCTGCGATTACAGGCACATGCTACCACACCCAGCTAATTTTTGTATTTCTTGTAGAGGCGGGGTTTCACTATGTTGCCCAGGTTGGTCTCGAACTCCTGGGCTCAAGTGACCCACCCATCTCAGCCTCCCAAAGTGCTGGGATTACAGGCATGAGCCACCGTGCCCACCCGCCTTTAATATTTTTAACACATATTATAGAAATTACATTTGGCTCAGTCCAGTATGTCCAGGCTTCTATTCCGGATATTAAAGGAGAGTTTGGGTGATAGCCATGTCTTAGATTTCTAAAGATGGCAAATACTGGTAAAAATTTTTAAGGTTTAAAACCCATGTTTACATACATTATCTTACATTGGATCATCCTTAAGACAACCTTGTTGGTCGCTCATTATCACCTCTGCTTTGTCAATGAAGAATGAGAAAACTGAGTTTTTTATGGACTTTTGTTTTTCCCCAAAATATACTCTGATGAACATTAGACGTTGTGCTAAGCCACTCCAGGGGCCACTGAGGAAGAACAGGAGGGACTTAGCTGGAAGTCTCCCACTCCAGTCTCAACCAGAGCAAACATGCTTTAGGACTCATGCAATATTTATTGAGTGTCTACCATATCATAGCCACTGTGTAGGGTGGTTCAGACAGACTTTTGACCAAGACAGACTTGTAGGCCCTTTCCTCTTGACTTCTTTGTAGCAGGGAGTTAGATAAATGCACTAACCATTATTTAATTATATTTCTGATAAGTGCTACAAAGAAACAGATCAAGCTGTATAATAAGAGCTGATCTGTATAGCATGGGGGCATCGATCATCAATGAGATTTAACTTTCACAGAGTGGTTCATGTCTTTAAAGAGTTTGAAAGCCATTATATTAAGAAAACAACCCCACATTTATTTACTTATTATTATTTTAAAAAATAATCCCACATTTAATGAGATCTCAGGTAATTCCCAGAAAAATAGCAACTTTGTTGAATCTCATTTTAGCACCTACAGTGGACTGCTTATAAACAACAGAGATTTATTTTTCACAGTTTTGGAGGCTTGGAAGTTCAAGATCAAGGAAACAGCAGATTTAGCATCTGGAAAAAGACTGTGTTCGAATTCATAGGTGGTGCCTTCTAGCAGTGTCCTCATATAGCAAAAGAGGCCACTGAGCTCCCTCAGACCTTTTCTTATAAGGGCTCTAATTCTATTCATGAGGGTTCCTCCATGACCTAGTCACCTCCTAAAGACCTCTCTTACTGCCCATCACCTTGGCATGGGGGTGGGGGGCCGGTGGTAGGATTTTAACATATGAATTTTGAGAGGATGCAAACATTCATATCATAGCAGATACCAAATGTGCAATAAAGGTTTTTTTTTCCTCAATCATGATTTTTTTAAAATTGTGTAAGGATTCCTTTTAAAATAAATTTTGTTGTGTATAATTAAGGTATACACCATGTTATAGGATACACATGGATAGTAAAATGGTTACTATAGTGAAGCAAATTAACGTATTTCACATAGTTACACATTTTGTTTGTTTTGGTGGCAAGAGCAGGTAAAATCTATTTATTCAGTATGACTCCCATACACAGCACAGCTTTATTACCTAGAGTCCTCATGCTGTATATTAGATCTCCACACTTATTCTTTCCACGTATCTGCTACTTGGAGTCTATTGTATTTATTTGGTCTGTCAAAATAACAGGACATTAAAAAAATTAGAGTTTTTAAAAACTACTAATAATGACAATGACTCGATTTATTATATCAAAATATAAAACAATAAAAGTCTATTTAAAAAGTAGAACTTATCACACAAGCACTTCCTTCTACTATTAAATTCTATATTGATAATAAGATTTCAAGAGGAACAACTTAGTATTGACAATTGTTTTGGTTTTGGTTTCAGTATGTTTTTTGTGTTTCGTTAATAAGTTTGGTTCGGTGGTATACATGTACAAGCACTATTTTAAGAAGTACGTACGTAGATTTACACTTGAGTAATGTTATAATGAAAATAATTAAAACCTTCATGGGTGGTCCACAAACGATTGTTTACTCTTTAAATGAGAACTTTGTATTACATTAATTTGCAGTTGATGAAGGAAACACTGAACCGGTTTTGACTGAGAAAAGGGCAAAATAAGATCTATGTTGAAAAAATATTTATCCACCACAGACAGAATGGATTGGAAAGGAACTAGGCGGGCAGGGAGACCAGATAGGAATTTTATTTCGTGGGAGAGACAGTACGAAAGCCTGAATCAATATAGATATATTTTGGTGCAATAATAAACTCTTGTTATTGGTAATGATGATGATCATTTAGCAGCACAGAAGTTGCACCTCTGTGCCAAATACTTACAAGGTCTGTAGATTTCAGGCCAGAAATTAGTAAAGGGGCATTTTGTCAAGCTTATTTCCTTGTAATAGTTGTCCTCAACGGCCATTTGTGGATTTGACTTGATTACTTTGTGTGCATTACAACCCAATTAAATCCAAGCCATGTCTTCACAGAGAGCCAGGTCTACGAAGACAACATAACAAGGACAATCTTTAGAACATCCCTACCCTACTTCATCCTCATAATTCCAGGCAAGAAATCTGATTCAGAAAACTGCGGTTAGGAAGGTGACAGAAAGGATTGCTTAGTAGGAAATCCTTAGTAGGAAAATGACCAGCCAGAATTTTATTTCTTCTAATGCTATCAGGTCTGAGAACTACAAAGGGAGAGAAATGACCAAAGGGAGAGATTGTTCCCTCTTCACAAATATAAATGAGTAAATGGCAATTCCTGTTCATTAAAATTCTATGCAGATAAAGAATGAAAATTTGTAGATAATTAGCCGATTTCTCTATTTGCAGAAACTCGGTTGAGCATAAATAAAGAATGGCCCGGCTATCCATGCATGTGGTCATCGTCTTCAAATGGAAAAATCTGCTCATCACCATTATATATAATTTTTCATGTCATTTGCTTTGAAGCATTAACAAAAAGAAATATACAATTAGAAGAATGAATGCTGCTTCTCTATTCATTGCCCCTGACTTTTGCCTCAAATACAGCACAATCAGAAATGATGCCATTGTCTCCAATTCTGAAAACCCAGTGGCAAGAGTACCGAGATCCCCACCTTGATATCTTCTAAAGACCATATGCTTATTACTAGGTCTCAGGACCAGCACGAACCCCACAACAAAGTGAGGTCTCATTAATTTCTATCTAATCTCAGATTTGTAAAATGTCATGCACATTTCCCATCATACCATAATCATGCCAAGTATCATAATCAAATCTTCAAAGCCAAGAGGGGCTTTTTTAATTCTGTGAGGGTCCACGCTCTTTGTGTCTTGCTTTTGTTTCTCCTCTAGCCGTGAATGACTCAAATTGATATTGGGCTCCTCCTGAGTCTTTAGCCTCAATCACATCAAAATGATGTATTTTATTCAAAAACACCTATTATATACCTTTTAGGGTTAATCATTACTTTCTCTGCACTCTCAAAACTTCCAGATTTGTTCAGATTACTTCTAATTTATTGTCATCATTATAATTAATCTTGTCTGATAAGAGACTGAAGATCATGATTGTACTTTGTCTTTTTTTTTTTTTATCCTTTTCTTGGACTCTTCCAGTACACTGGACAAAGTAAGTCTCCAAAAGCTTAAAAAGTTTCCCAGCTAACACTAGGCTTTCATATAGCCTTTGCTTCCTTTGATTTTCTCAAGTACTTTATGATTTATTCTAACTTAATAATTGAGGCATAGGAGTCTTGAAATAATGTTACAGAGATCCTCAATCACACAATGTATGGGTGATATGGTTGAATAACAATTAAATTTATGTGAGGCCAAGATACCAGGACTCTTTGCTCTACACCATTTGTGGAAAGTTGAAAACATGAGTTCCAAAACACCACAAATTTGGGACTCAGTTTATCTTTCATCAAGTGTTTTCCAGCTCTACTACTCAGAAAGTTCAGAGGTCTTTTTGTTATGCAAAAGGAGATATTTAATCCATGTGTGTCGGCGACACTTTCTTTACCTTAGAGTAAGAGGTGACATGGGTGTATTTAAGAATACAAGGGGCTGGCCGGGCGTGGTGGCTCACGCCTGTAATCCTAGCACTTTCGGAGGCCGAGGCGGGCGGATCACGAGGTCAGGCGACCGAGACCATCCTGGCTAACATGGTGAAACCCCGTCTCTACTAAAAATACAAAAAATTAGCCGGGCGTGGTGGCGGACGCCTGTAGTCCCAGCTACTCGGGAGGCTGAGGCAGGAGAATGGCGTGAACCCAGGAGGCGGAGCTTGCAGTGAGCTGAGATCGCGCCATGTGCTCCAGCCTGGGCGATAGAGCGAGACTCCGTCTCAAAAAATGCAGAACATCCACATTGTAAAGGCGTTTTCAGAATCGATTGGGATAACATTGATAAAGTACTTTTCCTGTTATCTGCACATAGTGGGCACTTTATACAGCTCATTGTGTAGTCTCCGTGCTCTCATTTGTTTTAGTAATGGTGGCAATGGGTGTCTCCTCTACTTTCTCTTCCTTCTCTACTTATTCTTTACACCTTTCACTTCTTAAAACTTAGTCAGGAAATATACTTTCTTTGATGAGAAATGTAGCATCAAAGACCGAGTGAGGCATCCAATTAGGTGTTCAAGAATTTCTTAGTAAATTTTAATTGGATTTTCCATCAGTAGCAATTGTCATTACCACTCCCTTTCACCTCAGAGTAGACACTAGCCAATATGCCCAGAACTTTAGTAATTTTACACTCAATTGGTTAAATGTTGCCACCTTTACTAGGATTATATGCGCTGGTTCTTCTATACATGTTAAAAAGAAACAAATCAACCTTAAAATTCAGCAAGGTGCAAGGAACAGAAGGAGACAGTGAGTTGTACATTTTTCCCTTCTTTTTCCCTCCATTCACTCACTGCTCACTTGTGCAATGTATAATCATTCTGGGTTCTTTTTCTCCTATCTAGACCCATCACATACACACACACAAAATTTATTAACTATTTTAAGTTAACTTAGTATCTCTTGTGTAGTTTTATCTATTATTCCCAAGAAGGCAAATTCTGACCAGTGTCCATACCATCTTCTAGATGTCTCTTTTATTCCTTTCTATTTAGGACTAATGGCATGTTTAACTAGAATGAACCTCTTTTTTTTGTTGTTCTCTTCATAGCAGCTTTCAACTTTATACAGTAAGTGCAGTGTCATGGAATACTAGGTAAAATTTAGATCAAGGTAAAGAAGACTGGAATCTTACTCTAGTATTTGAAGTCTAGAGCTTACGAATTTTCAAGGGCTCTGCTATGGCCTGAATGCTTGTGTTCCCCCACAGTTCACATGTTGGAATCCTAATCCCCAATGTGACAGTATTAGAGTGTGAGGGCTTTTGAAGGTAGTTAGGTCATGAGGATGGAGCCCTCATGAATGGGAGACTGTCATTATAAAAGAGACACAAGAGAGACTTGTAACCCATGTGAGAACATAGCAAGAAAGTACTGTCCAAGAACCAGTAAGTAAGCCCTCAGCTGGCAGATGCTGAATCTGCTGGTGTCTTGATCTTGGACTTCCAAGCTTCCAGAACTTTAAGAAGTAAATTTCTGTTATTTATAAGCCACCCAGGTTACGGTAGTTCATTATAGCAGCCCAATAAACTAAGACAATCTCTGTAAGTAATTTATTTTCAGGGCCATCCATTTGTAAGTACATTTGGCCCTTAAACAACACAGGTTTGAACTGTGAAAGTGTACTTCTACTTGGATTTTCTTCTGCCTCTGCTACCCCTGAGACAGCAAGACCAATCCCTTCTCTTCCTTCTCTTCCTCTGTCTAATCAGTATAAAGATAATGAGGATGAAGATCTTTAGGATGACCCACTTCCACTTAAAAAATAATAAATATATTTTCTCTTCCTTATGATTTTCTTAATAACATTTTATATTCTCTAGCTTACTTTATTGTAAGATTTCAGTGTATAATAAATATATATAACAGAATATTTATTGACTGTTTATGTTGTTAGTATGGCTTCCAGTCAACAATACCTTATTAGTAGTTGTTTTGGGGAAATCAATTATATATGGATTTTTCAACTACACAGGGGAGTCCATTCCCCAAACCCCTGCATTGTTCAAAGGCCAATTGTACATATTTCTGTTAACTCACTTCCTCTATGCCATAATGTCAAGGCTTCATTTATTTCACACTGCAAGATAATAACTATCTGCCTTGTGATATTTAAAATAGTTTGATTCCAAGAGACCCCATATGCCAATTAAGGGCATCTTCAATCAATTAATGATTGTCATCTTTCCCATACATTTTTCTCTTTTCCATAGTCTACAGCAAAACAATTGACAAATAGTAGGTTTCTAATAAAAGTTTCATAATGAATGTATATATAAATTAATACATATTGTGGACAAGAAAATTCAACAAGCTGCATGCCTCCATGGTTCTCTTGCAGTGGTGTGGGTATGGAAGGATCTCCCAAAACAAAGTGATCAAACCGAGATTAGAGAATCGTCTCCCAGAAAACGCATATAATCCTGTCATATTTAATTCTCAAATTATAGAGCACAACTCATTGGTAGGTTACCAAAGTACTTTGGTGGGTTGTGAATTAAAATTTAAAAATCGCATTTATTTTGCCATTGTTTAGTATTTCAAGGTGAATTATGAAGAAATTTATATTTTTATAAAATTTATTTATGAATTGTCTTCTAAGAAAGATACTGGTTGTCACCAACATCAGATATCAATAAATTAAAAATTAATACCTAGCTAAAATTTACTGAGGACTCTATTTCCTTGCTGTAATAAAGTTTCTGGTGTCATTTCACTTTTGGCAATGGTGAAAATCTCCCATGTATATTTGCACACCTAAAAGCTGGAGTCTCCAGAGTTTTAAAGCGAGATATCTTTGTATCATTTGTGCCATCTTAGATCAGCTGTGTTTTCCAACTGCTGCTATATGTACATTTCAATTTGAGTTATTTTTTGGTTTATCTCAACAATGATGAAAGTAATTGCTGTGAGTTTTTGGCTATCATTACATGGTACACATTGATACCACCATCTATTTAGTCATGCATTCATTGTGATTTAAATAAGATTGTTCATCTAATTCTTAAAAGAATCAGTATATTCTTTGCACAATCTTTCACCCCCTACATATTTTCTATGCAACTGACCTTCCAGCTGGTTCCCTGGTGTTGATTTCCCAAAGATGGGATGAGAAAATTTTACCTGACATAAGTAGACGTAATCGAGTATCTGTGAGAACTTTCTCTATCACTAGGTATTTAGCTTTCTTGGAGCAATCATATTGTCTATTTCTTGAGGCATCCTTAGTGTTTAGAACAGCATTTAGCCCATAGTAGGTGTTCAAAAAATTTTTATTACATAAATTAATATATAGTTTTAAAAAATCATACAGATTAATCATACATATTTAAATATACATTTTAAAATTATATGTTATTACATAATATTTTCACACTTAAAACTTCTTCCAATCCTCCCAGTAATATTAGGTAGTAAGCAAGGCAGCTAATGCTATGATTTTATATGTTTGCAGGTGATGAAATTGAGGGCTGAGAATACTTCCCCAACATTAAGAATCCACAGGGAGAACTTTGTTAAAGGATATAAAGTTACAGATAGTGAAGAGGAATTAAGTTCTAATACTCTATGCCCCTGTAGGATGACTATAGTTAATAATAGTATATTACATAGTTTCAGACAGCTAGAATATCGAGTGTTCCCAACACAAAGAAGTGATAACTATTTGAAATGATGGATATGCTAATTACCATGATCTAATTATTATACATTACATATATTTAAATATCACTATGTACTCCATAAATATATACAATTATTTTTGTTATATAAAAAATTAAAATTAAAATAAAATTAAAATTATAAAATTAAAAATTTATAAAATTAAATTTTATAAATTAAAAAAGATTAAAATTTTTAAATTTTATAAAAATTAAAAGATTAAAATTTTTAAATTTTATAAAAATTAAAAAATAAAATGTTTATTTATTTAAAAAATCTATTTAGCGACAGAACTGGTGTTCAAACTCATACTGCCCCATTCTTACTCTGGTGGCTTTTTTCTATAGCTTCCTCCCAACTCTTAGATTTCACCATTCAAAGTGAAAGCCATGATGGCCATACTTCCCTCTCTCTGGTCCCCTTCAGAGACATCCTGCGCTACTGCATAGCTTTCTCTCACCAAAGCATCCTTAAGTGCTGAAAACACAGCACCGCTGAGCCTACTCATCAGCCAGTTGGCACTTTTCCAAATGAGCCACTGAATGGCAAATGCACAGATAACACTGGGATAAAACGAGCTCCTCTTATTGATTTTCCAAACCAATATGGCACGGGTGCTCCCTCTTTGTGCCATCTCCTCCCTCTGCCCGGAGGCATTCTCTGCCCGTCCATCATTTTAATTAGACATTACACCTGGCACAAATGCTGAGTTGATTAACCTTAAAGGAGCTGAATAGGTTCTCTGATCGTTAACACGGGGCCCCTGACATATTATAACTCATGTTAACATGTGCTCTTGCACAAACTCACAGCTTCTTCAGCCCACTTTCCAAAGCCACCGTGCGGGGTAATAGCATCTACAGAGAGCTCTTTGTGAAGCGCGCTCCCATAATGATGCCGTGAAAAGCAAGATTTAAAAGATGGATTGGTGTGGACTCTGCAGATACCACTTTTTAATGTTTATATAAATGCACCTTCAGTGTCAAGGGGGTTCTCAGGGATGGTACTTCGTGTTAGGATGTCGTAAAAAAGCGAACACTACTTTTGGAACCGGAAGGCGCAGGATTTCATCCTGTGCTGACTGTGATCTTAGAACAGTCTTTTAATTTCTCTAGGTTTCGAACTGCTCCTATGGAAAACAGAGATCCAAAAGAACGTGAAGGTTTCCTTGCCTTGTCCATTACTACCACCCACCAACTTACCTCTCACCTAGCATGGTACACAGAGAACATTTCAGTGAACCCTTATTCTTTTTTTTTTTTTTTTTTTTTTTTTTTAGAAGGAATCTCCCTCTGTCTCCCAGGCTGGAGTGCAGTGGCGCGATCTGGGCTCACTGAAAGCTCCGCCTCCTGGGTTCACGCCATTCTCCTGCCTCAGCCTCCGGAGCAGCTGGGACTACAGGCGCCCACCACCACGCCCGGCTAATTTTTTGTATTTTTAGTAGAGACGGGGTTTCACGGTGTTAGCCAGGATGGTCTCGATCTCCTAACCTCGTGATCCGCCCGCCTCGGCCTCCGAAAGTGCTAGGATTACAGGCGTGAGCCACCGCACCCGGCCGAATCTTTATTCTTTAATGCTTGTTAAATAGACTTTCTGCCTCAAATAATTTATCCTTTGTTGATGAGGTAGGCTGTCTTAGAGATGTCAAAGAACCCTCTTTTGCCCTCTAAGTCCCCAGATAAATCACTCAAATCAGTTGTTATGTATTTTTCCCGTAGGCCTCAACTTAATGTTCTGCCTCCTCCAGAGTTAAAAAAAAAAAAAAAAAACCTTTAAAAATAATATCTTCATAAAGAAAGCTGCCTCTGGACCTAACATGCTTTTATAACCCAGTGGGGAGAGAGAAAAAAATTAAGGCAATGAAAATGAAGAAGAGAATTTTAGTTATCATTTCCCTTTTTCACAGAAGCTTCCTCCTTTTGGTTTAAGGAAAGGATCATTTTTCTTTTTTTTCCTTTTTTTTTAAATTATACTTTAAGTTATGGGGTATATGTGCAGAACTTGCAGGTTTGTTACATAGGTATACATGTGCCATGGTGGTTTGCTGCACCCATCAACCTGCCACCTACATTAGGTATTTCTCCTAATGCTATCCCTCCCCTAGCCCCCCAACCCCTGACAGGCCCCAGTGTGTGATGTTCCCCTCCCTGTGTCCATGTGTTCTCATTGTTCAACTCCCACTTATGAGTGAGAACATGCGGTGTTTGGTTTTTTGTTCTTGTGTTAGTTTGCTGAGAATGACGGTTTCCAGCTTCATCCATGTCCCTGCAAAGGACATGAACTCATCCTTTTTTATAGCTGCACAGTATTCCATGGTGTATATGTGCCACATTTCTTTATCCAGTCTATCATTGATGGATATTTGGGTTGGTTCCAATACTTTGCTATTGTGAACAGTGCTGCAATAAACATACATGCGCATGTGTCTTTATAGTAGAATGATTTATAATCCTTTGGGTATATACCCAGTAAAGGGATTGCTGGGTCAAATGGTATTTCTAGTTCTACATCCTTGAGGAATTGCCACACTGTCTTCCACAATGGTTGAACTAATTTACATTCCCACCAACAGTATAAGTGTTCCTATTTCTCCACATCCTCTCCAGCATCTGTTGTTTCCTGACTTTTTAATGATTGCCATTCTAACTGGCGTGAGATGGTATCTCATTGTGGTTTTGATTTGCATTTCTCTAATGACCAGCGATGATGAACTTTTTTTCCTGTGTTTGTTGGCTGCATAAATGTCTTCTTTTGAGAAGTCTCTGTTCATAGGAAAGGATCATTTTTCCACAGCAGGTCTGGAATTGAAGTCATGGATCTATTCCTCTGCTCTCCCCTGAAGATGAAAATAACTGGTAAATTAGACTTTGAGCTTCGTGATAGTAGAGACCAAAATTAACTGATATTTGGTATCTCTAATGCTAAGAACAATGCCATATACATAGTAGAAATGAAACACACCTTAATTGAATTGTGTGAAATAGTGGAAATTTCCAGCATAAGCAAAGACTAATATGGAAACATGTTTTTGTCTGAATGACATTTTCATTTCTGAAACAGCATTATTTTGGTGGCAAAGTATTCTAATTTACCTTTGGCCAAATACTTGAATTATAAAGGGGAGAAGGGTTATTGCAAAGGAGAAAGAACTTGCATCTTTCAGAGGCAAGCTATTCCACTAGTTTGGCCTGTGATCTGGTAATAGATATATATATATATATTTTTCTTGTTGTTTAGACACTGTGTGAATTTGGTCAAGTTACATGTCTCTTCTGAGCCCTATTTTCTTTCATATTTAGTTGTGAAAACTAAATGAGCTAATATATGTACAGCTTGCACCACAGAGTTATGCAGTCAGTACTAAGTTAGCAGCACTTATTAATCATTTCAACATACCACAAAGAAAGAGAGAGAGAGAAGGAGAAAAAAAGATAAAATTCTGAGAGTTTCTGTCAATCATTCTATAAATAAAGAGAAGCTTAAAAAGGGGGAAATTCTCATACTTTGCCTTAAAATGTAGGTAGAAATTAGGCTCTTTGGAAATTCCTGGAAATGAGAATTTGTGTTCTGACACAATAATCTTATTTCTCATATCCTTGTCTGGGAATCAAAGGCAGGGCCAGAAAGAAAGACCGATGAGCACCTCTTTTTATCTCTTGAAACTTGAGGACTTCAAAGGTGACCCACTTAAACAAAATCCCTGACCTCTAATCCTTGTCCATTTCTGTAGAAAGGTCAACATCTCTCTGGTTCATGGCTCATGGCAAAAGGAGAAATATGTAGCTTCACAGGGCAGCTTCATAGATTGAGGCCTACACTGTGATGAGTTAATAGGCTTCATCTTCAAGAAGTAGAGTATCTGGAATTTTTTAAAGCACCTTCATCATGCTACAATCCTGCTAAAGAAAGGTCTATTTTTCCTCAATTACTACAGGACACAGACAGGACCACAGTTCCAATGTCACCAACCCTTTGGCACCTACGCTGACCCTCCTAGGTAGCATGCTCCAGTGCTCTCCATAGCATGATGTTTACCTCTGTTATAGGACATGCCATTTGCCTGTACTCATCTGGCTACTTCTTGCATCCCTGACTTAACTGTGTATTTTGTTAATCTTTGCCCTACCAAGCACAGTGCTTGCTATTGGTAAGGCTTTCAAGAATTGAATTTTTTGAATAATTAAATGGATGAACAAATTAACCAATGAAACAAGATGGCCCATTGAAAATAAAACATACTTTCCATTGAAGGAGAGCTGAGTTCACACACTGGCCCTTCCCTGAACTGACTGTGTGGCCTATGCAAGCCATCTGGTCTCTTTAAATCATAGGGTTCTCATAAGTAAAGTGAGTACAAACCTACAAACTATACTAGCTATTCAGCAATTGCCTCTCAACACCAAACCCACATTTCTGCACTATATATTTGTTTTCTTTATCATCTGGGGAATGCTGAAGTGAGGCTTCAAGACAAGAGATGAAGGAAAAGACACACTCCATCCTACTATGTTTTTATCTCTATCAGTGTAACTCAGCCAGGCTTATTCACCCAGGCAGCTGCAGTGCATTTCTGTAGCAGCAGGTGGTTCTGGGTTGCAGTTTTCTCAACACCTTCAGAAGCCACCTCATACATCTCCTCGGAGACACAAGACACTCTTCCTTCTCAGAGGCCTGAATCCCAGTTCCCTGGAGGCTTTCCTCCAACCTTTTCAGTTTTAATAATTCTCATTTCTTTCATTTTGCTCCTGACCTAGAAGGGATACCACTATCCTTTTTTTTTTTATCCTGTTTTCAGCTTTTCAATTCTCTGTAATATGGTTAACCGTTTTTACTTTAAATATTATCTTTGTAAGTAACTGGTGCCGTTTTTGCCTTCTGATTAGACAAGCACTGATACATCAACCTTGTAGGATTGTGGTTTATGTGAGACAGCACATTCATAAGGTCCTGCATGCAACGCTCTTCCTTTAGGGGTGGCTTTTTACGGAAAATTTACCATTTTAACCACTTTTGAGTGTACAGTTCAGTGGCAACAAGTGTGTTGACAACATTATGTAACCATCGCTACTATTTCTTTCAAGAATGTTTTCGTTTTTCTAAACTAAAACACAATACCCACTAAACAATAGCTTCCCATTCTCCCCTCACTCCAGCCCCTGGTAACCACAATTCCACTTTCTTTATCTATACAGTTGACAATTCTACATCTAAAATAAGTGGAGAATACAATATTTATCTTTTTGTGTCTGTCTTACTTTGATTACCCTAATATTTTTAAAGTGTATCAAATTTGAAGCATGTATCAGAATTTCATTCATTTTTATGGCTGAATAATTTTCTATTGCAGCGGCGCCCAACCTTTTTGGCACCAAGGACCAGTTTCCTGGAAGACAGTTTTTCCACGGACCTGGGGGGTCGGGGAGGATGGTTTCAGGATGAAACAGCTCCACCTCAGATCATCAGGCATTAGTTAGATCCTCATAAAGAGCGTGCAACCTAGATCCCTCACATGCGCAGTCTGCAAGAGGGTTCACACTCCTAAGGGAATCTAATGGATAGATTAGAGTCTATCTGCTGCTGCTGTGACAGGAGGCGTAGCTCAGGCAGTAATGTGAGCGGTGGGGAGCAGCGGTAAACACAGATGAAGCTTCACTTGCTCACTCGCTGCTCACCTCCTGCTGTGAGGCCTGTTTCCTAACAGGCCACACACCAGAACCAGTCCATGGTCGGGGGGTTGGGAACCCCTGTTCTATTGTCTGAAGATATGACTTTTTGTTCATCTATTGATACATCAATGGACACTTGAGTTGTTTCTACCTTTTGGTTATTACAAACAATGCTGCTATGAACATGAGTGTACAAATATCTATTAAAGTCATTGTTTTCCATTCTTTTGGGTATATGCCTTGTCTTACCATTAGGCTGCTATAACAAAAATACCACAGACGGGGTGGCTTAAACAACAAACACTTGTCTTACAGTTCTGGGGGCTGTCTAAGATAAAGGCACTGAGAGATTCGGTGTTTGGTGAGGGCCTGCTCCCTTGTTCATAGACAGCCATCTTCTTGCTAGGTCCTCATGTGTTGGAAGGGACAAGGAAGCAGCTTTCTGGCGTCTCTTTTACATAAGCACTGATCCCATTCATGAGGTTATGCCTTCATTACCTAATTATCTCCAAATGCCTCACTTCTAAATACCTAACATTTAGATTAGGTTTCAACATAAGGGGGAATAAACATTCAGTCTATGGCATACTAACAGTGGAATTCTTGGATCACATGGTAATGCTATGTTTAAGTCTTTGATTGGCTGCCATACTGCATTGCACATGATTTTACATTCCCACCAGAAATACACAAGGGACTTAATTTACCCACAGCCTTGCCAATGCTTCAACATTTCTGGTTTTTTCTACATATTAGCTATCCTAATATGTAAAGTGGTATCTGATTGTATTATTATTATTAATGTATAAACGTGTATAATGGAACAAATCTCCAATTTTAGAGCTATGCATGGATACTGTCATTTCGGCATTAAAAAGACTCAATAGGTAAAGAGGGGTGGCTTAATTGATAGTTTTCTCACTTTAATTCTGACACTACCACCACCATTATTATGTTTGGGATGGCAAAAACCTTTTCTTTTTGTTGCTTTTACATAACACAGATAAGCTAGACTTAAAAAAGTCTAGTAAATTTGGAAGGAAAGCATAAGAAAATAGACTAAAAATGTGAGGGGCAAGATAAATCATCTAACTTCTATTAATAGTTGATTTTATAGTTTTTATCTTACTTGGCTAGGTTCAGTTTGGTCTGGTAAGTTATTGAGCATCTAAAAAATGTTCCAGGTTCCATTTTATGCACTAGAGACACAGACTGAATTAAACAAAAACTTTGCCCACCCTCCCACCCCTGTCCAAGAAGATCACTACCAGCTAGTATCAGTCGGAGAGTTTTAATCTATTAACGTATATTGAGGATAAATCATTACACAGCTCACAGGCTGTGCCACTCTACTATCTGGATTTCAGCCTTAAAATATGTTTTAATATATCTGGGTACCTCTTCCCAGCCTGACTCAACCTGTCGGGTCCTGTGCTACTTAATCTGGGTCTTGAGGAGATGATCAGCGGGGTGAAACTATCTGTTTAAAAGTAGCTTCAAAAATCTTTGGAGAGAGGAAACTGTCTTTGTCTAGGAAAATGCATTGAAAACCTTCCTGGGGTGGTTGATGCCATCCTGAAAATATGGATTAAATGGGTCTAGGAAAGAAACAGCTAAACCCATCTAGGCAGAAATTTGGGGATGAAAAGAAAAATAAAAAACACAGAACAGAGATGGACAGAGAGGAAATGGGACAAAAGAAGACCTGAAATGTGCTAGAAGGATGAACATTGAGAAGTGGAAACAATTAATGGACTTTCAGAGGCAGAATTGAGGTTTTACGTTTTGTGTGTGTATGTGTGTGTGTGTGTTGTCTCAGTATGAATCATTTTCTATCATTTAATTCTTCAATAAAGTCATCTACCCAGGTATAAGCCTGTCAATTTTTGTTTGTTCGTTTTTTACTTCTTTTTGGAAATCAAAGAAGGAAGACCTTGGCTTCCACATCTAAGTTGATCCAGTGTAGAACAGAAAGGTATCACAGCACTGAATGAGAAAATATTCCGAAGTGGTTTCACTGGAAGAAGCTCACAGCCAAAGGAGGTTCTGAGAAAAGAAGACTGAAAAATTCACAGAAAATATTGAAAAACTACTAGAATTGCTTCAATTTATGGCATGGATATTGGAATTATTCATAATTTGGTTTTAAAGACCAAGGTGACTATGTGCAACTAGAATATCTAAGAACATTTGAAATCCACAACTGGAATATCTAAGAACATTTGAAATCCCAATAAAATGTGTTGCATAAAGTAGTAAATGGAAGCCGAGGCCTCAGATTCAGTCAGAATGAAGTTCATTTCTTATTTCTGCTTAAGTGTTTTGGGCATGTTACCCCTCTGAGTTTCAGTTTTCTCACTAGCTACATTGATAATAATGTCAAACTCATGGAGTGTTTTGAAGATTGAGTAAAATGATGCAAATCAAGCCTAGACTTCACCAATAAATCATAGATGTTATTCCAGACTCTTTTTGGTACATTCACAATAGGATTTATGTTACAAAATTCTGTTGACTTTCATCCTACCAGGGATATAAAAACTTGCTTAAAAAAACAAGTTTTACCTAGACATTACTGCGGCTATACTGCCAGCATTTTCTTAAGTGTTTATCTCCCTACTAGACTGTGAGCTCCCTGGTGCATGGCAGTACCTTATACACCTATGTAGCGTCAGTACTTGTCAAAGTCTATTGCTTAAATAGATGCCCACCATATATATGCTGAATGGATGACAGACGAATGGATGGATAGATGGATGAAGATGGATAGATGAATGGATGAAAAAAATTAATTACTGCTGATACAGGATCATCTAGTGCCAGTGTTCCAGAGAAATTCTAGGAAGAGACTAACCCAGAGACTTCTAAGCACAGACTTCAAAACCCTTCATGCACGCCCTCTGAGCTTAGTCTCCTATAACCTTTCTCCATTGTTTTATTTTCGATTAATTCTGATGTCATGGAAATAACAGGCATTTTAGATGCCTTCTCAGCTTTTATGTCTCCCCTCTCCAGTAGTCCCAAGTTTCGCTTGTGGTTCCCAGTGGTTCTGGGTCACAGTGTTTTGTTTTTCAGTTCAGTGTCCAAATTAAGCCTGCCATTGCAGGGTGAATCATATTATTTTTTCTTACAAAACTGGAAGACAGCACAAACTTTTCTCCTTTCTCTGGACTCTGTAGTATATCAATATGAGGCTGTAAGGTGTTATGGCCAACCTTACTATCATGAGAAAAACCAGGTTGAAGACAGACAAGGAGGGAAATCTTCAGCATCATGGAGAGAAATGGTGCCAAAGCCCTAATGGCATCATGAAACTCTGAATCAAACTATTCCTGAAGTCAACACCACATCTCGTTTATTACACTATATGATAAAACAGACTTGGCCTATAATTATATTGTTATTTGAGTCAGCTGAAAATGGACATTCTATAACTGATAGAGGAAGGCTGTTTTTTTAATTCTGAACAAACTTTCTTTCAACAATTTTTTTTCTGGTAATAGTAGGTTGGTGCAAAAGTAATTATGGTTTTTGCCATTAATTTCAATAATAGAATACCTATTTTTATTTTGGCGACTGTTTTTCCCTATGGCCTTGTGAATTTTGTCCCACCTCCTTCACAGCTAGGGCAAATCAGAGTTTTTCTGAAAGTCCAACATATAAACTGAGGATGAGGTATCATCCTGAGAATTGCTAACTAGATAGATAATGGAAGCCTGGAGCTTTTCCATGGTTCTTTTTGGACTACAAGAAGATAACCCATGTAATAATTAGGCTAAAAAGACTAAAACAACATTGAATATAGTATAAGGCCTTGATGACATCATTTGAACACTTAGATACAACCATGCCTGAAGATCCATCCACCAATTGCAAGTCTTGTCTATAAAATCAGTGAAAAGATTCTCAAAGAGATCTCATGGAGTTTCCATAACTTGTAGCTAGAACAGTGCTAATGAGAACATTGAACCTCTCATAGATCCTTTAAGTTCTCTTGATGAGTCCTGCTTCAGTGTTCTTGCATATGCTACTCTGACTCTCTGGAAAGTGATCTCTAAACATTTAGTTTTTGCCAGCCAATGATCCACTCCAAAATTTAGTGGCTTGAAACAATATCCATTCATTTGCCTCATGATTTTATGGCTGAGAAATTTGGAATAAGCAAGCTAGATGGCTCTTCCAGCCATGGCTGGGATCACTGATGCAGCTCTTTAGCTAGGCTCTCTGCTTTTGGAGTTTGCTGGCACTTGTCTGGTGTGACAGCAGTGACTGGGTCACATGGCTTTTCTCATCCAGCAAGCTAGCCTACATACATTTGGTTGTACGGTGGTCATAGGATTTCAAAGAAAGAGTAGAAGTATACAGAGCCTCTTGATGTTGAAATTTAGAACTGTCACAACATTGCTTATTGCTTCTACTGCACTCTTTTAGCCAAAGCAAGTCACATGTGACTATCCTAGATCTATGGAGCGAGAGAATAAGTAAGGAAGAGGTGGACTTTGCCCTTTCATAAGAAGAGATACAGAGTCTAATTTCACAGAAGCTTGGATACAGAGAAAAAGATAACTGCAGCAGATTTGGTAAACATCTTTCACAGTGTTCAACTAGCAAATTTTCTTCACCCTTCAAAACACGGCTTGGGTGCGACTCTGTCTTCAAAACCTTTCCAGATCTTGCCTGATTGCACATGTGGGCAAAACTCATCTTCATTTTAAACACATAATAGCTATTCATGAAATATTTGTTAATAAGTGAATGGATTTCTTCTCTATAAAAACTTAATAATATAGTTTTTATTGTATATTTTACCATTCACTGAAGTCGTCTGTCTTCCCTTTGGGCTGGCAACCTCTTTAATTTTTTTTTTTTTTTTTGAGCTGTATCTTTCTCATCTTTCTATCCCCAGTGCTTAGCACTGTTGTGTGTAGGGCAAGCATACAAATGTGTCAATGAACATCTTTCTGCCCAGAGTGAACTTTACCTTCTTTCTTACAAAAAAACAAAAAAACAAAACAAAAAAAAAAAGACTTCAAATGTAGGTCAGAGACTCTGCTTACTGACAACACTGACAAATTGGATTGCATTAGAGGTTCGGAACCACAAAAAGAACAAAACTCACGGTAGATAGTTAATCGTAATGAAATTAGTTCAGTGAATCTCCACCTAAATCAAATCAAATATCCGTTTTACGGGCTTATGAACAGATAGAATCATTCTTGCAACTGAAAGAGAGTTAGGAAGACAGTAAGTGCCAGCAACGATGTGACAGGGCTCATGTGTCTTTTTGTGTCACCTGGGACTGAGAGGTAAAAAAAAGAAAAACAAAAACAAATGAAGGCCCACATAAATAAATCGTAGTGGTTTAATATCACCAAATCAATTTGCAAATGGGTACAAGACGAAATTCAGTAGGCTGTTCCAGAGAACACATAGAAGTAAATTAATTATTTTATTACAGATGGAGAAATTATCAAAGATATATGGAATCTGATGAGAGACCCAGCTAACAATTTTTAGCAATATATTTTCTGTTAGCTTATTGTCCTACGTGTGCATATATGTATGTGTGTATACACACACTAATAATTTAAACAAACATTTTTACATGATTTTAAATTGGGCTTCTAATTAGGCATTTATCCAACATGAAAAAGATGCTTCAAAGAGTCCCTATATTTTTGGTCATCTTTATGGGAAAATGACAGGGTGGAAATTAGAAGTCGAGAAAAGAGATTAAAAAATGGATGTTTGAAGAAATTTTAGACGAGAAAACAGAGGTGGTTTCAGATATCAATTGTGCTTAGTAAATATAATTTATTTAGCACTTACTATGCGCTACTCATTTTTTAGTATCAAGGCTATTTAATAGATCTCAGCTAATTTCTTTCAGACTTGAGGATTATGCCACTATGACCTTTGCTTTTTAGCAGGCTGCCAACACAGAAATCTGGGGTAATGGTGCTAATGTTAGTAGTACCCCAACTTTATCACCCACACTGGCACTTTTATTAATTTTAAGAATTATAATGATAATAACTAGAATCATCACTTCATGGCTTATCAAATCTTACAAATGTTATTGTACTGTAATGCTTATGTTGTATCAGACTGAAATCAATATATTTATTTTACAGATCAGAAAAAAATGTGGCTAATTGACATGACAAAGATCACAGAACTACATTTATGAAAATACTGATTCACACCACAAGCTGCTTTAATTAGTGTAGATGTCCCCTGCTAAACACATTTCAGCATTAAAAAAAAAGAGTAGGTTGGGATATTAGAACAGATGTCCTTCAAAAGTATGTTTCTCTACAATTTGTTTTTTATCAGTACAATTCAATGAAATATAATGGAACTAAAAGTTTATGAATATAGATTGGATTCCTTGCTACCATCTCTTAACCCTTCCTCTAATTCATTCTCTGTTGCCACAGTGGTCTTTCCAAAATGCCAATTTGATCGTTATTCTCCACCGATTAAAAATATTCAGTGGCTTCCAATTAATTTTCTACAGTTCAGTAATTCAATTTTCCTTGCAGAACATTTAGTTTCCTTCATTACTTCCTATTTCCACACTAGTCATACCATTTCTCACTTTCTTGATTTTGGAAGCTTCATCTCTCTCTTGTCCACTGGGAAAATATCTAAGCTTCTTTAAGGTTTATCGTTGAAAAATACATTCATGCACTCATTCACTAAATCATTTACATATTCACAACTTATTTACTCCTTCATTCATTAAACTAGTATTTCTTAAACACTGACTATATACCAGGCACCCTGGTCATTACAGGGATATAGTGATAAAGTAGAATGATACAGTCTGGGATATTTTAAAACTCCCCTCTCAAACTGTCCTTGATTCCTGCTGACCACAGTCACTTCAGTCTCTCTACTCTTGTAACTTCCCCTTTTAAACACTGTAAACCTAATGATTATTAACATATTTTACTACACAGCAGATATTTTCTATGAATATATTTCTCCAACTCCACACTGTAGGTAATTCAAAGGACAAAATTAAGCCTGATTCACCTGTTAAGCATCCTCACTACCCAGCATTGGGCTTTGTGTGTATTAGGAGTTATATAAATATTCACTGAATAAATTAGTGCATGACTTGAGATTTTGAGAGAATGACACTGGTGTTATACGTTAAGTTCCTCAAGTGGGGCATCAGGTGGCTAAAGGCTCAGGCTTTAAGTTGAGGAATGCTAGGTTCAAATCCTGCCTCATCCGTCTACTATTTGCATGACCTTTACTATGTTATTTAACCAAAGTAAACCTCATTATTTTTATCTAGAAAGCAGGAGGAAATGGTGCCTTCTTGTAATTATGTTATGCAGATTAAATAAGCTATTCAATATGTTTTTTTACCAACATGTCTGACATATAATACACATGAAATAGATAGTATCTAATATTATCAAAAATGAAGCCATTGATGCACTATCACAAGACAGATTTTAAAATAGGAGTTGCTAAATATCAAGCATGTGGGTGAGAAGTAGAAACATTCAGATTTTAGATTTTCACACAAGCAAAGCTTTTGTTTTTTCTTCTCACATTCGCGTTCTGGCTCTGTATATCTACTGAAGACTGAAAACTCTTAGTATCCATGGGAGTCTTCCACATACCCCTCCTCCTGCCCCACCCTCATTTCCGTAACCCAGTTTTAAGAGACTCATCTTAAATGCCATGAGACAGTCAGCAGAGTGATGGAAGTAGGTCTCATTAGCAGAATGGTCCAATTATGTCCAGCCTTCCCCACACCTTAAAAGCAGCTGTTCCCATTTCAAGGGCTGTACAGAGATGCAGGGTTTTTCAGGGTTACAATGAAGGTATTTATGTTCAGGGTCATTGGAAGATGCTTTAAATGGGAAATATCAAAAGGAGATAAGTCTGTGAAAGCATTTCCCTTGCAGTATCCTTGGGCTTCTGCTAAATGATGACTTTGTGTAATTAAAATGAACAAAGTAAGTAGCAATGTTCTGTCTTCACAATCACAGCACTTTCTCTCTCCCTTTGTTTAACTGCTTTGTTCATCTGAAACTGATGTTAAAAAAATAACAGAAATAGAAGTTGAACGTATTCCTGCAGGGCTGTATTTTTAGTAGCTCATCACTTTGTGGAAGGGACCTGAGGTTGCAGAGTCTAATTATGAACCTAAGAAGATGGCACTGGGGAGAAAAGGGACATTGGGTGGGAGTGGGAAGAAAGAAAGCGGAGGGGGCAGTTAATGGGTAGGCTGCTTCCTGCTAAACTCCAACCAGAACTAATCATGAGCTCCCTGGTATGGGGGAGAATAAATTATATCAGAAAACAAAAAGACACCCTGGGTTTAAACGTCACCAACACAAGTTTTTGATGTACAAGTTTTCTAACTGGTTGTGAGAAGAAAAGCAATCTCTCCTCTAAACCACCTCCAAAATGACATTCCATGGTAAAATGCTTCCAGAATGAGATGAATCAAACTAAAGCAGACCGTCAGAGAGACAGTAAACAGAATGATGACTAATAGTGCAGGAAGCTGCATGGAGGTGCTGAGAGGTTAACCACAGAGAGGATGTTGGGGATGAACTTTTTATATCTTTATTGATGATCACAAAGAATTAAATAGCACTTGAATGCAATTTATTATTGGTATTGATTTATGGCTGAGCATGTATATTTATAACTCTTTCATATCTGCCAAGTTCTTTTCCATCATCATTTTCAGGGTTTTATGACTCAAAGCTGCGATAAGGAAAGTATCCTGGCAGATGGTGAGGGGTAGGTGCCATTCATCATGTTAAAACTTTGTCTAACGGTAAACTGAGGCACTTGAATAAGATGGGTCACAGGGAGATTCTAAATTAAGAATTTGGACAGAAATAAAGTAGGCCAAATAGAAGAGCGAGAGAAAAAAAGTTAGCTATATTGATCTAAAAGGACAGAAATAGGCCCTGAGAAATGTGCAAGAGATGCAGGAAAATGAACCAAGCTACAACTGGACAAAAAGCTGAAGAAACCCAGGTATTGAATTGGTGAGCAGGTTTTGCTCAGAGCAGCCAATAAGACTTGATAAATTCAGCAAGCGTGTTTTTTTTAATGCAAGATGATAAAGGTGCCTTATTTAAAGACAGTACCACTTTGGCCTACTGTCTCTAGCTTATTCTAAAGTAGGCAAATGCTTCATTATAACACACAGTATTTAGACCCAAAATTATTACTTCTTTTTCAACCAATTACAAGCATCACCTCTGAGTAAACATTAATCAGATGATTACTGAATAAACGAATGATGCAAGAAACTAAATGGATACCATGGAATAAAATATGTGTTTTTGCTGTTGTTTTCTTGGTGTATCACTTATTTATTGTTGCATCATAAGCCAATCTAAGGAAATTAATAGCTTAAAGTAACCATCATTTAACATTGCTCATGAGTCTATGGATTGAGTGGATCTGTTCTTCTGGGTCAGCTTGATTGATCTCAAGTGGGTTTGCTCATGTGCATGTGATCAGCTGGTGGCTTGGCAAAAAGGGGCTAGTCCAAGGCCTCACACACGTTTGGCAATGACAGGCAATGACTGGCTGCTACAAGGGTGACTGGGCCACATGGCTCTTATCCTGCAAGTTAGCCCAGATTGTTCACGGGGCAGTGGCAGTAGACCAAGAGAGAGTGGATGTGTTCAAGGTCTCTTGATGTGTGGGCTCAGAACTGGTGCAACATAAATTCTTTTACATTCTTTGCTCACAGCAAGTCACAAAGACAGCTTAGATTGAAGAGGAATGCAAACAGACTTCACCTCCTGGTGGAAATTGCTGCAAAATCACCTGGCAATGAGGTGAAGAGAGAAATGATTGCTGTCTTTTTGCAAACAATCTACCACACCTGAATTAAATTTGATTCTCAAGTGCTGATAATGATCATTCTCAAAAAACATCTGTATGTGGCACAAACGGAAAGTTAGACTGAGCCAAATTAATGCATCAACTGAGTTACATAATACTCTAATATGATTTATGCATGTAGTATAATATGAAGTATACGATTATGTCCCATTGAGGTAGAATATGCAAGGTTACATGCACAGTATTTATAGTCCTACAGCTTAAATTTGTTTTCTTACTTTACCACTCACTAATTCTTACTTAGTCTAACATTTTTTAATCTAAAAATGGTCATCACACTAGTATCTATCAAATGGGACTACCATGGAGCATTGCCTAAGCTAATACCAATATGTTTTTAAGCACCATGCCTTAACCAGAGTGGCCAATATATATTGGCTCTTGTTATCATCTGTAAGAATCATACTTTAGTGGGCATATACAATTCTTATGGGTTCTAATAAGAGTAAGTTAATTATCTGCCTTATTGTAATTTTATTGTAAATCACCTTAGTGATTTACATATCAAGCAAGACAAAACTTCTTTAGATATTTCTAAGATAAACCTCATCAACATACAAAATCACATGCTCCTCATATATGGAATCCAAATATAAGAACCCTCATATATGGAATATATGAAACTCCTCATATATGGAAACCAAATATAAGAAACCCATATAAGGCCTGTGATCACTTTCCTTAACCTTGCCAAATTGATAACATCCTGGAGAGAGCAAAACTGTCTCTTACAAAGTTTGTGATGATGTTTTCCCACCCCAGCCTATAGATGTATCGGATTGTAGGGGAGAATGAGAACTGTTCTGTAGATCTTAAACCAGATCCTTTTGTGTTTCTGGACTATTTATTTGCTTTATGGGATGTGACTTCCTGGTTCCACAAGAAGAGCAGGCACATTGAAGGGGCTGAGATCCCATCTGCCCACAAGGCTGATAGCAGCAACAACAGAAGGAAAGGAGGAAGAAGAGGGCATCACTGAAGATTTGAACCATAGTGAGAATGATACTGTTTTCGTATTTGTTCTTCTGTAGTCCCTGATTCCAAGATGCACATATATTTTGGAAAAAAACAACCTTTAAGTTTTCTATTTTAATATATAAAACTTAATTATTTAACAAAAATAGAATCTGTAATGTTAAGTAACTTAAAGAAAATAAGCCAAATCTGTGGCAGAACCAAGTTCCTATAAATCCAGAGTATCAAAATTCAATCAGAGAAAACATCAAATTAAGAAAAATCAAAGTTAAAGAAATTCACCTTTTTATTTCCTTGTAATTGCAGAGCTTTTAGCAATGCTTTGGATGACAGTCTCTATCTTATATACATATGCATGTATGTACTTGTGGAGTGTGTGTGTGTGTGTGTGTGTGTTTGAGAGATTGACTTCCTAACTGGAGTATAATTGAAAGTACATGACTTGGGGGTCTATCTAGCTCTCTACAACTTACCAGATTTACCATTTTAGATAATTACCTTGACCAGTCTTACCTTCACATTCCTTTGTGAATGAAGAAGAGGTGGGTGAGTGAACTTATTTCCTTTATCTTTTATTTATGTACATTTCATCTTCTTGCCCTTACAAGTTTTCTATAATATTATTACTTCTTTATATTTTTGAGAGAGAGTGAATGTACATGAAGATTTTGTGTAAACCACAAGAGCCAATCAAAAGGAAATGGTGATTTTGGTCTATATTCTTACTAATCAAAGTACAACCTGTGGATTTTGGCATAATCTAGGGCTTATTAATGACCCAGACCTTTAAGCCCCACCTCAAAACACTGAATTATAATATCTTCATTTTAACAAGATTTACAAGTAGTTATTACGTATGAAAGTTTGGGGGGCACTGGTGTATACTACATAGATGAGATTTATGATACTTTAAATGAACACTTAAAACTGTATGCACATCCCCATTGGTACATGAACTCTTTCTGGCTAAAAAGCCTATTGCATTCATATGATTTCAGAGATAGAGGAAGAAAAATGTACTGAAAAACTAAACATTCATTATTTTTCAATTGTATGCAAATGTTCTTAGTGCTATAGTTTTGATATTTGACCCCTCCAAACCTCATGTTGAAACCTGATCTCCAATTCTGCTGGTAGGACATGGAGGTGTTTGGGTTTTGGGGACAGATCCCTCATGAATGACTTGGTGCCATTCTCACCATAGCAGGTGAGTTCTTACTGTATTAGTTCCCATAAAAGCTGGTTGTTCAAAAGAGGCTGGCACCTCTCCACTCACTCTTTGATGCTTCTTCTATTACCATGTGATCTCTGCACATGCTGGCTCCATTTAACCTTCTGTCACTGGTGGAAGAAGCCTAAGTCCCTCACCAGAAGCCAAGCAGATGCTGGTGCCATGCTTCCTGTAAAGCCCATAGAACCATGAGCCAAATATCATTTCTTTATAAATGACTCAGCCTCAGGTATTCCTTTATAGCAACACAAAACAGACTAAGACATTTAGTACCAGAAAAAAATGTAAATTTGCTCAATATTTAATGGAAAATGTCACACAAAAGCAACATAAGAAGAAGAGTGAAAAGTAGAAGGATGAGAAGAAAGAGGAGGAGAATAAATAAGATTTGGAGAAGGAAGGGGAGAGGGAGGGAGAGGAAGAGAAGGGGACGAGGGGGATAGGAAAGAGAACCAAAGGAAAGGAGGAGAGAAAAAGTAAGAGGAAAACCCAGGTAATCAACCTCAGACCTTGAAGAGATGGTCAATATAACGGGATTTATTTGAAAGGTTACAGGAATGGAAACCTGAAGGTCTGGCTTTGAGTCTTGCCTTCAAGCAAAAATCTCTGTGTAACACTGGGGGAAGTCCCCTCTCTATCTTGAACTTAAATCTCCACTTCTGCAAGATGAGGATAGTTAGCTATGTTCTTTCTAAGGTCACTTTTAGTTTTAGGATTCTGTTCATAATTTATACTCTTATCATGTTTTGGACCAAATCTCCAGTACAGAAGCCAGAGATCTGGTCTCTTCCCACTGCTAGAACAAAGACAGAAAGACTGCTTCTCCCAGAATTTGATTATGAAATTGGAGCATCTATATTTTAAGTATATTTTGGATAACATAATGTTTTTCACAGACTAGAAAGGTAAAAACTTGAAGGTTTAACCTTCAAGTTAAAAAAAGTTAAAGTGGGCTGGGTGTGGTGGCTCATGCCTGTAATCCTAGCACTTTGGGAGGCTGAGGCGGGCGGATCACGAGGTCAGGAAATCGAGACCATCCTGCCTAATACAATGAAACCCCGTCTCTACAAAAAATACAAAAAAATTAGCCGGGCGTGGTGGCGGGCGCCTGTAGTCCCAGCTACCCAGGAGGCTGAGGCAGGAGAATGGTGTGAACCCGGGAGGTGGAGGTTGCAGTGAGCCAAGATCGTGCCACTGCACTCCAGCCTGGGCGACAGAGCGAGACTCCGTCGCAAAAAAAAAAAAAAGAAAAAAAAAGAAAAAGTGAAAGTGAAAGTCTTTTAAATTAAGGGAAAACATGGAGGAGGGTGTTAGCCTTACTCATTCAACTGTAATAGAAGAAAATAATAAAACGTCTCCTTGGGGTTTGAAATGTTTTTAGATTTGCAACAAGCAGACCAACTCAATAATCATTAGCATGGGGTTATCAAGGTATATATCAAAAAACACTAATTCTCAATAGCACTTGGTGAGAAAATATTCCTACAGTCAAATTTTCAGAAAATGGAGTTAAAGCAATTGAAATAGCTTCATTTTTTTCTGCAGGATTTCTCAAAAGCTTTGATATGCAATATTAATTGTTGAGCATCAGTTATTCTAAGAAATAGAATATGCAGCTTTTTGTAAGCTGATTTCATCACAAGCACTTTTTCATTTGTCAATGTTGTACTTAAGCAGAACTTAGTTTGAGAAATGTTATATGACTTTAGGAAAGTCACTTCTCTCTGTGTTATTTTCTCCTTCTGTACAAATGAGGAGGTTGGATTAAAAATCACTAATGTTCTTTCCAGGTATAAAATGGTACAGTTAAATAAAGCCTAAAGATATCATTAGTTGAATTTGAGACAATAATGAGTCAGTGCAAGATACAGAACAGGATAATAAGTCTGCCAATTTGTGTGGTACAGATGATCAATGCTACGGAAGATCAGGAAGGCTAGATATTAGTGTGGGCTCAAGCTGTTAGAACAGACTGGGCTTCTGAGCAAGGGAGGACAGGGAGCGGTGTTTTAAGGGGCTAGTGCTTTGAATTGAGGTGTCGGGAAAGGGAAAATTTTAGCATCTGAATATTCTTGGACCTCAGAGGCAGAACCCAGTTGAACCAGCTTAGGCAGAAAGGATAATTTATTGGAAGATAAAGGATATGACCGTGGACAAGACAGAATGAAGATGGCCTTGGTGACAATTAGAACCAGGAACTGAATCACCATCAGAAAGTTTGTTCTGTCCTCTCTATATACCAGATTTATATTCTCTTTTGTATATTCTCTTCCTCTGACTAGAAGGAAACATAGCCTGCAGCAAACCCTGAGTCTCACGTTGTTTCTCTTACTACCAGAAAAAGACTGGTGTTCTTCCTTTATTTCCAGGTCAGATTCTTCTGAGGAATGCATCTGATTTGCCTGTTTGGCTCAGGTTCCTCCCTGGATTAGTTATTTATGGACAGACTATTAGGATCTCCTAACACAGACATGGCAGCTGAGGCTGTGGTTCTCATAGATGGAAAAAAAAATTACTATGAGCTGGGACTTGATCCACATGATCTACATTGAAACACTGATGAGATGGCCAAGACTTTGCCTAAGATACGTTCAGGCAGCTAGGAGGCAAAAGTAGGGAAGGTCCATTAAGTCCAAATTTTGTAGATGTTTTAATGCTAAGACCAAGGGTTCTTATTTTATCTGTATATTGTTTTCATCCAGTGGTTCTAAAAGTCCAGGCCAGCGTCAGGCGGCCTATATATGAATTACTTGAGGGATGAGACAGGGAGGAGGAGAATATTAAATAAAATTAAATAAAATAAAAATTGTCATTATGGGCCCATCCTTAGTTACTCTGATTCAGTAGATTGGATTGGAACATGGGAATCTGTATTTATTAAAAATTCCCAGTCCGGCGTGGTGGCTCACGCCTGTAATCCCAGCACTTTGGGAGGCCGAGGCGGGTGGATCATGAGGTCA